>NC_086284.1:104676185-104996326 GCF_963924245.1 Chroicocephalus ridibundus
TTGAAAGACGTGTAGTGCCTGGGTTGGCCATGCCATGTTGAAGTTATCTACTTAAGTGGCTGCTCTTGGACCTTTTCCCTTGGTCCGTGGAGCAGCCTGGCAGCACGCTTCCTAGGCTGAGGAGTGGGATGGCCAATTAACGAGGTTTTTCCTTTCTGGGAACACGGGCTATATGAGTCTCTGCAACTATTTGTTTTTTGTGCTAGTCAGCATGGGAAATATTTTAAGATACTTTCGGAGTGTGCCTGTTTTCTTTTCCCTGTCTCTCCAACTTAAGAAAATTCCAGTATTTGGGATATCATTGCATTTCCATAGCACTGCAGGAACATGAGGATTTATAGAGATGTGTTCGGCTGCTGATCATCATCTGCTGTGGCAATGCTTTTTGCAATGATTATCTTTTCATTGCTTTTGGAGGGCATTCTGCAGTCTGGCGTGTTGTTATAGTCTCCTCTACTGGAGAAACTTCACTTCTCCAAATCCTTTCCTCTAGCCGTCTCCTTTTTTGCTATATTTAAAATATCCCTTAGAGCTCAAACACTTTTTTTAAAAAAACCTTTCCCTAGCTGTTTTTCCTCTTAATCTTAATGCAAAGTCAAAATGAGGAATTTTAAATAGCTTGACATCACCCCTGCATTTTATGCATAACTTCTAAATGCAGTAGCATTGAAAATGTAAACGCTCTGCTATAAAACTTGAAGAATTCAGAAATGTCCTCATTATGCTTGGGTTTAAAACTGGATTTGAATCAGAGGGGGAGTAAAGAAAGCTGTTCTGGACTCGAATGATGAGCATTGCCTTGGCAGTGATCGGGGGGCTGGGCTGGAAAGTGGGATCCCGGGTTCAGGTTCCTGCTCTTCTTCCCATGTCAGATCTCCCAGGTGAATGACCACAAGATGGATGGGTCTTCTGGGATTTCTCTTCTCCTTTGAAAAGAAACTTTCATACCTCACCTGAAAGACTTTTCATATAAAAAAAAATATTTTTGTAGCTCTTGTTTTCCCATATCGTTTTTGACAGGCACCTTCTTCTGATGCTGGCTGGGCTGCCTGGAGGGGTGGGGGGGGTGCAGCAACTTGAACTTGCAGGTTCAGGATGTGCGGCTCAGTCTTTGAGCAAAAAAAGCCGAATTGATGAGAGTTTGACAGTAGAACCCATCACAACGTACGTTTCGGGGTCTGTGTGTGGGAGCAATCATGGAATATACTCTGCTGAAACGCCAAGTGTGAGGCTCTGTGTGCAGTCACAGAGTGTATTTACTCCACAAATTTCACCCTGCACTGTCTCTGGGGAGCAGCTGTGTTTTGGAGGGCTGGTTTCTCTTGCCTGGGCTTGCTTGTGTGCTAAGGGAAATGGCTCACAAAGTAACTTGGCTGTTTAAACAGCCTAGCCCTCGTTTTCAATGAGAACAACAGGTGTATTCAATGAAAAAATAAAATAAAGGCAAGATGTGCTAGATACCAGCTTCTATCTAGTGTCATATGAACCAGTATTATACCAAATCCATTTTCGATCATGCCCATATGTTTTGTTTTTTTTTTTTTTTGTGGTAGACTTTGCTGAAGAGTCAGCTGGTTCTCTGGATGCTTTCCTGAGAGGCCTCTTTGACTTTATCTGATATGAATTGTGAACCTGAATTTCATGGCGCGAAAGGAAGTCAGTGAGAAATGACATTACAGGCTTGGATGAAATGTCCATGGAAAATTCTTAAAGATGTCTTGGCGGGCTTTCTGTTGTATCCAAAATGGCTTAATTTGTTTTATGTTTACCACTGCAAATAGCTTTTAGATGATACAAAGAATGATGAGTTTGTGCTCATTTTTTTTCTTCAGTGTGATAGGTCTGGGTCAGAAGAGCATCGGCTGTTAGGAACTGAGGAAGGGGAACAAACGTGTGTAGTACCCAAGGGCTTTGCTTCTGATTTGATTGAGCTGTACCACTGCAAGCTTTTCTTACTCCTCTCTGCAAAACTAAAATGCTCCTTTAATACCATATACTTCTTTATTGATCTATATTTCTTTGTAATACAGCTGTGACCTGTTTAAGAAAAAAAAGAAACATAATCCAAAACCCAGAAGTGAATTAAAACAGTGGCAGGTAATTCAGTTTGAATGTGTGATGATGTGCAAGATGTAGGTTCTTGGGAGCCGGAAGTGACGTAGATCGTTAGTATAGAAGACGGAGGACCGCTCAGATTAAAGTGGGATGCCAGACATTGGTCTGCTCGTATGTATGTGGGAAAGAAGAGACAATCACATGTAGTATTTACACTGCATTACAGAGAGAGGGTTTTTTCATTATTTGCATTCTCCAGAGTATTCTATATCCTCTGATGTATTCTTGCCATGTGTGTTTAGTTTCCAGAAGTTTATATATATTACCTGCTTTCTGTTCCAAACAATGTAACATTTATTACTAGCTTCACGAGTTGTTGTTTCAAGGGGGAAAAATCTGTACAAAGCTGCCTGTAACTTTGAGTTCTGCTCTGGCACCATACCATATGCAGTATATACCATCTGCGTCAAAGAGGATGATTAAAAAAAAATGCGTATCAACCGAGTCAGTGTGTAATTGTCTTAAAGTCATTCATAGTCATTAAAATCTTTTTGAGGAGTGTTCCTGATGCTTCGCTGTTGGTTGGTAAGATGTGTTTTAACCCTTAACCCCTTCCCATACTGCAGCAAGAAAATAAAGCTTATGTTTTCAAAGTGGTGATGTGCACGTCTCCGCTCTGCAAGTTGTTACGGTGACAGGCAGTCCTGGTGCTGCTCTGGGGACCCATCCCTCCCTGCCTTTCCTGGAAAGCCCCTGCGCTCTGCTCCTCAACAGCCAGCACTGGAGATGATGGGATCCAGCCCTGTGAAGAATCTATAGAGCCAGGGCTGGGTTGTCCCCAAGGGGTTTCTGTGGAGCTGCGCCGTCCTCTCCCTTAGCATCGTGCAGGTGGGTCCTGGGCGAGGAAGGGCAGAGAGGGCAGCGGTGCCCAGGTTGCTTGTCTGCAGAAACAGGGGCAAGGAAATGGCAGTGTGTGCGCGGGTACGTGAAGCAGCCCAAGAGGTGCTGGGTAAAGCTGGGGCGTGAGGAGATGGGGAGGGGGCATCTTCTGCACTGGAGAGTTTGTAGGGTCCCTTCTCAGCCTCCTTCCCCAAGATGGGGAGAGAGTGCCACAACTGAAACAACAAGAAAACGTTCTGGGGCATTGCAGAAGGAAGCTTCTTGCTGAGAAATTACTCTGCTTACGGGTTGTGTGCTTGTAGCCTTGTGTACAATGGACAGAAAGACTGTATTGGACATAATTATAAATAAACAGGGGAACAACTGCAGTGCTGTAACATTGCTTTCCATGCTCACCTTCCTTTTTTTTTTTTAATTACTTGCACTTGATTGTTGCAATTGATTGCAATTTTGAGAGCTAATTTTAGTGTATAAATCTTATAATGGAAGCCTGCCAAGTGTTTGTGTAATGGAGGATAACAACTGCACAGAATTTGGTACAGGGTATGTTTGTCTTCCTTTCTCTACCAAATGTTGGTGACCGTTTCATGGACTTAATATACTTGTATATAGCCAATTTTCTCAAAGAAAAAAATTCAACCAACCCCCCCCCCCCCCCCCCCCCCCCCAAGGGAAAACAGAAGAGCAATTTGAACTGTGAGTTTTAAGAACAAGTTGAATTTAATGCTGATGAAAGTGATCATTGCCTTAGTTTTAGGACAAATAGCAAAACCAACTGAGTTCACTTTTAAACTTTGCATGATGGAACTGAGGGTAAATAATGTTGTTCCAACCTTAAGGAACAAATTCAATATGTTTAGCTCATGAAGTTAAAAGACCAGCATATGGGTATATAGATCTGGGCCCTTAGAAAATGTCATGGCAGTTTTCCTAGCAGCCTGGTCCAATTTCCATGAAGTTCAATGTCAGGACTTGCAGGGAGAGGAGATTTAGTTGCCACAGGGTAAAAATCAAAGATTTATTTCCAAGCGAAATGTTAACTCAGGAATAAATTTTCTTTCCACATCCATATTTTCATATATCTTGGAGTCAAGGTACAGTAAATTTGGGACTGTTTTGCAGGACTTTCCTCTTATTTCAGGTGCATTTGTCCAAAGAGGAGGAAGAAGTTTGAAGGGCTAAAGAGGATGTGAAGAATGCAGGTGGATTTGTGGTGTTTAAGGGACAATTTTTATGTGGATTGAAAACCGATACTCAATAGATTAGTTTTGGTGCTCGAATTCTTAGGTGAACTCACTTGTAAGATAAAGTACCAAAACTAATTGGAACTCATCTCATCTTTCTCTCCCACAGGTTTTTGGTGTCTCCTCTCACTTGTTTTTTACACTGTCATTCCAGTTGTGATTTGTCTTACATGCTTGTTTAAAAACAAGTTACATTTTCAAGCTCCTATTATACAAACATTTGTCTTGGTGGTTGTGCCAGAGTTATTCACAGATGTATGTTTTGGCAAAGTCAGGGCCAAGAGTGATGATAGCTGGAGGATCCACCTTCCTAAAACATCAGCTCGCTCTTTTGGTTTTGGGCATTTTTAGTTCAGCTCTGTGCCATATGGGTTTTACTTAAGGAGATCTCTTGTCCCTGCAAAAGCGTCTTTAAAAAGGATAGAACAGTTTAAATATGTTCAAGAGAATTAATTAAAATGCCTTTCAATTGAAAGTGAACGAGAGGGTTTTTTTCAAAATAAAGCTCCAGCCTTGTGAAACATTTTGCATCAATTACAAAAGGAACTTCAGTACATTTTTCTAAAATGAGGAATGAGCCAACTGCATCTGCTAGGTGTGGGAGTGACATTTCAAAATCCCACTGACAGTCGCGTTATCAAACTAAACATCATCTCTCCCTTACTGATGCTAACTGAGGAGCTCCCCATTTCTAGGGGTGAAATTGTCTCTTTGGAAAATGCCAGTGGAAGGCATGGGCACCTTCAGGCCTAAAACAGGACTGACCCCACAATTCTCTACCACGGTAAAATTTACTTTCTACAGGAAAGCAAGCTTCAGAGCCCCTTGTCCTTATTTGTGTATGGGTTCAAGCTGCAGCAGGGTAGGTTTAGGCTGGACATTAGGAAAAAATTCTTCACAGAAAGAGTGGTTAGACACTGGAATAGGCTGCCCAGGGAGGTGGTGGAGTCACCATCCCTGAATGTGTTTAAGACTCGTTTAGATGTGGTGTTGGGGGATATGGTGTAAGGGAGAACTTTGTAGAGTGGAGTTGATGGTTGGACTCGATGATCCCAAGGGTCTTTTCCAACCTAAATGATTCTATGATTCTATGTCTTGGCCAGTGCCAAGAGGGCTTCCTGAATTTAGTTTGCCAGGTCTCTTTGGTAATGACACCTTCGTCTTCCCGGTGCCAAAGAGGCAGTCTGCGGTGCTCAACACTGCCTTGATGCTGGTGGACCCAGTAGCTGCTGTCGGTCCTTCTGCTCCTGAGGCTGTGTGCTGGGATGGGGCCAAGGGGCTTAGCCGCCAGCCCACATGCCTGTCTCTGCTGGTCGTGGCCAGCTCTGGTCTCTTCAGGAGACTGTCAAAATGTCTCTCAAAAATGCCTCATTTAAATAGTGTATTTACCTAAGTCAGCTCTCCTTACCCTGTTAAAGAGGACTGAAGGAAGGGGAAAGTATGAAATATTTTCTGAGCAATGAGGACTTTCACTGTTGGTTTATATTTACAAGTTTTTTTCAGGTGATACAATAATAACATGTTATACTGTAGTGAATGTTCCTCAGTCTTAAGCATAGTCACAATTATCTACTTATTTACATCACAGTTTTCATTGATAGATTACTGGGTGCATTGCAAAAGAAGACCTTTGATGTCATATTGGCTTTAATGGGAATGAATTGGGATTTTTTGAGAAGTGAAATGTCACAGCAAAAGGTCACGCTGTGGTGCTACAGCAGAGCTGGGAGAAGACCTCTGCTGTATGCTGTCAAGCGAGCAGTGCTGTTTGCAGTTCTAGTCTTCATTAGTTTGTTTGCAAAAAGATGACAGGATTGTAGAATTATGTAGGTTAGAAGAGCTCTCTGGTTACACCTCCCTCTCAAAAAGCATTTACAAGCATTTTTGTGTGTGTGTATGTGTATAAACAGTGATCTGGTGCAGGATCATCATGCGTATTGCCACCTTGTTTGCTGTTGCGCATGTTCTGAGAGAATTTATTTGACACATTGGTCCGGAAGGGATGTACTCAGTCCTGTGAAAACTCAGGTCTCCTAGCTCTATCATAAAGAGATCAATTATATGAACTGGAAGAACGTGTCTTTGGAGAAACTGATGCAAAGAATGAGTTTGAAGGAAGGCTGGGTGGGCACAGAGAAAATAATACTGGCAATGTAGCAAACAGCGTAATAGAAAGCCAAAGCCGTAGACAGGACCAGGAGACAAAAAGAACAGTAATGAAAGAGAAGCAGTAACGTTAGAGAAGGCAAAGCTGGAAATGCAAGCAGAGAGGAGGTTGCCCTCTTTAATCTATTTGATTCGTAGATTCACTGAAACATGAGTACAGAACAGTGGTGGTGATCGTCTGCACCTGGTGATGATCATCTGCACCTGTGTCTCTTTGGGAATCCTTGGGAATACCCTTTGAGAGGGGACCTGCCGGAGGTATCTGTGAAAGCAAATCGATGTTGCTGCGAGTGCAGATGAGCTTGTTCAGCCAGGGGACATTTCTGCAAGGGCAGCTCTCGCTCTGGAGAATCAGTTGCAGAACAGAAACCAGAGGTGAAGACCCCAAATCCAGCCTGGCCTTCTGCATGACAGCAATCATGGCATATCAGGTTCTTTCTCCCCAAGGCCTGTGATCCTTCAGTTCAAGTGGCAGTGTCTCTCTTAAGATGTTCAGCTTCTTTCGCCGTGGCCTCGTTTGACAACAGACTGCCGTGCCCTCGGGTGAGACCCTCCGGCACCATGTTGCTTCTGCTCTGGAAACCTGTGCTCTGTTCAGCGTGCACAGTGTGCCTGTGGTAACGCCGGAGGAGCTGCTGTTGCGATGTGGTAACGACGCAGGAATCTGGCGAAAGAGTTTATAGCTGCTGCTGGCATCTCGTTGCCCAACACTGCGGTACTGCCTGGAGACCCCTTGGAGTCGGGGTCATGCAGGCATATGGCTGCTGGAGGAATGGCGTCGGGAAGGGGGATGGTTGGTAGGAGCCACGAGGAAGGCAGGCAGCGTGGGGCAAGCTGGGCCATAGGTGAAACAGATGGCGAAGACCTCTCAGGGAGGTGTAGAGGAGGACATGAGGAAAGTGGACATAGCGGTGGCGTGTGGCCAGCAGCCAGGCGAGAGAAGGGCTGTATCTGCAATTGCTGGTGTCTGGATTCAGGTATCAGCTGTGTTTTTATTTAAAACCTCTTGGCATACACTCAGCTGCTATTTATTATTTTTTTTTTCCCCCTCCTGAGACTTTAATATGCTCCTAAACTTTACAGTGCTTGAAAACCACAGTGCAGTTAATAGCCCTGGGTGAGCGGGGGGAGCCGGGGTGGGGAAGAGGGCAGGGGGATCAGTGCTGCTGGGAGGAGAAGACAAAGGCTGGGTTTGTGGGCTGGTGGGAACATGCCAGATAAGAGAGGGAGAGGAAGAGGATGAGAAACGGATGTCGGAAGCGGTGGGTCAGGGGTTGAGGGGCTGCAAGAGGCACACCTCGGGGTCCGGCTGCGGGGGCAGAGCAAAGCAGCCCAGTTAAAGGAGTACACGATGCCGCAAGAGTGGAGAAAAGATGCAGCTCAGCAGAAGAGGCTGGGGTTACTCCTAGGCAGCTTGTAGCCTTTTTTTAAATTTATTTATTTTTTAAATTTTTGGTAGGGCGATGTCGTTAGTGAAAGTCAGGCTTGGTTAAGGGAAATAGCTCGTTGTGGGGTGGGATGCTGTGTTCGTAGGACAAGATCAGATGTTCCCCACCGGTGCTGAAGCCAAACCAGCAATCTACCTTAGAGGCTGGTTCGGAAAAACACAGAAGAAACCATTCTGAGCAGCGTTGATGTTGAAGGACTGTGTCTGGAGCTGACTGCAGCCTGCTCCCTGTTTCTCTTGGCTTGCTTTTCAGAAAAAAAAATAATTACTTTCTTGAGCATCTGGGTGATTTTTTTTCTTTTTTGATTTTTTTTTTTTTTTTAAATGCTCCAGGACTGAGTTGCTGTTGAAAGGGATAGTATTATCCCACCTTTTCCTTTGTGGGGCCCCATGTTCCCACTGCCTTGCTTGTGTCAGTACCAGCACTCTCAGGCCATGTGGATGAAAAATGACCTGGTTTCATCAGATGCAGTTTTGGGCAACTTGATTTGACTGACATGTGGGTGCAGCCATGGGGTGGCATGAAAGAGCTAGTGGGGATGTGCAGCCTTGGGTTGTGCTGTCCTTTTCATAGTCTTGGTTAAAGTGTACTCTGAGTGACATCTCCTGCCTTTCAGTTTTAGTTTTACTGTCAATATTTAGTTGATGGGGTGATCAGTGCAGACAAAAACACCTTGCAGATCCCATTTGCCTTAATCCTTCCTTTCCTCTCAGCATATGTTCCAGTTAGTGCTCCTCGAGTGGAGCTGCTGCGAGATGAGTCAAAGCATCTGTAAGTGCCGCTATTACATTAATGCTTGTAAATAAAGGACAAGTTTCTCGAGAGCGCTGCCTGCTCCATGGGCTGTCCCTGGGCTGCAGCGTCAGACCTGCTGAGAGCTGCGTATTTAGAAAGCCGGGCTGATGTTCTCACGGAGATAGAGATGTCTCGCTGGCAAATGCTGCATAGCCGGGGTTTAGACTTGCTAATGGTGACTAAACTATGAGTTGTCAAGAATGTGTTGGAGGCGTGATATGAGGGGAAAAAATGGAATGAGGTAAGAGACAGGTCTTGGGCAAGAGCACAGAAAGGGGTACTGCAGTGAAAGAGAGAGGATATCCCTGGCAGGTGAATGGCAGAACAGCATTAAAACAGGGTTTCAGTATTAGATGTAGGGGATGATGATCCAAGAAATGTGTGTGTGTGTATATATATATATATATATATATATATATATAAAAAAAATCATGGAGGATAAGCCTGTAGGAACAGTGGAATGAATGAAACAGAAGTGGTTTAGTTCTAATTTTTTTTTTTTTTATGCAAGAGGTGGGTGTGTTGCTGAGACATGGAGACAGCTCTATGGTGGCTCAGTTTGCTGACAAAAGCATTGAGTTGGCATGAACAGTGTTGGGCCCAGGAAGGGCCATGGGCAGCTGGCAGTGCCCGAGAGGTGAGAGCGTACGTGCAGGTTGGGGGGATCGGAGCCAGAAGAGAGCAGGACAGGACAGGTTGACTTCACCCTGCCAGCAGTGTGCTGTGCTGGTGTGGTTCTACCCTACACCCCCGGCCCCAAGTGTTAGACCAAGTCACTGAAATATAGAAGGTGTTTTTTTTTCCATCTGTGCACATGTCAGCGTTTCTTGTTTTCCCCTCATTTTGTTCCTTTGCCATCTCTGCTCCTGGGAGCTCCCCTTCTGACTGCTCTGCTCTAGATGGGCTCTTTGCCCTTTAGCTCGCTAGACTTATGCTGCCATCACTTCGGAAGCGACCCCAATCCTTACGAGTGTGACATGGGTTCCCTCTGCCCTGTGGTCCTCAGGAGGGGACTGAACAGACCCCTTGATTGTGCAAGTTGTCTTTTCGATAGCATCGCTCAGAGACGGGATGCTAGGGAGATAGCATAACCGGCTCTTTCCACTCAGCTTCAGGGGGGTGGCTATTAAAAGCTGAGCTAGGAAGCTTGACAGGGTAGTGCAAGCTACGTGACGGTTGCTTTTTTTTCCAGATTTGCAGCAAGATAGGAAAAGCATTTGGACGTGACCTGTCTATAGCCTGAGATAATTTCTGCACTGGCAAACATGGGAAGAGATAAAGCAATGGAGAGCTAAGAGCTAAATCTCTTCTGTACAAATGCTAGGAGCATATGTAATAGGATTGTTGAATTGGAGTTACGTGTTTTCAAGGATAAGTACTGTATGTTGATACTGTACTGTCGTAGCCATTCTTAAATCAAAAAAAGGACTGGGGATTTAAAGTAGTTGTTGGGGATGCTTGGGTTTCACTCTGGGCTTCTAGAATAGCGAAAGAGAAGAAAAGGCCTTTGCAGATAAGACAAAATGAATCCCTAAGGAGGCTGGAGCTGTGACTGAGAGGAGTGCTGGGGGGAGAAAACAGGAGCACTCTGACCTCAACATAGTACGGTGTCAAAGATTTTTCTTACACAAAATACACAAGTAAGGAAAATGATTGTAGATCTCTAGGTGAACTTTGGTTAATTTATGTGATAAAATTTTAATTGTCTTAAAATATTTTTCACTTGTTTTTCTGTGGACCTTTCAAAAGACATATTAAAAACTGTGCACATCCCAACCTCTATGTTAAAATGCATGTTACTGAAGATCGAGTTTTGAGCAAGCTAAACTTAAAAGATGTCAGAACTGAGGCTGTCTGCCTAATCTTTACTTGTCCTCTTCACACGTGTGTGCTTTGATGCAGTGTTTAATTACAGGACACCTCCTGCCTTGCCAGCAGCACATTTGCTTCCTGGCTGGGCTGGCGGCGGGCACAGTGAGGTGCTGCCTCTGACCCTGGTTTTGTTGCAAGAGGGACTTGAGGATGGGGAAGAGGGACAGTCTTTTTGTTCCTTGTTGCTCTCTGATTTGGGAAACCTGAGGTCTGCTTCTCCTGGGCACTTGCTGGCCCAGGTGGATAAAAAGCTGGTCCAGGTTAGGTCTGGCTCATGGTCCTGTGTCTGTCACTTGTGCTCTTCAGCCCCTAGACAGGGGAAGGGAGGGAGATGCCTCATGTTGGAGGGAGATGCTTTTGGGGCAGCCAGGGGCTGGCTTTTGTGGGGCGGGAGAAGGATTTTGGCACGTGAGGCAGCCGTGTTTGGTGTGAGTGTGCCCGAGGAGCCGGTCTGTATGGAGCACATGGCGACTGAAGCTCTCCGAAGCTGCTGCCGACCAGAGCGCTGGACCGAAGCCAGCACAGCTTCTCCCTGGGGCTCCCCGCACCGCTCTGGAGGAGGTGGGAAACGGGAGAAGCTCCCAGCCCGGCCTTGGGTATCGACACAGATTTTAATCATAGTGGAGCAACAGTTCTGCCCGTCATTAGGATTTACGCCAGCATGTTTTGAGGCTTTCAAACTGATATCCTTCATGCACGTGTAGTAACGCAGATATAACTTCCCAGAAAAGTTGCTGATCTACTGTTGGTCCTGCCTGAAGTCCTTACAGATGCAATCCCTCTCTTGCCAAGTCCTCCTTGCTCCACAAGGTGTATGTGGGGACCCTGTTTTTAGCTGAGTTTCTGCCTGTTTACAGGGAAAGCATTTCTTTCTTGAAAACCCTGAGTCCCTGCTGAGGGCAAGCGACTACCAACACAAGGTAAATGAGCCTTTCTGGTAAATGGCCAAATGACTTTGTCCTGGCCCAGCGACTGTCGGGAGCCTCTCTTAGCCGTCATGAAGGTGTATCAGGACCTGGGCTGAGTATTTGAAGCTGCTGCCTGAAGCCTGAATGAGGGTCCTGCTCCAGCCTCAGTGCCTTTCAGTGCCTGGGTGGCATGGTGGCAAGCAGGCTGCGATGAGAAGCCTGCCCACTTTATTTCTAGTTTGGCTAAGGGGATTGCTACCGTTTCTTGCTTTTTGTTGTTGCAGTTGCTAATCCTGCAGGCAGGCTGATCATTCTCATGTGTTCTTGGCATTTGTTTTTGTTTACTTTTTGATGAAAATCCCCTTTTTGTGTTTTTTGTTTTGATTTTTCCCTTCCCCATCCCTGCCAGTGCTGGTGTGAATAAATGGGAAGATGCCTTACTTTACCTGCAGCATACTGGAGCCTCACTTTACCTGCCGTATAGTGAAGGGAGATGCTTTTATTTCTGTCAGTGGGTTGCTGGGAGAGGGAAGGTATAGCTGTACATCTGAGTTGTGGATCTTGGCCCCAAATCTACCACTGGGGCAAACTGGTATCCTTCCGGGGTGGTTGGTGGAGCTTGTGTGCAGTTTGGTGGATCCTTGTGGAGCAACCCCAGCTTGGAAGTTTTCATCTGAGAGCTGCTGCATGGGGTGATGCTGTGGGATTCGGGCCGTTTGCTCTCAGCAGTTGCCTCCTCTCTTTTTCAGCTGCGTCATTCTTTGACCGTAGCTGATACATTGTCAACTAGCAAAATATTGTTCACGTTGAATTACGGATGCATAAAACAACGACGGGCTTTTAATTGGGCGGCTATTCAGAAAGCAGGTGCTTCCTCTCGGGGTTTAAGTTACCAAATTCATCAGGGCATTTCAACTTCTTGCATTTTAAATTCCCTGATCCTAAAGAACAAAGTCATTTTCTCAGCTTTGGAGGCTGACATCTGCTTACAGGGATTAAGCGTGTTCCTGTAGTAGCGGGCACAGATTTTCTTTGTGGAGGGGGATATATTGAACAGAGTATTAAACCCCAGTAGAAGTTCCTGTACTGGGATGGAAATTGCTTTGCAGGTTTGGAGGGAGGCACGTTGGAGCTTGCTTATTTATTTGGCAGATGTCTGATGACGTTACATCATCTACAGCGCTTAAAGCCTGCGAGGGTTTTGAAAGGGCTCAGTGCTTTGTGGTGGGTCGAGTGGCAACGGCAAACTCTCCTCTTCCCGTTTTCTTGTTGTAGGAAAACAACCGTTTTAAATAACGAGCTATCAGCAAGCTCTGCCTCCCACAAACCTGTATTTTTGAGATGATGTGAAGAGGGTTGGTCAGGAAGAAGGGACATAGAAAATCTCAGTTGGATGGTGCTCAGGGAGTCATCAATCAACTCAAGTTTCCAATCTCTGAACAGCATGTGGTGATGATATTTGCTGGGGATAAGTGACCTTTTACTACTTTAGTTGGACAGGCGTTCTAGAGATTTATTTTTAAAATGCATTCTGTTTTACTGCCTTAAACCTATGTTGGTGCTTCCCGTTTAGCGTTTCATGAGAGCCAGACTAAACCAAATTTGGCCCCCAAGCGTAATTTTGCTGACAGCATGCAGTCTGGAGCCAAGCTTTTTATAAAACTCACGATCAATAGAAATGGTACAATTAGCTAAATCCAAGTCCAGTGGAAAGAGTTGCTTTTAAACAAGTAAATGTTCCCTGCAGGACTGGCAGCCCCAGATACTGCAGCCCTGAGTGCCTGGAGCTGACCGACTGCAAACCAAAGGGAAACTGACTTAATTGGGTTTTGTGGCTCTGGCAAAGCACAAACAGCAACAAATAGTGAGAAGCAATTTGGATTTGAATTATTTCCCCCCCCTGCATTAATAGGTCAAGGTGATGTTAGTAATAAAAATCCGGCCAGCTCTTTGGCTGCCATAGTTTGGCAGAGGTCTGTTGCAGGTAATGAGGGTCACGCAGATTAACACCAGCTGTGTGCATCTGGCATGATGTTTGAAGTTGACCTGTTAATCTTTCTCTTCCATTCCAGAAGCTACGTGGGACAACAAATGTTTCCCTACCTTCCTACTTGCTTCCGTAACGCCCTCATGTGAGTAATGACCGGGGTGGTTTTGGTAAAGACTTTTACTGTTGTATCTGCAGCTCCTGCCCACCCTCCTTCTTGCTCTGCTAACTTGGCCCTTTGTTGCTCTGTGCTAGGGCAGTGCTCCATAGCCTGCAGAGGAGAACGAGTATAGAAATAAAAATGTTAAGGCTTTTTTGAAATATGCATTGTAATACATAGTGAAATGTTTATACGAAAAATCGTGTCAGCAGCTGCATGTTTTATCAAAGCAAGTATATTCAGAAATGTTTATAGAAACATGACAGCACTAAATCTGGATAGTTGGTCACTAATCTTTGCAAAGATACAAAACTGATTAAATAAAAAAATTCCCCTGAGGCACCCTGTAACTTGCAATATATGTATGACCCAAGCTCTTAAAGGCTTCTCTCCTGCCCTTATTCTTCTCCACACTTCCTCCATGTGGTCACTCCAAATTGCTGCCAGCTGGCCTATTTGTCATGTGTGTTTGTTTGTGCTGCTTCTAATTTTTGACCTTTCAAAGAGACAGACAAAATCTGTGGCTTATGCAAATCTTTGAATTTGCAGCCAGCCTAATAGTGGCAGGGAAAAACGTAGGGAGTTTAAACCACAGAAGGGAACAGATTCTGTTCTTTAGTGCCTCACTATTGACCATAGACTCTAGCACGCCTATAAAAGAGCTGAAGCCTTGCCTGTTGTGTCTGAGGTTTTCTTACCTCCATGTTGCCTTCTGCCCTTATTTCAGACATCAGGATAGGTTCCTTCTGGTGTGTTTTCAGATTGACAAATATGATCCATTTTGTTTGTTACAGGGTAAGTTAGTTTGGTTTTTTGTTGTTTTTTTTTTTTTTTCAACTGAGTAGTTTTGTAGTGTAGTACCTTCACAGAGACAAAAACGGAACAAAAAAAATGGATTTAAAAAAATGTCAGCATTGTAGAGAAAGAAGAATGAAACTGAAGACTGATACATGATCAAACTGAATGCGCCAGTATGTGAATACGTGGCAGAACAGTCAGTTAACAGAAAGTGATAGTGAAATTGCGTGATATTTCCAGTTTCCCTAGAGTGAAAGCATGTGCAATTTACAACGGATAAAGAAATGTTATGTGTGTTACGTCTAATACGTTAATTCTGCCAGTGCAGTATCCCGAGGTTTCAATCCCCCACAAGGTTGACATTTATATTATAAAGAGATGCATGGACATTTATTGAGGATATAGACTGACAGTGCATCATAAAAACAAAAAAATAAGAGAAAAACGTGAAAGGTCTCCATTCTTTCTTTCCATTCTTTCTTCCCTTCTCTCCCATTGCATCGTACCAAATGTTGGCTAATGTCAAAGAGGCTGGCACTCTGAAAGCTGTTGCATCTTTCACAACAAACCGTGAAGTTAATTGCCTGTTTTTTGGGGTGGGGGGAAGGAGACTGTTGTGTGTGGCATTTTCGTGCTTGTGCATGGCTTGGGTTCTCTAAGAGCAAGTCTTCGGCACTTCCAGCTTGGAGCATCCTGCCCCATCCCACAGCTGCGTCGCCAGGGTGGTAGTGAATCAGACTGAGGTATTGATGCAGTATATAAACCAGGTATAGTTTGCCTGGTTAGCTGTAAGCTAGCCCCGTTTCCATGCCGTGCTTCACTGCCGAGTGGTGGAGGCGTGGCTCTGAGCTTCAGCTATACTTTTAATCAGGGCCGCGTGTTCGTGCTCCCCCTCCTTGCAGCGACACAGGTATTTTCCTCATTGCACAGTACGCAAGTTAAGGGAGCCAAAATGGCCAGAAAATAAAAACGTGGTGTTTTACCCAGCTGTGTTTTGTGAGCTGTGGGGCTAGAAGAGGGCTGGTGGCTGTATGGAGGCGGGAACTGTGTCGGCAGCACGTGGCAGCCCTGATGTGGAGTCGTTTCAGTGGGGTGAGGAGGGGCAGGGATGGGGGGCAGGTGGCTGCCTGAGGGTGCTGTTGGCCAACAATGCACATCTTCCATCTTGGTGGAGAAGGGATGGCTAGATGACATGGGAAATTACAGCCAAAACTATAGCAGCGCCTAGATACATCAATTTGGACTGAAAGCCCAGCCTGGAGACACTGTGTTTAATAAAGCTGCATCAGAGATCTTGCTGTCTTTTACTTACAGCTCTAGCGGACTTAATCAGTGAAGGTGTCCTGTGGCTAGTGCACATCCTTATTTCAATTAATGATGTTTGGGTGTGATGAATTGAAAGGCGCTAGGGTGGATACAGCCATCTACTCTTCCTTCGGCATGTTTCTTTGTTATCTCGCAGGGACCTCTGACTGCCCACCTGCACCAGAGTGCTAGTTAGCAGCAGTCTCCCCAGCTTTCAGTGCCTGTTGAAGTAAAGATATGTCACCGTTCACTCCTACCTAGCAAAACCTATATGCATGATGATCAGCTCTAAGCAGGTAACTGGAGCTCTGGTTAACATCAAGGGTGTTTTTGATGCATCTAAAGTTAATCCCATGGATAAGTCTTCTGCTGAGGAAAGATGGGCAGTTTCCAAGGCTGCAAGGTGCTTTGGTGCACCTTGCTTAATGAGAGCAAACAGAAGTGGAGGTCACTGGTAGCCTATGGAGCACAGTTTCAACAAGATTTCCTCTTGTGCAGAGCCATGTTCATCAACGATGCCCCTCAGAGGCTCTGACATAGGGTGGAAACTTCTCTTGCAGTGTGGTGCTTCCTGCCACTCCTTCACTCCAAAGCCCAGTGATAGATGGACATCCTTAATTAACCCTTCCTTGCCAGCTATAGGGTTGTGCTTTTTTCTGTGGATTTTAGAGCTTCTTCACTTGTATCCTGCAAGCTGATATCCCAGGAGATACCTTTTTAAGGACCAGCCAGAGATCCATGCTGAGAGTGGGGTGGAGAGTGAAGAAGAGGAGCATCTCCCTGGAGATGCCTCTGGATCACTTGTGCCGCAGGATCACCTGATGGGAAGAGTGCAGGAGACCTGAGGCCCTGCTGTGCTGGCCCAACTTCAGCCGGCCTGACCTCGGCTGGTCTCCAGATAGCTCAGCTTGCTTTTGCGGAACCCCAAAATGTGGAACGTGGTCATTTAAGTTTGAAGAGTTCCCTTATCTGTTGAGTGTGGCTACACTGGGGGAAGTGGGCCAACTGATAAAAGTAATTTCTTCAAGTTACTGAGTGCAGCATTCTCGACATACTTAAGCATACAATCTCTGATTACTGCTTTTGTGAAATTAATGCAACTGATACAACTATTTTATTGCTCTGCAATGTATTTCTGTGTTCTCCTTGCCGTTGACGTATTTATTGACACTTTAATACATACCTACCACTATTCATACATGCAGCTATCCCACTCCGTAGGGGAGTCGGGGGTGTGAGGGATAGAATAGGGGAGAAATAACTTCGGTCACACAGACTTATGTGGAGAAGGATCTGTCCTTATACACTGATATCTCCCAGAGCTTCTTACAGTTGGAACAGTGACAGCAGGCAGCGTCGGAGTCCACCTCCCAAATGTTGTGTTTAATCACAAATCGGGCTTTAACGTTCAAGTAACAGACAAATACTGGAAAGCGTCATAAGAAATAAAAGGAACAGGCAGGACTTTAAAAGGGAGTGGAGGGGAAACATACAAATGAGGAAAATTAATCAGCAGTTCTAGAACAATTATGGCTTTCAGAGTATGAGGCTTTTGCCAGTAACAGTGACCAGGTCTCTGCCCTTGACCTTGTTTAAGCAGTTAAATCTGTATATGAACTCTTAGTCTTATGGATCACTCAGAGAAATTATGCACCTCTGAGCGTTCAAAACCACATTTGTGCAAGTATAGAGGCATGGTCAAGAGGCAGTGAGTGTGTAATACCATGAATTTATACCGATTGTATGTATCGTGTGTCAGCGTTGCCACTGGTTTGCAAATACTCAGGAGTGGGCTTGCAGGAGCAGGACCATTGTTCGAGTATCGTGAACCATATATTCTTTGCCTGCTTTGTTCATAATGAGCTATGGCCTTCTTCCAAATAATAGTTTGGAACAAGATTTGGAGACTTTTTACTTTCTTTTAAATTTACTGGTATCAAAAGAAAGCCAAAGGTTTCAGACTGCAATTCAGAGAAGATGCTTCCAGTTGCTTCATGCTTTCCTCCTGCTCTTGTTCTGCACCTCCTTTCCTTCCCTGCTAACTGTGAAAAAGAGCCAACTTTTAAACA
Source organism: Chroicocephalus ridibundus (assembly GCF_963924245.1). Taxonomy (NCBI): domain Eukaryota; kingdom Metazoa; phylum Chordata; class Aves; order Charadriiformes; family Laridae; genus Chroicocephalus; species Chroicocephalus ridibundus. The sequence continues at coordinate 104,693,893 of NC_086284.1, forward strand.
ATGTTTCCTGGTCATGCCTCTCAGTTTCTTGTTTTCTTAATAAAGGGAGTCTGAACAATTTCCTGTAATTTTGATGCTTTTCAAAGCGAAATGCGCTAGTGGCATTTCTCAATACTGTCCTACCTTAGCATGGCTGTGCCACGCTTTGCTCTTGGTGTCCAAGCTATGTACAGAAATCCTCACAACGTTCTTCTGTTGTGGGTTGGATACAAGGGTGTAGATAGACGTGTGCTTTGTGGACTGCTAGGGACTCACAGGAGGTTGCCGTCCTGCTGCCGCTGGGTAGTACTGTAAACTGTTGGAAGTCAGTGGCTTTCAGGTTTTCTGGGAAATCCATGTTTGTGAGTGCTTGCTCTTTTTTGGCACTCACTGTCATCTGGTTTAGCAGAGAACTGTTTGCTTAAGTGTGTCCCCAGCTTCCCTGGACTGAAACGGGTTGGGAGTGCTGTGGCTGGCCCTAGAGCTAAGCTTATAGGCATCTTTGGCAGAACGGTGTGGAAGGAGGAGGATGCAGCTGTCATGGTCATAGGCATGGTTTGACTGGATCAAACCCTTCCACAAGCTGTAAGGAAGCTTCAAGGCAGCGTAACTGGATGGACCAACACTGATGAAAGGCTTATCTCCTCTTGATGTGGATTTGTCCTCTCTGTCAGGCACAATCCTGGGCATTTGACTGATGATTGTTTGGGAGGGTTCCCCTAAGCTTGGGGTCAATGAGCCTCTCATGTGGGAGGGGACATGTGGGGGTCTCTGCTCCAATCTCCTGCCCAAAGCAGGGACACCTCTGGGACCAGACCTGTCTGCTCAGGCCTCTTTTCCAAGCAGGTCTCGAAACCCTCCAAGGACAGAGACTGCACAGCCTCTCTGGAAAACATGATCCCGCTTCACTTTTCACCTTGAGCATCTTTATGGTGAAGATCTCTGTATATCCAGACAAAACTGCCAGTGATTCACTTCATGACCACCTTAACACAGTGTACCCAGAGTTGGTATGGGCACCACCAATATGGATGCCTGACAGAGACCGTAGATGGACACAAACTACGCCTTGAAATTAAAGATTTGCTCATTATGAGGAGCACAGCACTACCACAAGTAGATGGTAATAGAGTTATGTGAGATGTGACCTGGCAGTGAACAAGGGGAGTATAAATAGGAAGAGTAAGAAAAATAGCATGCACTTTCTGATAAAACTGTGTTGTCTTTCAATGGAATAACTTGATGTGTTTTTTTTAAAAGGGAAAAAGACCTATGAAGTAGCAAGAACAAATTAATGGAAAAGGAGAAAAAGGGAAAGCACTGAGACATAAACCAGAGGGCTGTATTTACTTAAATCTCTGAGAGACCTCTGGGGATGGCAAGTCCAGTTGCGACAGCCCTCTCTGCCAGCTGTAGTGTTTATAACCTCAAGTCATCCTGTGAAAGTCAGTGGTGGGAGCCCTCTGAATGGAACCTGAAGTCAAGATCTCTGCTCATGTCAGACGGCTTTGGGTCAGGCTGCGAGTGAGGGGTGTGAGGTCAGGTCCACCCTGGAGTGAGGTATTAACTGAACAGTGTGATTTTGTGTCATGCTTGGGTCTGGGGATGTTGAAACCATGTCGGGGCTTCTTTTCATTGAGGTGACATTGAGGGAAGTTTGTTTACCATCTGGCTGTAAAGATTTGGGAAAAAAGAGAAGAAATAAATTGGAGCTTATTTTCTAAAAATGAGAACATGTGCAGTCAACCAGCAACTTTTATTTTTATGCAACATGTCTAAAGTAGATGCAGGTCTGCCTACTTTCTTAGTGTGCATCCGTCAGAAAGTAATAGCAGCAGTTTATGTTTCTGAACTGTTTTTTTCTGTGAGGGTGTTGGAATACTTCACGGGGAGGATCAGTTGATGGAAAACAGTGCCATTAGCCTGGATCTGCCCAGTGGTCTGGTCTGCAGCATGGCTGGTGGTGGGAAGGCGGCTTGTGGGCTTGTGGCAGGAGCTTCCTGGGCCAGTCTCATTCCCAAAGCCTGCTTTGGGCTGTGCAGGCAGCTGTGCAAGAGCATCCTTGATTTTGCTGCATGCTTTCATGGAGAGTTTAGAGAAGCAGACTGTGTGCATCTGCCTTCATGACTCTTCCTTCTCCTGCCCATCCTTTCGGCTGGATTGTTCCTTTCCCTGACTTGCCCATTGCCACCACTTGACAGTGAGCTGTTGAGAAAGCGTCATGGCTTTGGATGGGTCAATCACACCTGCACTGTGAGGGTGGAGGTGTCAGTGACATGAAGGGGGTGTGTATGGATGGTATTGATGCTGCCATAATCTTCTCCTTCAATATAAAGCTCAGTGTGGGAGGGAGGGAGCGAGGACACTTGTGGTAGCCTGCCTGCTCTGGTGAAAGGTGAGAGTTGAGTGCCTGGACAGAAGAATTACTGGAAGGGTGCTTTCTGTTGTGCCAATGGAGTTAGCAGACATTTATAATCCATGCTTGAAGCTGCATGCTCAGTTTGTGAACTCTGTAAAGAGGCAGTCGCTCGGTTGTTTCCTTTGGATCTGCTGGGGCTGGAGGGACTTTCTGCCCCCCTAGTTCCTGCCTCCAACACATGAAGAGCCCACGGGAACGCACCTGCACATGCTTGCGGTCAGCCTTTCTCCACCCAACAGGCAGGTGAGCGCTGGAGGGAGCGGGCAGGGCTGTCCTTGCTGGGGGTGCTCCTCCGGCTCTGGGGAAAGGATGACAGAGCCACGGACTGTAGTCTCTGTGGGCAGGGTGGGGGAGATGGATGGGGATGGTGGGTGTCCGTCTGTGGCCGGTGCATCCTCTGCTGCCTGGCCTCCCCTAGCTCTGTGGCTGTGAAGAGATTTCTCTGTGAGCTGTGAGAAGATGCCTCCTCTGGGAGGAGCAGGGGGAGACTGAGCCATTAGAACAAATTTTGGGCTTTGGTGTATTGTCTGTCACACTCCTCCTGAGAGCAAGGGAAGAGACTGAGTCTTGGTCTCATGCTGGTGCAAGCTGGAATTTATCCCTAGAGTGAAAGGAGTCATACCCATGCCAAGTAACGTGTGGTCAGGTGCTCAGTCAGCCCTGAATTCACACCCTGAGTTCATGGCTGCGAGTGCGTTTCATCCTGTGGCAAGGAGTTAGAAAATGCAGTCGGGGCCAGTGCATGGAGATGTGTGGGGCTGGGATGATAACCAAGGACCCCCTGCTCGGTGGCCCCAGCAGAGCTCTAGGAGAGAGGAGCAGTGTGATTCATGGTCTGATGGTATGGGAGATGTAACCAGCGGGCTCCCAGCTGCCTCTTCCTCTTTGATGTCCCGACCCTGTGCTTGGGCAGCTGCGTGCTTGGCCAGGGCGGAGGACCCATCTGCCCAAACTCTGCCTTTTTTTATTCCAGCAAGGCAAGTTTTCACCCTAAGCTGTCCCCTGAACCAGCAAGCCACTGTCCTGCCACAAGCACTGGTACACGTGCCAGGAGGGGAGTGCATGGATAGAGTGTGAGATCTTTCTTTAAGGCAGCATGGACTTTGGTAGGTTTAAGCCAACTATGCCACTGTGGTTTTTTCGGTACTATTGGGCTTTATACTGGGGCTGGTATCTTCTGTCCTCTCACCATTGGCATAAAAACATAGACAATAGGTCAGGTGCTCTAGCTGACTTAACACAAGCGTGTTTTGAGTCAGGATTTCACCCTGGGTGAGCAGGCTGTGTCTGGATCAGGTGTTGGTGACACAGGACCAGGGCATCAGTTGTAATCCTGCCTCTGCTCAAGGACTGAGGCCACGAGCAAACCACTCGCTCTCCGCTTGGCTGTGCAGAAGATGGGGATAATACTTGCCGCACAGGGATATTGTGAAAGTTAATTTGCTAATTATTTATAAAGCACATTGGAGTGCTGCTTCAGTTCTACACAGTGTTATGATAACATCTAATTAGTAATTCCTTATGATGCTTCATTTTCTTTCTGCTATAAATATTGGCCTAATATAGGGACAACTCTGCCTGCGCTAGTCATCTCAGTGAATAAGCAAGCTTGATTTGGTTTGTAAATGGTCTCTCTTTCCCCCCACCTCCTCTTATGCCATCTTACCCATAAAAACGATGTCCCCTTTGGTGACCTGCTGCCTGGCTGGCATCTGTTGGCAGGGCGCTGCCTGGGGAGAAGTCATTCCTTGAATGGAAATGTCAGCCTTCTGGCAACCTACTTGCTTTTCCTGGGCTTTCGCATCCTTCTCCAGCCTCATGGCTCTGGGCCCTTTGTTACTGGGCTGGGGCAGGCGAGAGATGGCAGGAGGGAAAGGAGCAGCTGCTGTGGGATGATCTTTGCCCTCCATTTCAGTGGGATCTAGACCAAGAGCTGGGATAACAGGATGCAGGATTTTCTATCTTCTCTAAGATAGACATTCTTTCTTTCTTCCTTTGCATGTGTTTGCATCCTATATTGTGCTGCTGTATTTCATGTTGAGTGCAGCATCTTGTTTTCACTTCAGCCAGGGCAGTTAAGAGATTTCACACAGCAGTGTGTTGTTTTTCCTTCTCAAAATAAATAATGCTCAGGGACCTTTGCTGTACATCACACGTTGCTGGTTTTACCTGGCTTTAAGTGGCTTTGGGCTCTCTTGAAGGTGTGAATATCCTGTATGATTAATACTTCAATGCAGTGAATCCAAAAGCTTGTGATACCTATTTTTAGTGTTGAAAAATTTTGACAACTAATGTAAGCCTACGATATCCATCATTTGACAGCATCATCACCAGCGTACAGCTTGTCACTCTCATTGTGAGCTGATTTTTCCAACGAAATTAAAACTATTGGCAGGGATGAGGTGGAAGCGTGTCAGAACGCAGCATGAAAATGACAGCAACTACCGCCTAGTTTCTTTCAAAGAAACGAGAGGAGGTGTTTGGATTAGAAGTCTTGAATAAAACGTTCCTCCTTGAGCCTTCTCATCAAAAAAGGAAACAGTCCCTGCTTTGTGTAACTCTGGCTTATCATTGCGCCAGGCGGCAGTTCCAGTAAGGACTGACCGGGCTCGTGGGCACTGCTGCGAGGCTTGTGCAATGTGGGGTGTCGCAGCGGTACCCGCTTCCCCAGTCAGGGGGAGCTGGGTTGGAGCCACCACGCACAGCCAGGTGACCCTATAAAACCATCCCAGTGCTGGGGAGGAGCAGAAGCTCGTAGCAACTTTGGATACATGTGTCCATGCATGCTTGCATGCCTGTCCAGAAGAGCTTCACCATTGCGAGTGTCTTCTTGAGGCCAGATGACTAGAAGCAGGCCTCTTCTATAGATATTAGAAGTTATAGAGGTATATATAGATATATAGAAGCTGTAGATGCCCCATCCCTAGAAGTGTTCAAGACCAGGCTGGGCTTTGAGCTACCTGGTCTAGTGGGATATGTCACTGCCCATGGCAGGAGCGTTGGACCTAGATGATCTTTAAGGTCCCTTCCAACCTAAACCATTCTATCATTCCATATTAATCCTGTACACACAGAGGTGTTTCACCTGCACGCACTGGATGGTCGCAGTAAAGAGAAGGAGCCCTACCTTTGCCTGTGAAGTTATGTGCGCTGAGTGTCTGCAAGTAACGTGCCCCGAGTATGCACTGCAAAGTCGGTGTGAGAACTGCCAGCCACAAGCAGCACGGTGAAACGCAAGCCTTAAATTTTAACTTGTGCTTGCTCCAGAGGTGGTTCATGCCTCTTGTCATTCGTCTTGGTTTCGCAGGGCAAGGGTGCTGGCTCATCGCCAGCATCCACTCCCTGTAGCTCATTAGAAACCTTTTTCAACTACCCTTGCAGTATAACAACGGGGATCAGTTTTCCCATAAGTTGATATATCTGCTGACCTCTCCAAAGGAAAAAAACAACCCTGTAGTTCATTAGCTTACTTTTGTAGAGGCTGAAAGGGAACTATTTGGCCCTGAACAATACCTGCCTTTCATAGCTCCCCTCCTAATCCCAAATAGAAACATGAGGCTGAGAAAATCTTTCTGATAGCAGGGAGTATGGATACATTCAATCTAGTATAATTTTTCATGGTGTTAACATTCTTGAATTGTTAAGGGCTGTTTTCCAGGTTTTTATTGGACAAGGTGAAGGTAGGCAGCGTTAAACATCAATTTTAGGGGGTAGAAGTGATTCTGATGGCGGTGTGATGGTTTTCCACCAGTGCCCTCTTGTGAGCTGTGAGCTTCTACATCACAGAGATCCAGTTTGAAAGCTGAGGCTTAAAAAGGAAAAAAAAAAAATACAGCTGAAGTCAACTTTCCTCCTCAGTTTATCATTGAATATAAGCTGGCTCAAGCCAAACTGTGTCCCCACCTACACAGAGACAACCCTTTGCTTTAGCAGTATTGTTGGTCACAGTCCTTCCTGCCAGATGCATGAGGCTGCGCAGGCACAAGTGTTGGTGTTGCTTCCAGGGGAAGGAGGTCAGCAGGGTGAACGGAGTGCACAGCCCGGCCACATCATCCATGGTGATGTGCAAGACTCGGCTTGAACTTTGAAGCCCAGGTTGTGTTTATAGGGCTGTAGTTTACAGTGTTCTGTGAAAAAGGAACAAAATGTCGCAGTAACGTGTGCCGGGGTGCCTACCTGTGCTGCCAGACTGGTCTGTGGTTATGGGACGTTTGGAGTAGCACCAAGACTGGCGTTGGGTATCAGCACCTTGGTGTTCCTCTGGGGTCATTCCTGGCAGATGATAAGTGCTTGTTGGGCCTTGGGTCGTGTCCTGAAACATGCTTGACCAAAGCAGGTGATAATCGTGGTGGCTGGGACCATTAGGAACTGTACCATGGCTATAAAGACTTGAAGAAAGACCTGAGTGGCTCCAGTTGTCTGGAGGATGGAGACAGGATGCTTCTCCTATGCCATCTGTATGTGCAGGTGGAAAATAAGACAGATACAATCATGAATTTTTGAAGCACCTTGGCTTTGTAAATTAAGCCGTAGTTAAAGAGATATGGTCTGTGTAGCCCTGTGCAAGCGCAGCCGATGCTCTTCATATCTTATGTTGCTGCTGTGTTCAGGGTGAGTCACTGTACTGAAGTGACTCCCAACCATTTTTCTGCCCAAAGTGATAATCCATTGTTAAAATGATATTAACTCATGTGTGCTAATTAGCAGGTGTGCCAGGGTGTGAGAAGCCCAGGATGTTAATTAGCGTCGATAAGTACACCTTTATGCAGGATGCAGGCTTGGCTTGTGTCTGGTGGGAGTCCCTCTCTGCGCCTTTCACCACTGAGGACATGCTGTCCTGCAGTGGACCATGGCACAATGGGGGGGACCTTTCTCCTGTGGTCCCTGTGGCGGGGTCTCCGCATCTCAGCTGCATATTTGGGAGGGCCTGTGGACTCTCTGTAGGGTTGCTGGGATTTTTCCTGCTGACACTGGAAGAAAAAGGGGCTTTTCCCAGTGGTATCGCCTTTACTGAGCTGAGAAGGGGAGGGTAAGCGCGTGCCGCCTTCTAGCTGCAGGGGTCAGCTGATGGCCGCTTCTTCAAGCTCCTGGAGGTGATGTCCCCTCCAGTCGGCCAGCTCAGCGGCTGGCCCGGTTGTCTCCAGCCCGTTTTGGGCAGAATGTGCTAGGTTGTCTGAAAACAGGTTTTGGTAGGTCTTTGCTAATCACTTAGCACAGGAGAGCATTAAGATTTATATAAGTTGGCTCGCGGGCCTTCAGGGGAAGCCCACATCAAAAGGCGTGTATCCAAATGCGTCAGCCGAGCCGGGGTGACGGGGCCAGGGCCTGGAAATGCCTGTTCTTCTGCAGCAGCCAGGCGTGAGCTAACAAGCCACGGTGCTGCCCGGGAGGGCTCTAGGCAAGGCTGTTGTCAGCCGGCCACTCTGTGCCTTCCCCCAGCGACTGGGGCCGCCTGCTCCCTGTGGCCTGGACCCTGGCGGCTTGCTTGCCCCCAGCCAGGCTTCCCTGAAGGCCTGTCATCTGGTTTCTCAGCAAAGCTTTGGAGGAGGACAGGTTGGCTGGTATGTGGCCAGGGAGAAGGCTTCCCTTGCCTGTCTCTCCAGTCCCTCCTGAGGATTGCAGCAACAGTCAGATCAACCAAATCAAGTGCTGTATCTGCAACCCCCAAGATCTTAGCTACGTGATGGCACCTGTAATTCTTCTGTGCATCTCTCTGCATGCATCAGTCTTGCTATTTATTACTTGCTGTGTGTTACTGTGGTGCTATGGGTCATGATAGCAAGAGGTAATCGCTGCTTTTCTTTTATCCATCTCCACTGATTCAAAATCTGCTGGGGATCTGACTGACTTGGGACTTTCTGACTTATAACTTGGTTGTCTTGAAGCTTTCTGAAAGCAGCCCTTACAGGGAGGGGGACACATGGAGTTCAAGTTTTGCTGTGTACCATGGCGAGGATCTGCGATAGGGGAACAGTGAACCAGCAGGAAAAGATGCCCCAAACTGCAGTGACAGAATGCAAATCAACCTAATGCTGGCAGCAAAAGGGTGTGCCTCTCTTCGTCGTCTTAAGCTGGAAAACAGTTCAGACAATCACTTGCAATCTGTCGTAGTAAGCATATATGTTCCTCCTTTAGGACTGGCGCATAATTGCTTTGTATCTATGGGAGCTTGTGTGCACGCATGTCTGTGTATATGTACACATCGGTTTCCATGTAATGGCAAAGCCGTTTTGATGGGAGCAATTAAGGGTGGGTCATGTCGGAGCTCTGAACGTGGCTTTGCCTCTCGGGCTGTTCGAATGGGTTGAAGATGGTGAGTACTGGCCGTGCCCGAGTGAACCCGAAGGCAGGCAGCAGCAGCCCCCGTCGCCTTCTGAGTCACTCGTGGCTCACCAGACCTGCTTGCCTGCTCGGGCTTTGCTAGTTACCGGCGCCGAAAACTTTTGGAGGAGGCAGTCCGCTCCCCTAGGCTTTCTCCCGTTTGTTTCTCCTGCCTGGCCCACAAATAGGAGCTGCTGTCTGTGCGCATTTGGTGTTCAAATTATCCGTAAGGCTAAGGATTGATCATTTTAGTGTTTTCTATTCCAAACGGTGTGTCTGGTCCAATCCCTCCTTCCCCCTCTTCTGCTGCCGAGGTGGAGGACTCTGGTGCTTATAAGGAATGCCTGAAGCCACGGGGGGACCTGGTGCTTTCTAAGTGTGGGCAGATATATCAGAAACATCTGACGCTGCAACTACTTGGATGTAAAGTTAAAACAAACCTGCTGTTTGAAGTGGGCTAAAGCTGACTGCTGTACCAGGAAACTTGGCTTGTGCGCCTGTTTCTGATAATGGGGTGTGTAAGAATGATTGCGCTGCATCAAATCACTTCTCCAGCTATCTCATCTCTGGCTGGCCCAAAATAGTCATCTCCTCCCATCCTCTCCTCCAGCATCTGTGTAACCCCATAGCCTCACTACAGCTGTTTAATCACTGCAGTTGCACAACTGAGGGTATAACCCTGCGGGAGAACTGGGCTCCTGCACATACCTTTTGCCATTTTATTTCTATTTTCTTTTCCTAATAATTTTGTCCTTTTTCCAATTTGTGGTCATTGCTGGGCTGCAGGCAACAGAACTGCAAGGATATGATTATCACTTAATACTCCGTATTTTTGAAGTATCACACAGAATTGTAAATGTTAATTTGTTAATTAGTTTGATTTCTATTTGTAAAAAATACTTACCCTGTTGTCTACTTCATTCTGAGAGTAGTTTGATACCTGTTTTTCTTCTCCCATAATGAGTGCAGAGTCAAGGTAGGGGAAGTTGGCAGATAAACACAGCTGGTTTAGGTTTTGTATTGGTATTTCTTATTTATAGCAACCATTAAACAACCCTGCTTTTGAGGACGATGCTGCTCAAATCCTAATCCAGAGACAGTTATGTGGAAGAAGTGAATTAAGTTAAACCAGATCCATGAGTAATATTTAAATCCCTGTAGTTCCTGATCCTGCAAAGACTTTTGCACCTGTGGACAGCTTAGTGGGAGGCAATTGCCTGTGTGCTTTGAACACACGTCCTCTTACAGAAGCACGGTCCAGGTACATACCCAGGGAGAGATCCTCTGGGACTTCTAAGGGAGTTGAGGGAAGTGGCAAAAGGTGCAGAGTAAGTCAAAAGTTTTCTATTTTATGTCACGCTGGTGAATTGCTTCCTGACAATGCAATGAAACACCAAGGACGATGCAGTGTAGCAGTGTGAGGACGGGGACCAGGCGGCTGTTTCATGCGTAGCTGATGTGCAAGTCGCCTATGTAGGGTGACTGGGTATTTAAATTCTTGGCTTCTCTCGCAACTTGCCAGGCTGGTGAGTTAAAGTCACCCCGGAGGGGTGTCCTTAGGAATTCAGATTTCAGGAGCCAGCGGGGCTGAGTGGCAGCTCGTCTGAAGCCTGCGACGGGAGGAATTAATCAGGAGAGGGAGGGAGGAAAGGAAGGAGGGAGGGAGCGATGGCAAAAACCCAAACCTTCAAACACACCCAATTGACCCATCTCATCTTAGCATGAGACTTAACGAGTTACACCCACTCTGAAGCAGAAGGGGAATGAAACGCTGGCGCTTCCTCCTTTCTGTTACAGGCAGCCGGGGCTTGGGAAATACAACAGGCAAAGATGTTTGTGCTGTTGATGATGAGCGGTAAGCTACTTCACGAACGATACTACCTTTTGCTTGCGTTGTGCGTGCTGGGCTGGGGGGAAGGAGAGCAACTGAAGCTCAGCTAAAGCTGGGAAAATGTGTTTGTGGGGTGTAGTATCATTGTGTTGTCTTAGACGCCGTGTGTCCAGGACCCCCCATAAAGCTCTTCTCTCCTAAATTCTGTCTTTCCCCAGTGTGGATGGAGGTGTTGCTTTCTCTAAGTCACGTTTAATCAGGTCGTCAAGCGGTGTTTGCTTTTCCAAGGTTTGCACTGCCGGCAGGTAGCAGAAGCACATTGGGTTCGTTGTAGACACCGAGAGCTCAAACTGATTGAATGGGAGCTGGGGACTTAATAGCTAAATTCCCTAAGAGAGAAAATGTAGTATCATGTTACTTATTAAAGATGCTTCCCTTCTCCAGCTGTCTGGCTTTATTTTCGGTAATTACAGGTTGCCATGCTCTTTAATTGTTGAAAATGAGCCCCGAGAAAGGTTTCAACTTGAATTGAGCTCTGTTAGAAGTGTTTCTGCGAGGTGGGGAAATCTGAAACGTTGTGACGGGCAATGCTGCTGTGCTTTTCAGTAAGAGCGGGAGCCTGGGTTTGGTGGGGTTTCGCACTTGCCGAAGATCTGATAATGCCGCAGAAGCAGGGTCTGCGGGAAGTTTTTCCGTATCAAGTTGCTGATTTTTCTCCTAGTTACTTCTGCGATCGCTTACCAAGTTATTTTATATACCGGTTACTATCTTTAAATCTAAATTGCCTAATTCTTGGGTTGGTGACAGGAAATGTGAGTACAGAGCCCTGGCCCTGCAATTACTGTGACTAAGCATTAGGGCTAATAACCAAGCAAGCACCGTAGTCTCCCGGCCCTGCTCTTCCCCCAGCAAGCTTGGCTGCTGTCGAGGGGCCGGCTCGCCATCATCTCCTGGCTCGCCATCTGACCCGCTGTCTTCAGGCATGTTGTAGGAATGTCGGATATGGATTCTGCTTCCTGAGGGGCACGGGCTTGCTTTCCTACGGGCAGAGTTCAGAGCTGATTCAGAGCTGCGCTGCAACCCATCAGCCATGAGTAATCCTCCTGTGCAGAGGCAAAGTATAATGCGCACCTTTTTTGGGGGAATTAAGTCACAACAGCTGTAGCTGTTGGAAATGTTAGTGCTTTAATCGTTTTGTTTAATATACCAGAAAACCCATTGTCAAGGCAGCTATTAATTCACATTTTCACATGTGATTAGTGCAGTGGAACAAAGGAAGCAGGTTTTGTGGGTGTTGGTGGGTTGCTTGTTTTTCCGCAGTCCTTTTGGAGTTAAGTGATCTGTGCATTACAAAAAATACGTAGAAGATTGCAATGTCATTTACGGCAAACGTAGCTAAGGAATCAAGTGCCGAAGTGTGGCATGCCTGGTTACACTTCCCAGGGGAACTTGCTCTTTAAAGGGTGCACTTCTGTTTTTAAGTGGGTTCCAACTTGTTTTGAGGCAGAAACACTTTATTTTTCCAGAATGCCTGTCAGAAAAAAACCCTGCCAAACCACGAACTTGCATCATTTAAGCATTTTCTTGAGCTTTATGCTTTTGCTCTGGGAAATCAGTGGTAGGGCTCCCGCCGGCGTCCAGGACATAGGAGAAGCATTGATTTTTGCAACATTGCAGCAGTGGGAGCAAGCCTACTGGACATCGGTCTTTGGAGCAGACTCAGTTATTTTTAAATGGAGTTACACATTATGGCTTGAGTTGCAGGTAATGGCTACATGAAAATGAACCCCAAGGAAAATGCAGATAGTTTCCTGCAGGATCAGTGACCTGGACTGGCCTAGCATGGGGTCCAGTGAATGTCTGGGCATCCTCCTTGCAGAAAGCTGGGGCAGGAGGGATGGGGGGGGGGGGGGCTGGTCGGAAATGGGAGGTCCCCACCTGGGGCAACAGATAGGCTTGGGTGTAAAGCGTGGCCACACCGTGTGTGTCAAGGCCCCGTGGTGTATGGCAGCAGTGAGCCCTTTATTGCTCCCCCTGTGCTTTGGCTCTGATGTGTTAGCTGGTGCTGGTCTTTTGCCATGCTGCGAGGATTAATAGCACAAAAAAATAAAGGGTCTTTGGTGGGGGGAAAAAAAGAGGTCACCAGAATAAAATATCAGCTCCTAAACAATTTATTTAAAAAGAAAAATCCAATGCAAAAGTAATAGTGGCGTCAAATCTTTAAAAGAATTTGGCAAGAAAGAGGACGGCTCTCTACTGTTATGTCTTTCTCGGTATTATTTTGTTAAACTTGCGACTGTGGGGTGTGTTCCAGTGAGTTTTATGGCCCAGTAATCCATTGCTGGATGAGAGGAATACATTATTTATAGATTAGAGTGTTTTAACATCCTAGCATGGGGTTGTTTAAGGAGGTCAGAATACAGCACAGTGGAAATGGGATTAGCCCAGCTGTGCTGCAAACAGTGCAGAAGCGGGGCGGGGAAAAAGGGAAGTTATCATGTAAATATTTATATTCTTCTTGTGCCTTGCAAGGCATAGGTCACATAAGATTTAGGGGTTTCTAGAACCAGAATGTAGTTTTTATCTTTATTGGTTGCGGCATCTCAAATTCTAATTGAATTGTAAACAAACAGGAACATCCTTTTTCCCTGGCTCAGCAGGCTTGCTCTCTGCTGCTTGTTTGCTTTCTCCGTGGGATGGTGTTGAACGACTTGAGGAAGAGGGAGCATTTTGTGATAACTAACAAGCCCCTCTTCCTTCCAGGGGGGAACTCTTGCGTGGTTCCCATGGGTGAAGCCTCCCGCCATGCTCAGCTCCGTGCGCCGGTCCTGGAAATCCATCCCCATCGGCCGGCGCTGTGGCTGGTGCGAGAGGCTTGTGCGCAAATGGGTAGTTAGTTTGATTCACTGCAGAGTGCTTTTAATGTAATTGCTTTTTGAAACTTACAATTACGCTTTCAATAAGAGTTGGAATGCGATTTTCTCAGGTAGCTGAAACAGCCCTCATAAAGCAAAGCAAATAAATGATCCCAGCAGTGGCCAGCAGTGTAACGGGGTGCCCATTAGGTAACATATGCATCTGGGGGCCTGCAGGCTGAGGGGTCCTGTGTAGCTGCAGTCCTGTGAAGGCTCTCTGCCCTGAGCCCTTGCCTTGGCTCAAACACAGCCTGCGCCGGAGGCTTGGTGGTCTCACTGCTGCTGGCGCCCACAGCAGTGCCCGCTCTCCCTCGCTGCCTTCCATGGTCTTCCCAGGAGAGATGTCTCGGGTGGCAGGTGGGAGGTTCGCTCATGGGAGACCAGCAGTGGTTTAGCTCTTGTATTTTCTAGTGTTGTCTAGAGTTTTATCTAGATTACTGGGTAATTAAGAGCTCAGACTCACAGAGTTGTTAATGGAGTTTAACAAATTGCCCAGCATTAGCTGGGCTGCAGGAACTGCATGCGCGCTGTTGGGAGCATAGCAAGTGTGCCGTGGTGCAACTTCACCGAGAGTGGTGTAAGATAAACTGCATTCCTGTGCATTGCCATAGGTGTACCTGAGCGACCACTAACAAGCAGCACCTCTGTAAGCTGACTGGGGCCTGACCACAAATCACCTTGCATACATACATGCTGCTGCAATGGCATGAGTGTTTGCAAGTGGGGACATTTCAGGAATGGTTTGGGTCTGTCAGAAGATCGGACATATGGATTACTTGTGGACATAGGAATGTATGAAAGTCATGGCAGGTCTGCTCTTCTGCGGAGGTAAGGGGGTAGAGGTGGTGCTGGTTGGGTGGCCATCGTGGTAGAAATGGTTGTATTTGTTTCTGAAGAGGCAGAAACATTTTTTCCTGTGAAAGTTGCTCTGCATTTCTATTTCGGTTTCCCCTTCCAAACAATTTGGAACTGGTGGGCTTGGTTTCACATGATTAGTGCAAGAAGAAGCCTCACTTGTTGAGGGGATTTTATATTGGATAATAAGTGCAGAAACAGCACTTGAATAGCATTGTTTTTATGAAACAGTATTTTACTTTTTCCCCCCCTCTGTATCAATACTTGCAGTGCTAGTGTCATTGCCCAGATGCATTTTAGCTTATGGGGATGGCCACAGGGGTCTGCACAGCTGCCGGCAGGGAAATGTCTCTTTCCCATAGGATTTGAGCTATTGGGGTGGTTGTCCTGGGCGCTGGGGGTGACCCCTCTGAAGATAAGGCTCTCTGAAGTAGTCAGTGTAGAACACCAGCGAGTCAGATCTGCAGATGGATGAGTCAGGGAAGTTGCCAAACCTCATCTGTAGCACTTTGGAAGCTGGGAAGTGGTGCTTGGAAGCCTATAAAATAGCAGAGATGGGAGGGGAAAAAGGAAAGCGTGTAGATTTTGTATTAATTCCTGCCTCCAACATTTTTGGAGGATGCAGAGAGACGCTCATGCCAGTCTCTTCTTCCATACCCTATGTTGCTGTGTGGCTGCTGAAGATACGCCAGCAGCAGTTGGGCTTTGGTGAGCCGGGGCTGTTGTAGCAAACTCTGAAAACGCAATGTTGTGACTTTCCCAGGTGAGCAAACAGCCCTCTGTGGTCCCTCTAATCCTCAAGTCATTGGGAAAACAAATAAGCATTCTGCTGTCTGCTTCCCAGCTGAAAATTGCCTTGTTATTCATTTGCATTAACCTGGGCGGGGAAGGTATATTCAGAGTGTGCTCCAGGGCCCTTAGACATTGAAATGGAGACAAAGACTCCCCCCTGGGCAAGGCCAGGGCTGGGAAGGGAGGTGGGAAGCTGCTAGGTGCAGCTGCCTCCCTGCACAGGGGCAGGAAAGGGGCCAAAACCCTGGTCAGGACAGGAGCGATTTTGGTCCAGGTCTGGGATGTGCAGAAAAGGAGTATTTAATGGTTACTACAAAACAAAATTCACTTGAACGGCACTGCTTGATAGGCACATTCTTGCACGTTAACCGATGTGCCTAGCCAGAAAAAGCTAAAATGATTTTAACAGCCTGCACGGTATTACGCTAAATATTGCCAACCCCCCCCAAATCCAGTGTGTCGAAGGACATTAACCATGTGGTATAAACTTCCCAACCTGAAATTAGTGAACACAAGTTATCAATCTGAGTTTAAAAAAGTGCAGCTGTATGACTACTGCTTGCAAGCTCCGTGCCTGCGGCAAGTGTCTGAGAAGATGATTTTTGGGTTATCCCAGTCATGGGAAAGCTGCGTCTTGACGCCAAAGTCTCGTCTCCAAAGGGATCAGACTTGTCTTCGCCCGTGCCTGGGTTTTGCATGAATGCTGGCAAAACCTGGAAGGAACCATAGAATGGTTAGAGTTGGAAGGGACCTTAAAGAACATCTAGTTCCAACCCCCCTGCCATGGGCAGGGACACCTCCCACTAGAACAGGTTACTCAAAGTCCCATCCAGCCTGGCCTTGAAGACCCAAAACAGAGGTTGTCCGCTGCTGCTCCTTGGATGCAGGGAGGCTACTGGCCTGCTGTTGCCAGTTGCTTCCCACCTCACTTGGTAAAGGGGGACCCACGTGTGAGGCACCACTGCATCCCAATGGATGCCACGGCCCATGGGTTGCTGGAGGAAACCTGCCGACCAAGTGCTGTGGGACTGGAAGCATTAACTGCTCCCAGGTTTCCTGGGGGGTGGGAGGGATTTTAAACGATCGCTGCAGGTTTATGCAGTGAATTAAAGTGGTTACTGAAAACCTTTGCCAACCATCTGATGACTTTCACTGTAAGTGATGTGTAATACTTGTGCCAAAGGTTGTTTTGGTTGAAAATGACTAATGGCTTTTTAAAATTGTAACAAAGGAGCCTTTTTTTTTTCCTACACAACTGAAATGCTGGTTTTTACTTCCCCCCGCACCCTTTAAGCTGGAGGAAAGTTGCATTTCTGTTCACTTTTATGGCATCCTAGAGTGGAGTTGACAAGGTCCTGCCATAAGAGATGCAAGCACAGGCAGCAGGCACCAGAAATGCACATAGCCTTGGTGTAAGACGCAAGGCAGAATACAGAAGTCAATTCAGTTAGAAGTTGCAGGATAAAACTTATGACAAAAAAGCCAGTGGGAATAATTTCTTCGTTGCTTTTTTTTTTTTTGAACAAATTAATCTTAATGCTTTAGTAACATCTGGATGATTTCTTGGTAGTCTTTTTCTGGGAAGCACTTCTTTGTGTGTGTACTTTGTTGTGGAATGATAAATCACTGTAATTTACCAGCCTGTTTTTTTAAAATTTGGAAAGTCATACTATTTGATATGTCCCTTCAAGCTGTCATTCCTGGAGGCATATGAATGAATGCATGACATTTCAGCTTCTGTTTACTGTTTAAAACAGGTCTTTATGCTTGACATGGTTACCTGAACATACCTTCAAGTTTGGAATTTATGTGTTTGGTTTTTTTAAAGAAGAAATTAAAAGGAACCAGAGATTTTTGAGGAGGAAGTAGATGCAGTCAGTTGTTCTGGGCCATGTGGACTTGGTAAACCCATATAAATATCCAGAGCTCCATGAAGACTTTGGACCCATTGGCAGTGTCCCTGGGAGCCCCTTGTCTTTCCTTGCTGGAGCAGCTGACAGTGTGGGGTGTCTCCCCTGGTGGGGGGACAGCCGGTGCCTCTCTGCTGAAATGTGGCCCCCAGCCTTTTTGCAGCAGGGGATTGAGGCCAGAGGAAGGCAAAGTTGCACATCTGTGTGGGTACTCAAACAGCTGGAGTCTGTATTTCGAAATAACATTAAGTAACGTGGGGAATAAGCAGAACACGGCTGTCTGGGAGCATGAGAAAAACCACGGTACCTACCACAGTCAGCTTTATATTTATGCGTCTGGGTAAGCAAAAAGAAAGAAATTGAGGCTTTTTTTGTGAGCGTGGCTTTGAGAGTAAAAACATCCGCAGGACTGGGGGTGCTGGAGCTGCATCTTTGGGAGAAGGGGGCAGGATTATTTGGAAATAGAGGCTTTGGAGGGAAGGTCTACCTGCAGCCTCATTCAGGCTCATGGGGCTTCACAGGTAACGAAGAAACCTTGTGTTTCCAAGGAGCTTACAGCTGTCCTCGTTGGGATCTCCTTTTCCAGGGAAAGGTGTTTGGTAAGTGAGCAGGGAGAAGCTGTCAGCGAACAGACTGTAGGGAAGGGCAAGGATTTGGGATGGGATGGGGATGGAGGAGAGGCAGGTAGAAATAGGGGTTGGTCTCTCTGAATTGGATGTATTGGCCAGTGCTGCAGGGGCTGGAGTCTCATTGGGTGTGCATTGGTTAGTCCTCCTGGGAAACAGGAGGCTGAGCCACTTTACGCTTTCTGAAAACCTGGTCTCCATTGCCGAATGGTGTGGGCTGGTTCCCTCAAAGTATTAAGTGCCATGTGAAAGGGGAGCTGGGACTACCTCATCGCACGAGGCATGGTATAGCTTCCCCTGCCAGCACTAAATAAATGGCGATGAAATAATTGACAAGCCTGAGTCTGCAACGATAGGGAAAACAGCTAGAGCTTTGTGTGAGCTCCGGGACCAAGGATCACATGTCCTTGTCTCTCTGTAAAGCAGCTGGGAGCTCCGGTTTCAGTCCACACTGGAGCTTTCAGACTCAACTGTGGTATAAATACAGCAGGGTCCATGATCAGCTCTCAGGAGGTGATTGGGGTGGGTGGTGTCTTAGAAGAAAAACGTTTCCCAAGAACATGCCCCTTGTGTGTATAAAACACAGATATAACTACTTGCAAATGTATAGGAAGTATGTCAGTGGAGTATGCTATTTTTGCATAATTCAGCAATGCAGAACATCAGAGAAATGTGTCTTGTGAAAGTAAACAGTGAAGCGCTCTAACAAATGTTTGTTTGCTGCTGAGTACAAATGTGTAGGGGGGAAGAAGTTGAAGTCTTTGAAGGTTAATCGAAGGAGACCAGTAAAACCACAGCTCCCAGACAGTGAGTGGTCAGGCAGGCAAAATTGCAAAAAAATCTATTAAGAGAAAAAATAACATCCTCTATACTGAAATATGCAGAGCTGTAGAGATGGCACGATAATAAAAGGCTGAGGACGTTGTAGTATGTGGTTGGTGTAGAGTAGCAAAGAGCTATGAAGCTGCTATCCAGGGACGGCATCTTATTCCTCAGAAACCAGCTTTCCTTCTGGGAGTGCCAGTGGAGGCTTGAGGGATGGGGGGTGTTGCTTTTCAGCTGTGGTGTTTTTTGGGGAGGTAGAGCCTTGTGCTCATGAGACAAGCACGTAACATTAAAGTAAATGTACTGAGTGACGTTACGCAAGTAAACCTTCAGGTTCCTGGTCCTGCGTTCAGGGCTTTGTTGGATTCCTTTCTCCCCCCAAAAGCTTTACTTTTAAGTTGGTTTCAGTGTTTATTTTTTGAAGAGATGAAAGGAGGCTGCCTCTAGCAGGGAGTGTAGTCTCGTGGTTGGAGTGGGAGATGGGTTGTTCCTGCAACCGATGACTCGCCCACAGTTCAGGCATGGTTGCTTGGTGCCTCCGTGCCTCTGTAAAGGAATGTGGCTCCTCACACACAGATGTGGTGGATTAAGGAACATTTACAAAGTTTTCTTGATATTTATTGAATATATTTTGCACACTTCCAGTGCATTTTGCCCTAAGTTGTTTTCACCTAGAAGTGTCATCTACCAGAGGAACAAGAATTATGAGGAATTGCCTTTGGAGCCAATTTTGGGTTCAGCTGACCTCATTTCCAGGAGGTAGACCTGCCTGTCAGCCCCTGTAAATACATGCACCCTTGCACGGGGACGGGGTCTTAGTCTGAGCTCCAGGGTTTCCTGTGGCTGGGGGGCTAGATCCTGCTTGCCACCAGAGCCTGCTCCAACCTTGCCGTGCTTATCACAAGTCTGTGGCTTGATCATCCTATTTTTGAAATGGTTCCCCAACCCCTGTTGCCTGAGATAGCTGGATACCCCCCATCTGACTGGGATTTTCCTCTGCACAGAGGGTTTAGGAGAAGCACAGCTGGCCATCCTTAGCTTGCCTGTAATTTAGACAAGATTACAAGCAAGCTGCAGATAGCCAGCTTTTTAAGAGCAATCTTGAACCTGCTCATCAGAGTGTACATCTCTCTTTAAATTTACTGAGGCCAGCCAGCTGCTGAGAGCTATTTCTGTACAGGAATCCCTTTAAAGTTTAATGCACTTCTTGCTCATTGAACCCCAAAATGAGTCACTTAAGGGAGCGGCATCAGATTTTTAAAACCTCTGCCCACCTGTTGCTTCCACTGACTTTTCTGTGACATGCGTTGGTCGTAGATTATTCAGAGGGAGAAGTAAAACAAATCCAACAGACAGGTTTTGGCAGCCTGTAATACTGATGAGAAGGAATTAAGGGTTAAAGCATTTTCAGCAGGTATTTAAAGTTATTCTTTCATCAAATTCTCTTTAAAAAAATGTGTTTTTGAATATGGGAAGATAAAAGCTTTTAGAAGGTTTTATTCCTCTCAGAGCTACTGATTCATTCTCTAAATGGCAATAAAATTTCTTGCTTCGCTGCAATCTGTAATAAGGTGTTAGTCATGTCTTAATGTTCCTCAGAATTTGGTACAGAATGGAGACACAGCAGCTTAATGCCTTCTTGATGGCGTTGGCTTTCAATTACCCACTTCACACCAGAAGATACCAAATCTTGCTGCCGTGAGATCTTTGGCAAAATTCTCTGGAGGTCTCAGAAATGAAGACATTTGTGTGGGGGCGTGTCCAACCTCTCCGCCTGCCCGCTTTCTCAGCTCCCCACTCGAAAGGCTTTCAAAAGCTGGGAGGGTTGGCTGGGTCAAGCTGGCGGGTGCTCAAGGCTGGACCCACCCCACCGCTGCCTCCATCCTATGATGCTGCAGACACTCCTGGAGTTCAGCGAGGCTCCCGGCTGGAGCTCTTGAGAGGCGGCTTTGGGATGTTGGCAAATGAAAATAACTCTTTACTGCTAAAGCAGGACTAAATCTCACATTTAGAGTCACTAGTAGTAAAACTGATAGAGCAATAAGAGGATTATCTTCTTCCGACCTCTCTTTTTAAACCTTATAGATGAATGCTGGAGGCCAGGGATTCATATTCCACCATGCCTGACCTACAATTTATTGCAATGTTATCTCAAAGTAATTGAGTGGGTCCTACAGGTCTGTATATCAGACTAATTCTGGTCGTCTCTTAAGGAGGTGCATGTGATTCCTTTGGCTTCATTTTAGAGAGGCCTTTTATATGAAGCAAAGTGACATTGTGGTTTTTTTGATACTCTGATGAAATTATGCAGTGTTGAGCACAGTCCCTTCTGTCTAACTAAGGTATTTTTCACCACGACATCACCTGCTTGAACACCTCACCTATATAAGTGGATTTATTCTGACTTTATTTCAATGATACAGGGAAGTAATTTCTCCATCTGTAAAAAGAGATTTGAGACTCAGGGAGATTTAAGATACTTGCCTGTGAATCCATGGAATTAAGTTTGATAGAGGTGCCCTAATCTAGTACCTTCGCTGTAAGATACAGCCTTCGCTTAAGCTTCACAACTGAATAAACTAATAAACCTGTCAGAAAGCCTGGGTGTTGCATGCTGAAATTCTTGGCTTGCAATTGAGCAGAATGCTCTAGAATTTAAAAAATTTATAAAAGGGGGGGGGCTCAGCTCTAAAGGCACATGCTCTTTGAAAAATATCCCCCACGCATCTGACCTGACTGTACTCCTAAAATCTTGTTGAATATGGGAAAATAAGCGACAGCACTAAGTGTAAAGAAAACGACAGGAACATGAACGTGCCCGATGTAAGTACTGTGGGTTATTTCATCAGGCTAATAACAGAAAATAGGTCTACCCAATGGGACAGCATTGTATAACGTTGTTGAATTTATTCAGCGGTACAGAATGTGATCAGAAACGCTACCTGTTAGTATTAGCTGTTTCACTGGCAATCATGAATTTTAAGACTTGGGCTTTCGGATTGTTTCTGGCTGAGTGTGATTATCTCAATAGCTACACTTGAAAGCTGTTATTTTATTTTCGTTATGACACTGTAATAGTGCTCAAAGGATTAAACATAAATGTATGTGAAGAGCTTGATCCCTAAGAGTGTGAGGCAAAATTGTGTGCCTGGGCTGGGTTATTTTGATTTCACACAGAAATTGAGGGGTTTTTTCGCTAAATGACCATTTATGCTTCCAGCTTGTTGCAGTCCAGTGCAGATATCCATTTAATTTGGGCTGTCGTCAGGGATGTGTATGCACACTGGACTGTGCCGTTGGAGTTGGGCAGCCCGTGAGGATGCTCAGAGGGTGCTGAGCCAGTGCTGCATCCCTCTGGAAATGCCTGGAGATCCACAGGCCTCCCAGGTGAGAGTTTCCCTGCTTACGGTGGAGTTTCCCTCGCGTCCTTCAGCGCCGTTGGTACCAAGCACACCAGTGGAGTTGATTTTCCTGTGCAAAGGGGATTCAGCTGCAGCAGCAGAGGGCACCTGTACATTGATATCACTGCATCTGTGTCTCTACAAAATCACAGTAGAACTGACTTTTTTTAGTTTTGTTGCCAAAAAAGGTGATATGGCGACCAGAGTTTAGATTTCTTCATGTGCCTCAATCTCCCACTAGCTGAGAAGAGTTTGGGGTGTGCAACAGAGTAGCCACAGGGCCATAGGATCCAGCTGGGGCAGCAGCCGTGTGTGGAGTGCTCGGTCCTAAAAGCGCCGAAGAAAAAGTAGCTAAGGGTGTTGTCTTCTGTAATAACACATTTAAACTGGGCACTGAGTCACTGACTGCCCGCAGCCGTCCCTACTGGTCCCGTATTGGAAGTTACCGCCCCTGCAGCAGCGATGGCGAAATACGGCATTAAGCCGTACGGCTCAGCCTGTATGCCCAGGTTAAAATCAGAGCAGTGCACTTGGGTCCACCCATGGGGATGATTTTAGCCACCCCACCCTAACCAGCCCTCCTGTTGATATTTATGATCCCTTGCTAATAGGTGAAAAGATTAAGACAATGAGATGAAATCACAAAACATAAGAGTGAGGAGAAAAGAGAAAATACTGCATTATCTAAATTTTTACTGGCAAAATTTTATATTCATGGTATTTGAACTTCACTTGAATGATGGGCTGAAGTTCTTTTAGATGTTCTTGATAGAGCTAACACTACAGTGTTTTCCTTTGCAGTGGAGTAATCCATAAAGCTGTACCAGGTTTTTCTTCCAAGTCCTGTAGGTTATTCTTTTAATTAAAAGTGCAGTAAATTCAAGTGCTTTTTTTAGTAAGAGAGTGTTGAAAATATTCTAAATACAAGTCTCTCTTAGTCTAATGCAAGACCATTTTAATTTAAAGTCAACAAATATTTCAGCTGGGTTTCCATAACGATTATTAGTTTTTAATTATTTCTGCCATTTTCCCTGATTAAAAATGGAATTATTACTCTTCTAATTCTAAATCTAATTCTGTTTACCAACTTGGCATGTAGAAATGCTTCCTGGCTTCTTTCGTGAAAGGCACTGTAATCTCTGTGGAAAAGCTGGATGGCTGTTGCATTGATGTTTCTTCATCTAAATGGATTTGAAAATGCTGGTAGAATTTTGAGATTTTACTCAAGACTGGTCTAAATAGCACCATATTAATGTATTTAAGCATCAAGTTAGTTTTTGTGTCATCAATTACAACTTTGTGGTCAATCTAGTCCAGGATATCACCTTTGGTATCACGTCAGCTAAATTAAAATTTATGGTTAGCTGTCATGATACTGAATGTGACTTATCCTGTTTTATTCTTCTCTATATGCAAATTCAAGCCCATTCCAGTGCACATAGCCTGTACTTTTGTGCAGTGGCTTTCAACATCTTTTGGTTAGCACATCCTTAAAGCTGTTCCAGCAGAGGCGTGAATCCCTTAGAAGCTGTCAGTGGGCAGCATGCTGCGTAGCAGCTGTGGACACGCTCTCCCGGTCTCCTCCTGCGGATTCCCACGGGCCACTACAGAGACCACAGCTCAAAACCCACCAGAGAAGCTGCCGAGGCGTTTTGAGCATACGGACTTGGGATACCACTCCCGTGCCATGGGCTAGGCTGGCTTTAGCGTTTCAAATCATTGCTTGCGTATCTCCAAGTAGTGCAAGGACAGTCTTTAGGAATGATATCCTTTTAGTAGAAATTTAGCAACGTGTTACACTTGCACAGCTAATGAATAAACAAAGCTACGTACCTTTTTTTTTATTATTTTATGTTAGTACTAAGAACTGCATTCACTGTTGTTCATTTTGTTATTTAAGGCTTGCCTTAAATACAGGCTAAGTTAGAAAATATGTACAGTAGGACACTTCTCTGCTCACACCATGTGACACAGTTCTGAATATTTCTCTCAAACTCCATCAATGAATTAATTGGGGAAAAATCACGCACAGCTGACAAAAAATTATTTTCTGTTTCATTTTGATGGATAGCGTATTAGAGCGATGCACGCTGCAAGAAAACGTCTAAGTAGCATTCTTATGGGATCAACAATTCATAATTCAATTTAGTTCAAAGTCCCTGGCTGACAGGTTAAACTGAGAGCTGTCCTCATGTCTCCATTAATCTTCATCTGAAAGTTCCCTGGAAAAAAACGCTAGCCCGGGGATGGCTTCATTGCTGATAGGCGTGCTAGCAATCTTGCTTTGCATTGATCCACACTTCGGGCTGCTCACTTGAATTATGGGCTAATTCTGTCTGGAATTCTGCATAATTTTTTAATTTTGTTTCTTTTAATAAAGTTACTTGTCAGGGTGATATCTGAAATAATGACCTTGCTGTAGCACTGCGGGACAATACTTAACTTCAGTCACGTGAGTGTTCGTATAAAAAAATCTCTTGAGCATAGAGGGAGCCAATTTATGTTACAGCAGTGCTGGCCTTTGCTCAGATCTCCTATTATAGCATTTAAATACTTTCCTTGCAAGTGGACATTAGATTTCCGTGGGGGAAAAGAACATGGATTCTGGAAAACTTGCATAAACAAATTACACTTGGCAAGCGGGATGCTGCTGTGTTTTCCCTGCTTGTTAAAACTTCCAGTAAAAAGGTCTCTTGATGATACAGAAATGTCCCAGAATATAGGCTTGGTCAAAAGAAACTGGGAGCCAAAGCAGGGCTGTACCTTTTCCCTTTGAAGCACCATCCCACCTATGTTTGCAGTTTCTGCATTTTTCATGATGTATTGACAGAGAAATGTCAGGATAAGTTTCCTGAAAACAAAGGAGTGAATGAATGAAGTCTTTTTCTCTATTGTTCCCCAAACTGGTTACGGGTCTTTTTTTTCCCCTAAGCTTGTTAGGTTGGGCTTCAAAAAACAAAACCCAAACCCCAAGCAGTACAGCAAAACCAAAAGTGCTGGAGCAGGTGTTGCCTGCTTGTTAAGACAAGTACAGGACTCATTTCCTTTTCAAAATGTGGTTGGAAGTCAGGTTTTAAGGAGGAAGATCAAAATGGAACTATTGAGCATAAACTTACAAAGTCGGTCTGTGCCTTAAAATTGCACATTTACGTGCAGCGTTGTAAGAAGAACAGGTTATTAACCCTGCTGAGCTCCTGCGAGTGCCTATAAATCCCCGCACAAAACCTTCCTAGAGTTTTCCCAGCCTTTTTGCTTGTTAGGAAGATTAATTGCAGTCCCTCTCTTTTCCCCTCCCTTCCCAGTATTCCAGATCTCGTTAGCTGCCTTTCCTCATGGTCTGCGTTTTTCTCAGTGATTTGTGCCTCAAATTAAGCACCAGCTTGTTTTTATGAAAGGCTCCAAGAGATGCACTTACATTACTCAGCAGAGAGTCGGCATCACTTTCTGCCTGCCCACAACTAAATTATTCTTGTGAAGATTTTTACCTGCCATCTTATGTACCTCCATGTTGCAGTATTGGTTAGGGCCATCCAGGTTGGGGGTTTTTGGCATTTGTGTAGATGCTAGAAAAATGGTGGCAGTGTGTTGGGTGCATGCTTCCTCTGGGCGCCGCAAGAGTTATTTGACCAAGAGCCTGAACCCAGCAGCCTGGGATGCACTTGTATGCATGTTTGGCCAGAGCTTCACTCTGGTGAGACCCCACCTGGAGTACTGTGTCCAGCTTTGGAGTCCTCAGCACAAGAAGGAGATGGACCTGTTGGAACAGGTCCAGAGGAGGCCACAAAGATGATGAGAGGGCTGGAGCACCTCTGCTGTGATGACAGGCTGAGAGAGTTGTGGTTGTTCAGCCTGGAGAAGAGAAGGCTCTGGGGAGACCTTATAGTGGCCTTCCAGTACCTAAAGGGGACCCGCAGGGAAGGTGGAGAGAGACTCTTTACCAGTGCCTGTAGCGATAGGATGAGGGGCAGTGGTTTTAAACTGAAAGGGGATAGGTTTAGATTGGATTTAAGGAACAAATGTTTTGTGATGAGAGTGGTGAGACACTGGAACAGGCTGCCCAGGGAAGCTGTGGATGCCCCATCCCTGGAAGTGTTCAAGGCCAGGCTGGATGGGGCTTTGAGCAGCCTGGTCTAGTGGGAGGTGTCCTTGCCCATGGCAGGGGGTTGGAACTAGGTCATCTTTAAGGTCCCTTCCAACCCAAACCATTCTGTGATTCTAGGATTCGCACATCTCCTGTGTAAACAAATGCTTATTTTTTTTAATTTCATCTCTGAATTTCCTGATTTCAGCAGGGCATTTTTCCTTGTCAGTATGGGAGCCATCAGCAAAGGCTTCCGCCTAATTTGCTGGTGGGGCCGGGGAAGTTGTTTCCCTTGAAAAGTTTGAGCTGCCCATTGTGTAAAATGTTTCGCAAGTCACATTGCGCTGGGAAAAGTACATGGCGGGGCAGACTCTGCAAGCTGGAGCGGAAAGGTACCCTGCAAAAGTGATTATACATTCCTTTTCGTGGTTTGTTTTGTTGGGTTTTTTTTAAGAGGTAGAGAATATGCTCAGGCATGTTAAAACCTGTATGAGAAGTGATAATCGAGTGCCTCCCTCGTTTCCCACAGCCGGGCGTAGATAAGACACGCCAAACCTCCTGTCTGGCTCCTTTTGTTCGCAGCCCTCTCCCGCAGGGGGCTGCTGCATGCCCTCTGATTTGAGATGGAGAGGGGTGAGGTGGTCGGGGTGTTGGGGGGGCTGTCCGCCTCTTTTCCTCCACCTGCGGCACACCAGCAGGGCTGGTACCGATTACCAGCACTGGTACCCATGATCAGATGCCCGTCCCTGTCCCCATCCTGGGGGTCTGCACCCCCCTCTCACCACCGCAGTGCTCACTGTTGACCTCTAAATTAATTGCCAGGCCAGCATTTCACGGGGCCCTTTCCCTGCCCTATCACCCTATCCCAGGGAATGAAGTCTCTGCCACCGTCTTCCCCATGGTCCTCTGTCCAGTGAAATCAGTCAGACTTTTCAGGGTAAAGCAGAGCTCATCGCGAATGGGGGTGGTAGAAACTGGCCCCAAACCATGTTTCTACCCGTCGCTGTAGTAGTTTATTTGTTTCATTTCAAAACGGTTGCAGGCACGGCTAGTTCAAATTACTTCTCCCTGGCGACCTGCTGTGCTGATAAGTGGTCAGACGAAACGATATCCCGCATATTAATTGGTGCAGTGGGATTTCAAGTGATGCTTGGAGGACCGTCACTCTTGTTTTTAACATTAAGTTACTCTTCAAATGTTTTTATTGTCTTTAAAAGAGATTTACTGCCTGTGTACATAATTATTAATCTAATAATTAAACCTGAAATGAACCCTGGAAGTTGGTGAATCTGTCTGAAACACTGTGAACAAAGGAAGCCCGTCTGGTTTCTGTATCTTTTATAAACAAGCCTCCGGAACAAACGAACCAACAGAAATCCCACAAAAATGTCACAGTTAATGGACTTAATGTTTGCTACACTATATAAGGTTACAGAAATACTGGTAGCTAATTGCAACCTTACAGATGTCACCAGGAGGACGGTACAGGGGATGCTACAGCATGTGAGATGGGCTGAAAGGAGAGATGATTTTTCTCCAGCCTGTGCTGTCTTCGTTCGGCTCTGGAAAGTTTAAAGCAGTGAACGCTTTTTGCAGAGGAACAAGAGTGTTTGGTTGCTTTTTGGGTACCCTGCCTGAACGTAGCTGCTGTGGGAATTTCAGGTATTTTAAACAAAAATAAATATATAAGATGTTAACAAGGGTGTTTTCAAAATGCTTACTCCGAGTTTCCTTTGAAGCACGCTTTTTTATTTTGCAAATGGGAAAGCGAGATGTGCTGCCCTGGGACTGCTACCTGGGGCGATGCCGGGAGCTGGCAGCTGGGGAGAGCGGCTGCGCTGCCTGCCACTGCCTTTGCTTCCTCCTCCTCCTCCTCCTCACTGGGGCCATGGGGTCTCCTGGCCCAGAGCAGGGCGAAGGGGAGGAGAAGGAGCCTTGCTCATGGCCAAACCCTGGTGGGACAGCCCCTGAGAGAGGGGTGAGCAGAGCCGGCTTTAGAGGCTCAGGCACAGCCCGGCTGGTGAGGGGACTGCGGGCCGAAGAAAAGGGTCCTAAAAATGACCACTGAGGAAATGGTTTTTAGAAAGGCCAGAGAAATAACATCTTGTTTCTCTGAGATTTTTTTTTTCCGTTTTTTGCTCCCTTTTGCCTTTTCCCTTTTGGTGCGGAAGTACATGCAGGAGGCAAAGAAGAATTTCCCATTGCAATTCAGCAACGGCAGAAGCTGGGCTAAGCTTTTTGGTTTTGTGTGTGACTCTTCAAACCTCATTACTTCTTTGGGGGCCTGATCCAAAGCCCATTGAATTAATTTTCCACTAATTTCACCACGGCTTTTTTTGGGCTGGGCCCAAAGCGAGGTGTTTCAGCTTTCTGCAGGCAGGAGAGTTGCTGGGTCGCTCGTGTGGCTGCTTGTCCCGAGTGAGACCGATATGCATGAGCTCGACGGCTGCCTTTTTGAAGAAAAGGATGGTGTCAGTACTGTGAAGGGAGACGCTTTTCTCTTCCCCTGACAGACCTGAGGTTTCTGCCCACCCTCAGCACAGCCAGGAAGAGGTATCAGCTGCAGCATCGCAAAAAAGAGTGTATGTATTCCTGCCTGTTGCAATGACCGGGGGCTGCCTGGAGAAGCCGGGGTTTTGCGCGACAGGGACCAAGGGAGAAAAGAGCGACTTTTCTCTCGGAGCAAGCTGAGAGCAGCAGAGGAATGAAGAGAGGCACGGCATTGCGCAGGGCAAGGGACAGGAGCACCAACACAGCCTCCTCGCAGCGGTACAAAGCCCTTCGCCAGCAACACAGCACTTTTGCTGGAAGAGCTTATTCTAAGCTTGTTTTTCTTTGGGGAAAAAGAGAAAAAAAAAAAAAAAAAAAGGTGTTACTATAAGCTATGTCACAGTTTTGCTCCTGTAACTGTATTGCAGTGGCCTCTGCAGGCATAATCAGAGGTCATGCTCCATCAAATTTGTGACTGACACAGCGGCGCTGGCAAATATTTGTAAAGTGGGTCTGGCCTGAATCTTGAGGCCGTACTTAGGTTCCTGCACTGCATATAGCTGTCTTTCCTCATTTAATGTACAGGGGATACCTTTTTGGCAAAGATTTTGTAGGATTTGAGTTGGTTGAAAGCTGTAAATGATAAAGTGCAAAATATTGGCTTTTATTCCCCCTCCTCCTCTTCTCATTTAGGTTTGTTGGCGCTGAAAAGTGGGGGGAAAAAAACAAGTAAACAAGAGGAGGGAATTGCATTTAAAATATTTGATTTCCCTCTTGGGTGACCTGAAGGGATGTGTAGCCCATCAGTACTGAGTGCCAAGGTGATCTTTTAGGATGGGAAAGCTGTCTCTGAAGGCACAAAGT
The DNA here is from genome assembly GCF_963924245.1 of Chroicocephalus ridibundus. Taxonomy (NCBI): domain Eukaryota; kingdom Metazoa; phylum Chordata; class Aves; order Charadriiformes; family Laridae; genus Chroicocephalus; species Chroicocephalus ridibundus. The sequence continues at coordinate 104,723,202 of NC_086284.1, forward strand.
CCAGAGGTTGCCAGAGCATCTGTAGGGCAGATTCTGTACTAGCGATCTGAAAACTTCCCACAGTAAAGACCTCTGAACCAGCACAAAGAATATTGTCTTTCAAAAAGAGGTGCAAAGGCTGGTGCAAGCACTGCAAAACCAAGGAGTTTTTGTTTAGCTCAGTTGTAAAGGTGTCCTTTGCTTCTCTCTTTTGGCCCCTCTTTAAAGGGATTCCCTTTAAAACGTCAGCGACTGCTGCCATTTTTGTCTATGTCTTTGAGGTACATCCACTTCTGCAAAAAAAAAAGTTACTCCTTCTGCCCTAGGTCTGTAGGATCAGTGTGGAGATAGGGTGAGGCTGTGTCTGCTGGTGGAGTGGAAGGCACGGGGGGGTAACCTCTCCTGGTGGCTTTGGCACAGGAGGGAGGAACCATGGCTTCCAAGAGGACTGAAATTCAGGCTCCCTGGTAATATTTTTAACACCCATTTGAGTAAAAATCACTTTATCCCATAATACAGTGGGGGCTGTGTGCAATACAGGCAAAAACGGTGCTGGGAAATTATTGGGAAAGTGTGGTCTTTCCTGCAGTTTGGAGATCGCTCCCTTTGTCAGACAGATGCCATTCACGTGAATTCACGTGAGCTCAGGTGGGCTGAATAATTCACTTGTAACACAGGCATAGGTGAATATGGTCAGTGTGCCCGCAAATACACCATGTGTACATTTACTGCAATTTTTGTTTTCATTTGGGCTGGGAATGATGCCACAGAAAATATCAGTAGCTTTCTCAGCTACTAAAATCATCTACCACTCTTTAAATTTAAAGAGGAAACCGGTTATTTTCTTTTAGGACTATTTTGGGCTACATACCAACATGAAGCATTGAAATGATGGAATGACACTTACTACTGCTGAAAATATCAAGTGCTGTGTAGATTTACTGTGTCTTCGTTTGATGGTGAGGCTGATATTTCACCAAACTGGCATATTTGAAGAGGTACAGCTATTGTTTCATGAGATGTTTGCATTTCTAATGTACACTTTAGAATTCCTTAAAAAAATGCCACTTAAGCATGTTATAATATTTTAGCACTGTATAATGTTTCATTTATGTGACTATACCCCTCAGTAACTGCTACAGGTAAAAAAATTTTCTTCTTATAAATATTGAGGCAGAACGTTTTATTAGTGACCTTCTTTTATAAAAAAGGCATTGAACCAGAGCTGACAGTAAGCAATTTTCCACCAACGCTGTGGTCGTGCTTCAGCCAGGCGGCGTCTGTAGCGCTCTCGTTTAATAAATTGCTCTACCGGGTGACTTTCCAGTGATGTTTCACTTCAGGCTAGGCAATCAATTTTTCTTTCTTTTTTGGTGAATGGTTTATTCACTGAAATGTGGTTTGTGAGTTTGGGAGAGCTAGGAAACTCTGGAGCCAGTTATAGGCTGCGGAGGGCCACAGTCAAGCGATACTGTGTCATTGGAGCTCCCAGGTGGGATTAGGCAGACGCGTGGTGGGATCCGAGGCTCTAAGCGATCACTACAACCACAGATTTGACTTAAACTCACTCAGTGTTTTCAACTGAAAACTTAATTTTCCAGATATCTCAATAAAATAGAGAAAGAGTGGCTTCCCCACCCTCACCCCTGCACACGTGCACTGCACGCACCCTCATTCTCCTTTCCGTCTGCTACCCAAGAGGATATCAGTCCTTCAAAACCAGGGAGGTCCAGATGAAAGTGCTCTGTCTGGTGAGCCTAACCATCTCCATTTGCCACTTCTCCTGTGGGAGGCATCTTTGCAGGAAGCTTTCTTGAGTTACTGCATTATCGGATGCACCTGGAACAGTTGTCCTCAGTTTGTCTTGTAATTAGATGGCTATGCTTTTCATAATATTTAAATATTATGAGACGCTAAGAAAAAGTGAGAGCTTGGTGCTGGAAAATTCCCACCTAGGATTTGGAACACCTCTTCTTGCTCCTTCTCTGGTGATACATTTTGAATCGTGTTCAAAAGAAGAAAACTGAAGCTGGTTTTGGCAGTCTGCTCTGTAGGATGTCAGGAGCATAAAGGTACAAGACCCACAGCTGGTCATCTGGCAGCGCTGTCTTTGCACTAATTACAGGTAGCTTATGTGTGCCAGCAGCAACATTTTACCTTTATTGACCATAATTTGCAAAGCTAGAGGAGAACTTGAACCAACTACTGTGCCTGCCAAACTGTGGAGAATTAGTCCAGCTTCATCAACCTATTGGGTTTTTTTTCATATTGCTCAGAAAGAGCTTGAGTTTCACATCTCTTGAAAGGCTGAGCGCTCTCCTTCGATGCAACTGCAGTCCAAGGATCCCACCAAGGTTGGTCAGTTAATGAAACCTAGGGCAGTAATCATCTCCTGAGCAAGCCAGCCGGATCCACTGGGGCTGCTAGAGCACAAAGCTGCCTCTCTGCTACACGCTTGTGTTCCATTTGACTACAGATTACAGGCAGAGTTTGATCTGTCCAAGAGAAATTATTGTGCAAAACTTGTGTAGTCTTCAATCCTTGCCTATTGAAATGCATCCAAGAGAGAGATCACCCTGGCCTGCAGCTCCTGGGGCCAGCACCAGTCACGCTGGGATGGTGGGGACCTGCCTGCTGTGCATCTCTCTTGTCCTGGGAGATACCGCACACGCACTGGAGGCTGCCTGCTTTTAGGCAGGTCCCCTTGCTCCAGCCGAGTACCAGGGACTGTCTGAAAGCCATTTGCGAAGGAGAGAGTGAGTGGGAGGAAGGCACAGTCTATTTTAACCTTGCCTTGCTTGTTTTGTCAGGATAAAATTACTACGAAAATGACTATTTGAATTTATGATTTTTTTAACCTACCCTTTTCTGCCCGTGAGCATAAATCATGTCCTTTTGCAGCCTCTCGTTTTGCCACATGAGACAGTCCTGTTGTTTTCGCCTCTCAGAGCAAAGCTCTGTGCTTCATTGTGTCTGCCTCGCTTTTCTTGAAGGTAGTCTGGCCTGTATTAACCTTTGCCATGGATGACGAGGATTGCGTGTGTTATTCCAGATGAGGTCAATGTCTTCTGTGGCAGCGTTTACTCCTGTTTCTGCTGGGCAAGTCTTGTTTGGTGCGTCCTTTGATTACAGTTGCTTTTTTGTCTCTTTTATCACATCAGGGCTCTGGGATCAATACAAAAGGTCTCTTCTGTATTGTGACTTTTTCTAGTGTTGTGTCATCTGCACAAGTCACTGGTACATTTTTATCTTTGTGCGTCATCACCGAAAGCATTAAAAAACCTGGTCCCTTGAGCCAGATAATTCTCCTTTCAGCACAACCTCTTTGCAAAGTTTCTTATGCATATCATAATTCCTATGCCAGTTTTCCTCATCTTCAGCTTAACTAGTAGTTTCCTGGAAAGATATCGTCTGCCCTTTCCTCCCCTGGGAAATGTGTTAGAGTAAGAGATCAGAGTAGTGTGCCACAATCCATATTGCATTTTATTCGCTTTCTCATTTCTTCCCATGTCGTTCCCTGTTCTGTCTCTCAGATGTGCTCTCCAGCCTTGCGTGCTATTGAGGCCAGACGGATGGGTATGTCCTTGCTGGGATCGCTTGTTTTCCAGTCCCAGGCAGGATCCTGATCTGCAGGTTTTAATATAAAAATTCGTGTCTATGTCCCTGTGGTTGCTTGCACCGCTTCTCTCATAGTTTTGGGATGCAGATTCAAAACTCCTGCTGACTGGCACATTTTAGACTCTGAATTTTGCTCCTCAAGATACCTCAGACACCTCAGACGTGATGATTCACATGCCTCGCTCCCCCATGCCCTTACTGAAAATGAAGGCAAAGCATCCATTTTATTTTGAGGCCACGCTCAGAGCTGATGGGTTTCAGCTTTCCATCACGAAGCTACCTTAGCCTGACTTTTGATAGTTTTGGCTTTTCCTTTCAAAAACATCTGCTGATCAGTCCATTTCCTCACTCCATGGCAGTGTTCTCTGCTCCCTGCTGATATCTTCCCGGGGTGGGGCCTCACCCTCCCGAGCCCCAGGGGTGTCTTCCCCCAGGATTACCATCCCTCATAGGTTTTGCCCCCTCTTAATTAAAGAAACAACACCCAACGTGCGGCCTTTGGTGTTGTATGTTCCTCCTGCGGGGGAAGAGCTTTTCAGCAGGAGCTGTGTCAGGAGATGTGATGTACGAGTTGTGACTAAAACCGGTAAACCCAGATAAACTTAACTGCGGTGCGGATACATCTCTGAGATGGTGTTTGACTGATCAGGTTCTGTCAGGACGTGCAAGATAAAATCTGAGTGCTTAATTTAACTTTGACAGTGGCAAGCTGGTACAGACCAGCCAAGTTTTGCATGAATGTTTTCTTTTTTTCTGCGTGCTGGAGAAATGGCAAGGGTTTATGCTATGGTAATGCCAGGCTGAGAAACCTGCTCTGTTGCAGTTGGTATCAACACGCGAGGTGAAAACGGCAGCCATTTGGTCATATGCTCGCTTGCCTCTCCTCCCAGGCTCTGAATAAACAGTAGTTATAATTCCCACTGTTGGGTTTTGTGAAGCAGGGCTACCTCTTCACCTGCGGCTCCTTTTTGTTTCTCCCCTCATCTCTGGCAGCCCTGGCAGCAGGGCTCAGTGCAGGCTGAGGCTGGTAGTCCTATTGGTAGTCCTATTTTTTGGCCTGGGTGAACTCCCGTCTCAAGCATCTCCGCCTCGCCCTGTCCCACTAACATCTCCATCTTGCCTTGTCCTGCCAGAGCAACCCAGCTGTGGCGTCGCCGACATGCCAGGCAATAAGACATCTTATTTTCGGGAAGCGTGGGATGTTTAGTGCATGCGTTCTGCCAGATAAACGTGGCTTTCCTTCTTGGAATCACACAGTGCCCTTATAAATTGGGGGTATGGCCATCTTGGGTCTTTGTGCAGTGGATGAAAGCTCTATATTCATGCTTTACAGAGAGGAGAGGAGCCATGGGGAATCTCCATGGCTTACCCAAGCTGGTACGGAGGCAAGCTACCGGGCAGGAGTGGAGCTCTGGTCTGCAGTGCTGCAGCCACTGGCTTCTCCATCCTAGCCCAGCACAGCGGCCCTGGCAAACAATTTCAGTGAAGACTGAAACTTGCGAGGTACTGATTTAAAAATAGAGACTTTTAGAGAGAGACATTGGTACCAAAACTTCTACAAGGCATGCTATAAACTTAAAAGGACATCCTCTGCTTCGGTACTTTTCCTTATTATGCTTCCCTTGTGGCCTCATTGCGGAAGTTTTTCTTACTTTTACATCTTTTTTACTAATTATGTAGCATAGCTTATAATGCTTTTGTACCTCTGTGAAGTACGTCACTCTCCGTCAGAGAGAGTGCGGCCAAAACGCAAAAGCTACTCTGATCGTGCATTTGCTCGAGTTTAATTTGCCGCCTGATTTTCCATAGACCTCTGGAATCCCTCCCCGGTACTTAAGTTGGGGTATCTAAAATTAGATACTTGTCTTCATATCTCAGGCACCATCTTAATGATCTGTGTGAGGTCTTTGGCATTGCTTGAAAATCAGATTACTTACCTCTGTGCTTAAATGAGGATATACACTAAACGCTTCCTCTCCAATTCCCCCTCCCCCAATTATCGGCCTTAATTTTTTTCCGCAACATTTTAATCCTTCACATCCTGCCTGCAATGGCTCCCTGGTCACTCAAGCCAAGGGTTTCAATTTTTATTGCTGGAGACCGTGGTGTTGGGTGGCTCTTCTCCCTCCTCCTTCCTCCAGCTCCCTTCTCCCTTCTCCAGCTGCCCATCCTGGACTGCACAGGGAGTGCTCTGAGGGATCCATTCAGGGCTCTGTCTCCTGGCCTGAATATTTTCTTGTTACTTCTAAATAAAGGGTTTTTTTAATGCATTTGGCACGTCCCGTCCTCATTGTGTTTCAGCAGCTCTCTGCTCGCTTGGCACAAGCAGAAGCCCTTTTCAAGCGAAGTGTAATAACAATAATGCATAACCTTAAGGTAAATAAACAAACCGCACCTTATTTTTATTTCATCTGCATTTTGTGCATTCTTTTTCTTTTTTTTAAGTAACACATAAATGCACATGCAGTCCTTGTAGCTACCTTTCTCATTCTCGTCCTCCATGGAGGCCAAGTGGGCTCCTTCTTCCCTGCAACTCCCTCCTGGCTTAGCACTGGCTGCAGCTCCCCGGAGTGGGTTACAAAACCCCTCCGCTTCCCAAGACACAGCGTGCAAGCTGCTCTTCGTCTGCCCCACAGGCTCCAGGGAGTTGCCCTTGTGGCTTCCCGTAGATTTGCTTATGTCTGATGATCTGAAATTAGAATCCTTTCCCTGCTTTGCCCTTTTCTGTAAACGTGTAAAACCTTGCAGATGTCCCCCAGGGAAGAAAGGGGGATTTTCCCACCATTAAAAATAAAAGAGGAGGGAAGGAGAAAGACTTAAAGCACATTCAGATACTTTAAAAATTATTAAAAAACAAACAAACCTACAACTGTGTCAATTATTCACATCCCCTCGTATAAATATAGAAACCCTGAAGAGGGGGCTTTCCCTTGAGCTACCTGCTCTTCTCTTCCATTAATTTATTACCAAGGCCCCACGGTGTTTTGTCAGTGCCATGTTTCTGGTTTTGTTTTCTTTAGCTGTGATTTGGGGATGGTTCACTGTCGGCCATATAGAGGTTTTAGGTCTCCTGACGGACCTTCCTCCCTCCCTTTTTGACCTTTCTTCCCTCCCTTAGAAATTCTCATAGGTGTGGTGCTAGAGCTGGAGGAACAAGGCTTCCCACATCTTTCCTTTATGAGTTCCCCACAAAGAGAATGTGGGTTTATTTTTCTTTCCCCTCCTCTTCATCTGGAATGATCACCCAGCATTGTTCTCCTAACCGTGACAGACATGAAGGTTGTGTGTTCATGAGACGGCTGCAAAGAGGTTTTGCAATTCCAGCTCTGCTGGCCAGTTCTTACGGACCTGCGGATGGTCCCCCCGGCCTTGTCTGGATGGTCATCGTTGTCAGACTCCAGTTTCAGGAGCAGCTGTTCTCTTTGACAAGTAGTATAAGCCGTGGTTGTTTAAAATTCATTTTTCTCATAAACAAAACATCCCTATGACATTTTATATGTCATAGAAAGAACACACAAGAAGTAGAATGTTTGTCATTTATTTTCACTGGTTTAAAAGTCCACTAGCTTCTGCAATCCACTAGAGTTGGTCGTGGAACTCAGTGTCGTACATAGTTTCAGTGATGACATTGAGAATGGGGAAGGTTGGAGCGTTTCTGAATGACATTTCTGAACCCATGCGTGCACCCATCCGCGTCACGGAAAGCCCTCTCAGACACAGATCTGGTCATAGAGCAGCCTCTCTCCTTCCTTCCTTCCTTCCCTCCTTCCTACCTTCCTTCCTTCCGTCCGTCCTTCCGTCCGTCCGTCCGTCCACTCATCTCCTGTGGGTTCCAGTGTTTCATTTTGTGGAGGGCAGCCCAGGGGTATGGGATGGGGAGAGCCAGAGTTGTCAGGGCACCAGAACCCTGCAGCGTACTAGAGCATTTACCTTCTTCTCAGGGTAGGTGATTTGATAGATTGATTTTGGCAGCAATTCATATTAACTGGAGGTAATAAAGGCTAACAAAATGTGGCCTCCAGTTACAAATAAAGGGCCTGATTTTCCATTTCAGGAGACAGGATCGAACACCGGTGTTACAACGGCATGGAACTGGGATCGTGGGTGGGGAATACAGCCCAGAGCCACTGATTAATATTAAATAGTTTCTGTACGAAACAACTACTGCTTTCTGTCGCTGTATATACATCCTGATGGTTTATGGTAGAATTACTGAGGGCTTCTCAAAGCTGGATGAAGATTTGCTTAATGACCAACTGATCTCACATCTGCAGCTGCATTTGGAATCTGACAAAAATGATGCATCATAAAATCAGAAAGTAAAAATAGAATTGAAAGAGAGCTGACGTCCTTCTAGCCAGCTTTTCATGTTCACTGGTCAAGGGAATATACTTGCACACTAGTTCTTCCTTTCTGGAAAGGAAGGGTTTTGCTTTGAAAAGGAGGCTTTTAGAAAACTACAGCTTCCGTATTTTTCATCCATTAATGTTCATGTCAAGTGTCTGCAAGCAAAAAGAAAACAGGTGTGCTGTTTTTTGTTCCTAATCTCTTGGCATTGCAAACTCCTCTCAGCATGTGAAAGTCAAACCTCTCTTTGCTCTACCTAGAATCACAGGTAGCAGCTGTGATGAATAACAAGGTGCTCCTTTAATATATTTTGCTTCCCTACTATGCATTCATTTAATCCATTCATGGTGGTTTGCTGCGAGCTTCCTCGGTTTGGATTGACTTAAGTTGCTGCGTGATGAGCCCTGTGGGAACTTCTTGGCCTGATTTTTCAACGTGCTGTTTTGTGGCTATGAAATAAATACAGCTGTGCTACTTCCAGACCTTCAAAGAACAAGTGGAGTTGCACTGACGTATGTAGACATTGGCATATATGCATGCATACACGCATCATAGATGTATATATATGTGTGTGTGTGCATATGTGTTTCCAGGAGTCATCTCTAAGGCTGAACATTTTGTCTGGAGCATAGAAGTTCAAAAATCTTTATTTGATGTTTCATTTTTAACTAGATGAACTGTTCCATGTGTGAATGTTTACAACTGTCCAGCTACCCTGAGAGCAGTTACTGGCGAGTTACCGGTGGCCTGAATGTGTGATCAGCTTCGCCTTTGATCAGGCTCCACTGACAGAGCAAGTGTCCACAGGAGCAAATGTGTCCTGTGCAGGAAAGGTCTGTGTGCTGGGGAGCAAGCCGTGGGGCTGTGCTTGTGGTTGCTTCTGCCGTTCCTCCTGATGGAGGAGCATGGACATCCTCTTTTGCCAAGACCACCGTTGGAGGGAAGTCCTTGTCCGAGGCTGCTTCAGCACTGCAGACCCCCAGAACTGCTGCTGCTGCAGAGCCTGGGCTGTTGGGGTGAAATGGGAAGCATGGGGGTGACGACCATTCCAGCGTGTATTAATGTCAAAGAGAAGTATGAAAAACTGACCTTCTTCTTGAAAAGTATGACCTGGTTTCGTTTGGGAAAGGCTCTCCAAGGTGTAAAAGTTAATAGGAACAAAGCTTTTCAGGAAAGAATCCGTGGGTAATGATGAATCCTCCTCTTCTGGAGGAGCCAGCATGCATGGTACTCATTGGTTCGTGGCAAAGGATATTGCCAGCCCTTCTGATGTACTAGAGTGTAGTGAGGATTTGGATTATCCAGTTTCCAGGTGTAAACATCCATTTTGTATCTCCCCACCTTTTTAACAAATGAATGCAAGAAGAACGATTTTTGTCAGAGGAGCACAGGCGGCCTGGGGAGTGGGTTCTCACAGAAGTGACCAGAGTTCGCTTCAGAGACGATTTTTTGAGTTACAAACTCAGAAAAAGCCGCTTTGGGGTGGAAAATTTGATAAAATGCTTGCCACATCTATTTTTTTCTTCTTTTGGACAAGTTTTCTGGGGCAGCAGCAGGCAGATCTGAAATAAGATGGTCACAATGCCTTTTTCTTTGGAGGTGAGGAACGCGCATCACAGGGTTGCTGGTTGTGCGGTGGATGCAGGTGGAAAGCCTCTTGCCTGTAGGACCTTGTTTGTCAGCAAGATTCCCGTCTTGCAAATTATTGGCAGCTGGCATGGTAATGAGTCCATTTCAATATAAATGAGCTTCATTTTATTAATTTCTGCCAGTTCCTGAGCAATTCATGAACTGCTTTTCAGATCTCAACCAACAGCTTGGGGGAAGAGGGGGAGGTGGGGAGCAGAGAGGGGAACATGAAGGAGAAGAAAGAAAATGAGAATGTTTTTAATTTAGAAAGGAGCCGGTGACTCTCATTTCTTCTGAGAATCCAGCCAAGAGCGAGGATCACGATTTCCCCACCAAGCAGCTCTAATAACACTAAGGGCATCAGTAATCTCTTCCAAGGATTTTGTTCCTTGAGACTTTTGGAAAAGTTTGTAACTCTCAAAACTCTGCATGCAGTGTTGAGTGGATGTTTCACTGCCGATGTTTGGTTGGGAGAAGGGGGAGCTGGGGGACTTGAGAACTGGCTGGGGCAGCACACCCAGCCCTCCGGTGAGCTTGTGGTTCTTGGTACCTCACAGGACTGGAGCTTGAGCTGGCGTACTTGCGAGGGAGCTTGCCAGTGGTATCAGGCCAAGAAAGGGCTGGGATTTGGTGCCCACACGAGTGCACGCATGTGCGTAACTTAAGGACTATTCTTACGACTTGTCTTAGGTCTAAATAGGTGCAGGCTGGTCTCTTGTATCCGCGCCTTAGTGAATGCAATTAACCCAAGGATCCTTTCACCATATGCAAAAATGCATGTAAATGCTCTGCCCTACATGTCTGATTCGCCCTTGAAAAATGTTAATGAAAACCCTGCTTGGATAACTGCCCTTTTTGTAAAACAGACAGTCTGCACAGAGAAATCTCCCCTGCAGTCTTCCAGTTTGGGGCCTGTTCCCTGGGCAGTTGGGCCCCCCCTTGCTGCCAGAAGTTAAACCCTGGTTTACTGGAAGGTGCCTTTCGCGGTGGTCGTCTATCGGATGCAGGCATGTTTTTGGACCCGAGGTTTTCTAGCCCTGCCTGAGACAGACTGTCCTCAGCAGGGACATGTTAATGTCTGTTGGGATTTTATGGTACAAAGTGGTGGGAAGAGGAACTCTCCGCATTTTGTAGTTGGGGCTGATGGTGCTTGACTGGGTTTTTCGTTTATTCTGCCATTGTCAGATTTCATAATTCAAATCTAAGCACGGCATTTGCATGCTGTATTGCAGAGTGTTTCTTAGGTAAGTGATGATAACAGGACCTGGCAGAAGATGTCCTCCTGTATTGTATGTAAAGGGTTCCTGCTAACCCTTTGTCTGATTCTTTTTTTTTTTTTTTTCTCCCCTCTTTCTCCCCAGGTTTTTGGCATATAGTCATAGACTCTGACGTGAGAGTAATGGAGTCGCTGAGTGGCAGGTGCTGACAGCTTCTGCAGTCCCAGTAACTGTTCATTTTGGTATCATTTGCAATTCTATACCTCTAAATGCCACAGCTCTCTTGGGGAAGGTTGCGCTGGATACCAGTACTGCCTCGGAAGGTACATGCGTGTCCATATACTTTTCTCGAGGAGTTTGCTGTGTCGTATAATGGTTTGCGGGAGGGGAAAAGTTGGATTAGCTGCATGCGGTTTATGGTTACACCCGTTTAGCAATACAAAGGCATTTGAATGGCTATCAAGCAGCTACTGATGACACCCCTTCCTCCCTCTCTCCTCCTCCTCTTTGAATTGCCTGCAGGACCTTTTTGGAGTCCATCCCGTGCTTTAACATATGCGAGAGCGGCTTACAAAAAAGAAATGGCTGGTTAAAAGGTTCTGATTTGAAAACAATTAAATATGCTGCTGGAGTTTCCGAGAAACTCGAAGGCTTACTGTGGAATTTCAGCCTCTCTTGCCCTTTTGAAAAAACACATTTTAATTACAATAGAATGCATATGTTCACACTTGGTTATTAGTCTTGTACATTTTTCTGTGTGGTTCTTGTGAGTTCAGTAGAAATCTTTGTTGTTGGCTGGCAGATTTTAGCAAAAGTTTATTTCTGTAGATTCATTGCTCGCTGTGGATTTAATCATTGTTCTGGTTCTCACAGCCTTCAAGCTCCGCTCCAGGAGAAAAATACAGATTCGTCACCAGGGCCTCCCACTAGAATCTAATTTTAAATTTGCAATCTGTTGTCTTGCGAGGTGCTTCAAAATTCGGTTGGAAAGTTAATGTATTTCAGATTTTCTTCTGGAATCTAAAGGCCCAGCTTTTTGCAAGCTTGAGAGTTAGTAATTTAGGCTTAGTTGAAATGAGTATTTTGGTTTGGTAATTATTGTAAGAAATATTTAATACCGGGAGTAAGGGAAGAGAAAGGGAAATGACTGTTTTCAAAGACAATGATATTCTTTGAGGGGGCCGTCATCTGTGGTCATCTAGAATGTGATCCTCTTTATGTGTAACCATGTCAAATAAAACTCATCCAGCAGAAACTCAGCAGTTCAGCTAGAGTTCAGTCAGTCTGTTTAGGGAAACTGATGTAGGCAACGTTGCTTTTTCCAAATCTTTCCTGCAGAATTTGTGTTCTCCCTGCTCATACTCTAATGTTGATATCAGTCTTAAGTTTTAGTTTTAAAAAAACCCCAACAACTCAAACCCCTGTACTGTCCTCTTGATGTGCAAGCTAGCTAAAAGGTGACTTTCCTGGCCCCTTGAAGACTTCCACAATTTTGACATTTTCCCTGCTCTGAACCAGGCAGGAGCAGATCTTTTGGGAGAGAGGGCCCTTTTCCAGAGCAGCCCATAGCTTGATGGTCAGGCCATCTCTCGAGGATGTGGAGGAACAAGTTGCCACCCCATGCTTGCCTGACTGGGGCTGCAGATATGAATCTCAATCTTCCGCGTCTTTGGCAAGCAACTGAGTCACTGACGCTGGTACCTCGTCCAGGAGACGTGCCTGTCTCCCCGCTTCGGTTTTCAAATCTCTCGCTCTTGGAGCGGGGGAGCCTTTCATCCAAAGCGGTCTGTTCCCATGAAAAGTTTGGGTTTTGATGAATCAACATTTTCTGCTGAAAAATTTCCAACTGGTTCTGATTGCATTGTATGGTCTATGTGCGCTAATCTCTGCTAGCTTTAGAGAGTAATTCAGAACAGATTTTTGACACGTTGCAATCCTTGGCCGAGCGCGACAGACCTGTTTAAAGCATCAAGACGTGTCACACTTGATTTATGTTGTATCCTGGTGGTACCTTGATAGGTCTTTAATGGTCACCTTTGGATTCGGCGGGTGAGCTAACAAGGGGAGCCTTTGTCCTACCAGCATTTGCGTGCAACTCCCATTAACATTACTCATTTTCTTAATTTGATACAGATTTTTTTCATTGAGTGTGCTAAATTCAGTTAAGCCATAGACAGGCAGCATCTGGCAGTCGTAGCTGGAGCAATTTTAAGACGTTCCTGCCCCAGGGTGTCTGCTGCTGCCCCTGGGAAGGGGAGGCTGGGGCTCCCCTCCCCTGCCCAGCGCCAGCTCTCGCTCGCTGAGGACACCGGCGTCTGCTTCAGTGCAAATTCACTGCCTTTCCACATCTGCCTGAGCTGACCTAACAGCTCACTGCTGCCAAAAAATGGGGGATGTGCCACTGGCTGGTCCTTCTTCCCTGGTTCCCGCATCGCCCTCCAGCCATGCTGCCCCATACTCGCCCTGCTGTGTCCCCAGATGGGTACCCTTGTGCTGCCTCTGGCATGTGCCAGTTTAATTCACTATCCCAGCAAAAATAAACGAATAAAGAAAGAATTTCCCCCCTTCTCCTGCACCGAGTTTATTTTCTGCTGGTTTAGTGCAGTTGGCTGCATGAGCTGATGGTAGCTGATGGAAATGCTCAGACAGAAATGCAGAGGCGAGGCAAAAATGGGGGTGAGAAGGTAGGATGGGGGTCCCTTCCAGGGGGAGCCAGTTGTCTCAGGCACCCTACAAGCGGCCACCCTCAGCTTGACCCTCTGGGGTTGGCCATCCCCACTTGAGGTGGGCTCAGCCTGTTGTGCCCTGCATCTCCTGGCATCTGGAGGGGGAGGACAGTGACAAACTGTCCTGCATCGCTGCAGCTGGGTCAGCTGCCACCTGCCTGCCTGCCGGCAGCCCCATTGCACCCACCCTGCAGAATGGGCCAGCCTGCAGTGTAATGCCGGGGAAATGAGGGGCTCTAGGGTAAGGCCTCTTCAGCCGTCCGTCTGTCCGTCCTTCCTGGGTAGAGGAGCGAGGTATGGGCTAATCGCCGGGATTAATAGCTGTCTGTGGCATGTGCAAAGGCATCCTCGCCCAAAGCACCAATCCACGGAATTAAAAAGGGACAGCTCTTTCCTTTGAAGTCTGACACTTCTTGCCGGTATCTAGCAGATACTTCTCATTGTGTGAAATTGCTCAGTAAACATTCCTGCCGTCTGCGGAGAAAAGACTTTCTTCCTTCCATGAGAGTGTTTCTAGCGGTGTTATTTCCTCACGGGATGCAGCCTGAGCTGCTGCTCCTTTCCTTGCCAAGTTGTGTGTGGTTCTGTTACTTTTGGGCTGGGTGAAATTTTGCCCGGCGTGTATGGAGACTATGTCAAGGTGGTGGCACGGGGCTGCTTTCCATAGCCACGCTGCCTGGTGTTTCCATCAGCAAGGGTGCCTCGCCGGGTGGTGTGCGGGGGACCCTCCTGCCCTTCGGCCGCTCCATTTCTGAAGGTAAAGAGCCGCTCTTCAATCATTCAGGGTTTCGAGAGGACTTTTAAAACTGCTCTTTCTCCTTAGATAGGTGCCAGGGTGATGGCTGCATGGCTGGAGACTGGGGATAAATGGCTGCATGCTCTGATGGGCTTTGCAGCCAGTGGAAATCTTTGCAGCTGGTGGAAATCCTGTCAAATGAAAGTGTGGTTAGCAAGAATCTCTGAATGAAAGCAGCTCAAAGCATTACCCCGAGAGGGTTTCTTTTGCAAGATGGGGAGTGTTGAAGTTTGGTTTTAGACATCAGTGTGCAAGACAAAATGCAGTTTTTGTGCTATAAAATGTTTTAGAAGCAAAAGGTAACTGACATTTGTTTTTCAGACTAGTCCATATCAAAGGGCTGTAGCTTTTAAGGAATAATAAACCATGTCTAGGGATTTATAATGTTGTAATTTTTTTTTAGATTAAAACCTGCCCTCTGTTCAGTGCATTTATTTTTCTAAACAATGCATGATAGCCAAGTCTCATGACAGTCAATGGGAGTTCAGCCATTAATTTCAGTAGACATAGGGTATTTCCTGGTAGAGAGTTTACTTGACATGCGATTATATTTATTTTAGATGCAGAAATCTCCAGATATTTATGGAAGTCCCTGTTGCTCCAGCACTGAACAGATTTTTAGCCTCAGACACGACCTACTTAGCTGGGTAGAAGAGCAGAGAAGCGCCATCCTCTGACTGTGGTCAGAAGCATCACTGCAGAAGTTCAATTCCGCCATACGCGCCCAGGGCAGCCTACGGCAGAAACGGCTGTGCCTGCGTTTAGCACAATCGATTCCTCACTTTCTGTGTAATTTATGTCGGGCTAATTCAGTTCTGTGAGGCAGCGATAGCGCGTATTTAGATAGCCACAGAAAATACACGATTGCATTCATTCTGCCAGCATCTGGCTCAATACCCATCGGCGCATCCTTTTAAAGGAGAGGAAACTGCCCCAAGAAATTAAAAACTCCAGATTATTTTACTATCAGGGCAGCTTTTTTTTTTTCCCCCCAACCAAGACTAATAGAAATACCTCAAAATGAGGAAG
Source organism: Chroicocephalus ridibundus (assembly GCF_963924245.1). Lineage (NCBI taxonomy): Eukaryota > Metazoa > Chordata > Aves > Charadriiformes > Laridae > Chroicocephalus > Chroicocephalus ridibundus. The sequence goes on from NC_086284.1 coordinate 104,738,543, forward strand.
TTTTGTCTTAGAATTTCTGTTCAAGATTTATGGACTATTTATCTAGATATAATTGTCTTGTGTGTAATTCAGGATCTCCTATTTAATTTTCAATGGCCAGGCCATGTACTTTAACATTTACTTTTATTCTTCTTCTTCTTGATCTTTGGCCAGAAGGAGCCAATACTACTGATAAAATATTTCTGACATTTGTTGAGTGAGATCACAGACCTCAAAGTGTTTTCCAAGGTTGAATCCAGATCATGACTCCCATCTGCTGGATGGGAAACCTGTCTCATGGCGGGATGTGCACAACTGAATAATGCAGGAGGCTAGGTAGGGAGATGGGGACAGAAACCCAGTCCCTGCATTCCAGCTCAGTTTTCTCTTTGCTAGATCAAAGCACTTAGATCTAGCTATCTAGCTATCTACTTCAGAGTGAGTAGGAAGGAAAGGTTATTTTTGTATAGTCTGAGTCACTCATGCTAATTTATTTTTCATAATATGGCTTTCTTGTATGGGGCTCTCTGTACCTGCTTAATGTTGCACTGTTTTTTTGTTCCAGAAATCAAACCTATCATTAGTTCGCTGCCGAAAAGTTGAGTTTGTACTTTGCTATTTGGTGCTTCAGTTTGCAGTTCCTAGCAAAGAAAAAGTTAAATCTCAGTTAAAGGCGTATATCCATCTACTTTTTGGCATCTTGTAACATGCAGATAAACAATAGCTGTTGATTTTTTGAGTTTGTAGTGTTGGCTGGAATTGCGAAGCTAATGCTAAGAGTCAAGTGAATGTGTGCAGAGCTGAGATTGCTAGCGCACTTCCGTGCTAAACTGCCTTCAGTTCACACCAAGCTTCAAGGTTCAGTCCGTCCCTCTTCTACAGTCTTCATTTACACCAGCATAGCTATCGTCTGGCTTTTTCCTACGTACTGATTTAACTGAGTTGTATTTATAAGTTTGGTGGTACAGTTGCTGGCTGCCTTAATTAATTCTGTGGAATTAGTTGCTCTGTTAAATCATGTCCTGCAAGACCCAGTGGAAGCTGTGGTGCACGTCTCGGGACAGGTTCTTTAAAAAAAAGAAAAAAAACTCTTTTGGGTAAACTGGGGTGTCCGTGTGTCGTCTTTCCTGCGCGTTTGGTTGCCGCCTTTAACGGTCCCTGCTCTCTCCCCTTGCAGACTGTGACGCCATGGGAAACGCGGAGAGCCAGAGCGTGGAGCACGCCTTCTACGGAGACAAGCACACCAGCCTGGGCCGCAAGCACACTTCCCGCTCGCTTCGCCTCTCCAACAAAGCCTCCCGCCGGACGCGACATGCTTCTTCTGGAAAAATTATCCACCGTAACTCAGAAGTGAGCACCCGCTCCAGCAGCACCCCCAGCATCCCCCAGTCCCTGGCAGAGAACGGCCTGGAGCCCTTCGCCCAGGAGGCCAACCTAGAGGACTTTGGAAGCCCCATCTGGGTGGACCGCATGGACATGGGCCTGCGGCCCGTTTCCTACCACACTGACTCCTCCGTCACCCCCAGCGTGGATAGCAGCACCGTCCTCACCGCCGCCTCCGTCCAGAGCATGCCCGACTCGGAGGAGAGCAGGCTCTACGGGGACGAGCCGCCATTCCTGGCGGAAGGCGACGGGAGGTCACATCGATACGCAGCTAACGGGACAAACTTCATGGAGACGGCCAGCTTCAAGAAGAAGCGCTCCAAATCGGCCGACATCTGGCGCGAGGACAGCCTGGAGTTTTCACTTTCTGACCTCAGCCAGGAGCATTTAACGAGCAACGAGGAAATCCTGGGCTTGGCTGAGGAGAAGGATGCTGAGGCTACCCGGGGGACAGAGGCTGGTGGCAGCCCCCAGCCGATGGTCGCCTGCCAGCGTGCCAACTCTATGAGCGACTTGTATTCCCCCAAAACCCCGAGTGCTACCGTCAACGGAGGCCCGCGAAACGCCTTTGGAGGGTACTGCCGGAATTTAGTGTCTGACATCCCGGATATTGGGAGCCATAAGATGGCATCAGTTACTGCTGAGGATACACCTTCCTACAGTAATTACAATACACTGCCCTGTAGGAAATCACACTGCCTTTCCGAAGGGGCCACCAACCCACAAATTAGCCATAGTAACAGCATGCAAGGCAGAAGGGCAAAAACTACTCAGGTAAGGCAGTTTTATTCTATGTAAAACAGAAGTGTGTGGTATTTGCGAAGCTGTATTTGTAGATAAAGATATTCCAGGTTCTTCCAGGATCTGTTTTCCTTCAACACCCCTTTTACAAAGAGGGGCTCTATCCAGGAGAGAGCTGAACTAACCAGTCTCCGGAGCTGGCTTGATCCCATCACTTCCTTATCTGCAGCTTTGGGCCTTTTCCACTCTTCACTGCCTCTGGAAAAAATAAATCTGCATTTGCCAGCTAAAGATTTTCCTGCATGTTTTGCAGTGCTGACGGTGCCTTTTTTTCCCAGGGTAGCTGCCAAAACCGATCACTCTGCTCGGGGACCTCGCGTGTGTTGGTTGTGTCTCCCCTCTCTGCCCTCCCTGCCCCATCGCCTTCCCCTGCCTGCACACGTGCAAGCACTCCTTGGCTCTTGTGGCTGGAAGTAGAGAAGAAACCTGCGAGTGTTTCCCCTGCTCTCCATGGTAGACACTGGCTGGGCTGAAATTTCACTCTTCTAATTACCGGGCGTTCGCATCTGTGCAAAACATCACCAGCAACAGTGCTGTCCCCTCGCAGGAGACTGCCAGTCCTGCAGGCTGCGGTGCTCACCCGCTGTGAACTGAAAAACTATGGGGGATATATGGAGGAGATGCTGGTTCTCCTAGCCAGGGAGGACATCATACCCTTCATCCTTCATCCTTTAACGGACAGCACAGAACCAAGATGAGCTTTTCTATCTGGTGCTCCTCTCGCCCTCCCAACACCAGTCCTGTGACTTGTGCATTGACGGCTGCTGTTGGGTCTTTTATTATGTTTTGCCTGGCTGTTCTTGACAGTGTTCTGCCTGCTCGAGTTACACAGCACCGCCTTGCACCACACACAGCAATTCTGCTTACAGTAAGCAGCAGACTACACTTAGAGGTGGGATAAAGGAGCTACAAATCATAGAATCATAGAATGGTTTGGGTTGGAAGGGACCTTAAAGATGATCTAGTTCCAACCCCCCTGCCATGGGCAGAGACACCTCCCACTAGACCAGGCTGCTCAAAGCCCCATCCAGCCTGGCCTTGAACACCTCCAGGGATGGGGCAGCCACAGCTTCCCTGGGCAACCTGTTCCAGTGCCTCACCACCCTCACAGGAAAGAGTTTCTTCCTAATATCTAATCTGAATCTCCCCTCTTTCATTTTAAGACCATTACCCCGTGTCCTATCGCTACACTCCCTGATAAAGAGTCCCTCCCCAGCTTTCCTGTAGGCCCCCTTTAGATACTTGAAGGCTGCTAAATCCTGCCCACCTCTACAAGCTGTGTGTGGCATACATATTGCAGGCATATTGCACTTGGTTTAGGTTCATTCAGCTGGCTTGCTGGACCTTCTCAGAGCAGTAGCCCAGCTGCCTAATGGAAGATGCTGGCTTTGGCATTTTTTACATGCACTATTTTTGAGCTGTGGGCACTGGCTCAGAAACATGGCCCGGGGACATAGACAGCACAGCCTGAACGGCGCAGGTCAGAGCTGTGCACCAGATTGCATGCTTCAGTGGCTCCCCTGATGTTATTGCATGGTTCCTCCTACATATGCCAAGCAGCGTCGTGGACGCACACCATGCCGCGTGACCCAGAAAAAAGCAAAAAAGCGGCACGTCGTGTCAAGGTCGGAGGCTGGCAGGCTCACGTCCCACTGCTGGGCTGAGCTGTTGGCAGGACACCAGCGTCAGAGATCCCAGGCTGGGTCGGGCAGGTTGCGGCGTGCTGCAGAGGAGATGCGGGGCTGCGGAGGTGCAGAGGGGCTGTCAGAGGGCAAGAGGAGCTTGTCTCCCCGCCCCCCCCCGCCTCTGTCAGCTGGCACTGACTTGTGAGAGCTGATGGGAAGGGGCTGCTGAGTGACTTACCGGCTGTGCTTGATCTGTGGAGATACGCTGCTTCTAAATATAAAAATGACATGCTAAAACAGGTGCTGCAGCGTCCCACAGCAGCAGCTTTGTACTTCAAAATCAGCTCTTTATTTTCGGAGGTATTTTTATGGTGCGAGCACAGAAACCCTTTGGTGCTCCATCAAGGCAGTGCAGGATAAAAAGAAGGAGAACAACAACAACAACCAAAAAAAGGGTGTTATTTGGCAGCCTTGAATGCAACAGCTTTTATGAAGATTGTTAGGTGCAACTGCTGCCTCCAGCCCTCTTTCAAGTGTATTTAAGAAAAAGAGAGCAGTGTCGCTGGTGAACAGCAAAGCATTTGTTTTTCATCTTGGTGCCTATCTTGACATTAATAAGATTCCTCTGAGGCACTTAGTGAAAGTCACAAATTTGCATAGCATTTTGTGAGGCCGCAGCTATACCCAGGGAAATCACTTTGTGGGGCTGGTTTCACTAGATCTATCTCCTGAGCCTGGAGACGGTGGCTATAAGGAGTCGTGGCACCGATTATTATCACATATAAATCCAACAAAATTAAAGCTTTGGAAAGGTCAAAATTCCTTCCAAGTCTTTAATTCTAGCAGCATATAGTAAGCATAAGATACTTGTCAGCAATGAAGTCATATTTGCCCAAGCCTACCTTTAACAAGCTTAGGGAAATGACTGTCATGTGTTTGATAGAGCAAAATGGAAGTCCAAATTTGCACACAAAGTAAAAGGACTAGTTCCTTGGTGAACCTGATTAGGTGGCTTTGGATGGGGTGAGAGGAGGGAAACTACCAACCTGTCTCCGTACCAGGTCCTCAGTCTGACAGTATCTCAGCACTTTGCTCGAAACCCCTGGTGTGAAGTAGCGCGTGATAGTTGCCCTGCCTGAGATGGTGGAAGCTGAGATGTGGAGCTGTTGCCCTTACTGCTTCGCTGTGTGCTCCTTGGCACTGTGTTTGCCTGTGCCAGCCGGTACTTCATCACAGTTTGGGGAATTTTGTTTCCCTCTTCCCTTCCCAGTCTTTCAACACTTTCTCAATGGGCTTCACGCTCTTTGATGACCACCTTGAGCATTGCCTCAGAGCCTGCCATACGTCTCCTCATGCTGTAAAACATTTCATGCTATAAAAAAAAATTGGTGGACCAAGGCAAAACTTTCACATTTTTTCCCAGCCTTTTGAACTGCCTCCCCCCATCCCGATCCCACAAAATAATAGTTATGTCTTAGGGCCACAGGGGCACCATGCAAAGGTGACCCAGGGCCAAGTGTAATATAGTATTGGACACGGTTTTCCCTCTTGACCTCCAGGCCAGTGACCTGTCACTGTTCCTGTGTTATTTAACAGCGCAGAGGTAGCTCCCTTGTTCACAGTCACCTAACTGAGCCTCATAGCCAGGAGTGAGGTTTCTGCCCAGATCACTGTTGCCTGTCTCCACAAGAATTCGGGTTTGGTTTTGCCAGTGGGGTTTTTTTTTCAGTTTTTGGAAAGTTGTAGCTGGGATATTTTACTGTGAGGGTGGTGAGGCACTGGAACAGGTTGCCCAGAGAAGCTGTGGCTGCCCCATCCCTGGAAGTGTTCAAGGCCAGGCTGGATGGGGCTTTGAGCAGCCTGGTCCAGTGGGAGGTGTCCCTGCCCACGGCAGGGGGTTGGACCTAGATGATCGTTAAGGTCCCTTCCAACCTGAACCATTCTGTGATTCTATATTTGCATGATTTTTTTAGTGTCACCTGCCCTGGTGCTAGAAATACTGCAAGATCATGATGGCTGCTTGTAGGCAGCTTTTGACTACTCTAGTTCCCAAAGAGGTCCCTGAAAGCAGGAGAGGCCGAGGGCAGTGTAAGTCTGAGACCATGGCAGTGTGTTTGTGTCCTTGTGTTTGATTCCTGAATCCAGCCACTCTTACATGCATGTTCAACTATATGTACATCATTGTATTTTCTAAACAGGCTAAATTTTTTAGAACTTGTCAGCAGCTGTAATTTCTCTGGTGTGCTGACCACTGCTACTGGGAAAACGCATCCTTGAATGTTACACAGAAAGGCGATGCTGAAATCACAGCCATATGTGTTTTGTTGTAATGCCTTATCCATGAGTTCTTTATAAGTACGTGATTTACATTAAAGGAAAAAAAAAGAAAGAAAAGAAAATCTCTCCATTCCAAATTTAAACCTTAAATTGAACTGTGGGAGTCACTTTCCACTAATTGAGAAGGAGAGCTTTTTAATACTGGAGAGACAATTATATTCAATATGTACAGGCGATTAATATTCACAGGGTGGCTTTGGGGCACCCACGCAGCAGTTCTGTTTTTCGTAACATTTTAACATTAAGGGTTCAGATCTGCTGAAGCGAGACTTCCCGGAGAGCTCTGCTGGGATCCTGTTTGGCTTTCGGAGCTGATGTGATGTAGGTGGAAAAAGCTTAATTGGCTGACATTTTCACCCATTTTTGCTCAAAGGGAGACAAGCTCTGGTTGGATACAGCCTGTTCTGACTGTGGGTTGTGAGATCCCCAGGATCCTACAGCCTGCTTGTCGGGATCCAGATTTTGTGAAATGGCCCTGTTGTGTTCTGCTTGCAGCTAAACATCTGCCTGTGGGAGACTCCCTCCTCCTCCTCCTGGTGGATGTTCAGAGACAAATGTAACCACATGCTCCCCTGCTGTTATGAGCCGTAATTGAAGTTTCAGAGGGGAATTAGGGAAGGGAAACATTCAGATACGGTTTTGTGTCATTTCCAAGCCCATCTTGCCACCTCCTTATTCCATATTTCCCCTCCGTGGATAATTTCTGACTGCTCTTTTCTCTAGACCATCAAATGATGGCGGGGGGATACAGCCTTGTGTAGGGCGTGAACCTCTTTTGACATTTCAAACTCCGCTACAGTTGGGTGAAGACATTCTGCATGTACAGAAGATGTTGTGGTCACACGGCAAAATCTGGTTGCCAGGCCATGGTTCCAGCAGCATTTCTGTTCATGGGTGTCTGCTGCGGATCTGCATGAGCCAGACCTACCTGATGCTGGCTCTGGCCCTGCTGGTCCTGCTCCTCCCCATCTGGTTTTTGTGATGGCCGAGGTAGTGATGGCAGTGACCATTAAAGCCAGAGACCTCCATGGGCTTCCAGTGCTGGTGTTTGCTCTGTGGGGAAGACATTAGGAGTAGTCCCTAGGAGGTGTGAAGGTACGGGTGGACTTTTCTAGGGAAGTGACGGTGTTTTACAAGCAGTATTTATAACATGGTTTAATTCCTGTGTGCTTTAAAATCCAAGGAGACACAGTGGCCAAAGCATTTCTGCATGGTCAACCACTCACATATGAGAAGCGTGGCTTGTTCCTCTCTGAGCTTTATAGCCCAGTTTGTGATTACTTCTGGAAAGCTCAATTCTAGCGTTAGCATTACAATAGTGCCGTCCAGGTTTTTTACATAACTTTTGAGAAAGAGCAGCAAGAAGATGTCCCTCAACTCTGCAGGAAAAGCAAAGTTTTTTTACAGCGTCTTCACTCCAGTGTTTGTTGTGAAGCTGAACAGGGGGAGACTGAACAAACTTCCTGCCCAACTGACTTGGAAACTGCGCGTCCTTCAGCCTATGTACTTGGCGCGTTAAATCCCCTTCTGTCCGATTTTCAAGTTTATTACTATTTTTAGGCCTCTGTAGGTAGCCTGAAGGAATTTGGGATTTCAAGCCTTAAAAAAAAAAAAGAACCCTATATGAAAAAAATTTGCAGAATATGCAGGAGATGAAACCAGGGTTTTTGTGGGAATTAGATCAGGACATACAGAGAAACCAATCTAAAATTAGAGTATCTTTCCAGTCGATATTATTTTTTTACTATCTCAGGGAATTTTATAACAGGTTATAGTGTTTCATTACGTTATGTAGGATGGCTAAACTCCAGAGAGCTGATACTTGTTTTTAAGTTGTGTGAAACTTTTTCACAAATGGATTTGTGGCATGGAGGACATAACTTCAAAATGTAAAACGACCACACTGGGTCAGTCACATGAAAGTACTATCCAGCCCAGTGCCTTGTTCCCCAAATAGCAAGTGCTCAGGAAAAGAAAGAAACGTGGAGAGTTCGGGGTGAACTTTTCTTTAGGGCATTCTTCCCCATTCCAGAAAATTAGTGATTTGAGCCTTCCTAAGCGAGGAATGCATCCAAGACTGTTGGGTTGACCTGTCCCCCATGAATTCTGAAATAATTTTCTCCTTTTGGCTTCCACTGCATCCTGTTCACTCTCCACATAATACTTGTGACCTTACAGCCTGCTCTTATAGCCCTCCTCGGTCATCACTTTTCCAGGCAGAGTGTCTTCAGCAGCTGAAGCGCTGCTCCTATAAAAGTAATTTGGTACATCTCAGTCTGTAGTCTGGAAAACATTGCTATTTTCAACCTAAATATGATTCTTCATCAGATTGACCCAGACCTTTAATCTTAGTCGCTTGACTTCAGATGAAATCGAGGAAAGAAATAAAGATAAAGACGTGTATCATTAAGTTATAATTAATGTCACACAGTTTAGTAACTGCCAGAAAGTAAGATGTTACTGGTTTTCTGCTGCAGTGTGCATCTCACTGATTCGAGCCCCTCTTCATGCAGTCTCGTGGTGCCTTTTAGATGGAGGTCATTTACAAGTTCTCAGATATAGACTGAGCCATGTTCTGAATCTCCAAAAGCCAATCCTTGAGTGGGACAATTTGGCTTGGGTGACTCTGGTCAGCCGGTCACTTTGTTGAGCCTCCAGGCAAACAACGTTCTTAAAACCAAACACCTCTGTTTTCAGCTACTAGCCACAGGGCACCAAGTTAAAGAATAGGGTGGAAATGGGCTTGGTGGAGAAGGGGTAACCACTGGTTTTGGTGGCAGCCCAAGCTTGCACCAGTGGAAACTGCTTGTGAATCCACATCTTTCGTCCTGGGCTGCCAGTGTGACAGCTCTGCTCTTGGTGGGTTTGAATGACAAAACCCATTTAACAGCTAGACCAAACGAGCTGTTTATAGCCTGGCTAACTGGAAGTGGATTCAGCGTGAGCCTCGGTGAAAGCTTGAATAGAGAGCTTCAGACCTCAACTCAGATGTCTTCCCTGCTCTGTCACCAGACTGCCCTTCCCAGATGGATGAGATTAGATCGAGTATTCCCTATTCAGGATATTTTAAAGCAAACAACAGTCACTCCCTTCAGAGCACACAACTCTGCCCCAATATTTTCAGGGAAAGGAGCATGTGAAAATGAGTGTTTTGGTCTCGGCTGGCAAATATTTTGATACTCTTTCTAAGATCTTAATTTGTTTTTCTTCCTTCACTCTTGGTCTGAAGCCAATGGAAAGCAAATCAGCAGTCCTGATACCTGATCTACCTCCATTCAGGCATGTTTTTTTTAAACAGTAGGACTTTGTCATTTATATATCTGAAGTGCTTTTACCATTGGCAATAATTGTATTCTCTGTAAAGCTACATATACACTGCATGTTTTTATTTTCAAGTACTTTCCACTTAAAAATCACAGACAGGTTGCCCCAGCTGCTTGTTTGCTGGGCTGTGCTTACTTAGATGGACGCAATTTGCAGTAGTGATCCTTTCCAGTGAAGTGCTCCATTGAAACGTTTCTATTCAGAGAGTTACAGCATGTGATCCTGTCATCATCCCAGATGGCAAACGTTTCCCTGCTCCCTTAAGTTAGGGGATTGCTCAGGTGAACACCTCCCAGATGATATGTTTTGATTTCAGGCTGCTGTTCTAGCAGCTTTCCCCCTTCCCCACTTCTGTCCCCTCTATTACATTTCTCAGGAAGAATTGCTGCTTCTTGGCATTGAGCGAGCAAAAAGTAACCTAACCCTGTATTTTACTTCGAGGATTTTGGTTAGGCATGTTGCCATTTGTTTGACTTGAGCACGGTTAGGCTGCTTGCGTTAGTTTATGGTTAGCTCAATCCCTCTAGAAACTTTCTTCATCTGGGTGGTCCATTGGGATGAAAGCAAGGTAAGTTTTGGGGGGTCCTCAGCATATCATTTGGGAACAGAGGGATTAAACACTGCAGCACTCAAGAACTGAGACTTCCTCCCACTGCTGGGGATGGAAAGTGGGTGTCCACCGCAGATCTGCGCAGGTGTCGGAAGCTGTGTGCAGGGACCACACTGCAAGAGGCTTTACTGGATTATGGGCTGATTCTTGTTCATGGTAATATATACTTTAGCACCCCCTAAAAGTCAGCGCTAAAGCCAGGGAAGAGCTGGTGTGCTCAGGACCCATGGTAGTGCTTTGTGCTGTTTCCTGCTAAAGGCCATGTTGTGCTTCATGCATTCTCTCACAGGCTTGGATTTTTCTCATATTATTAAAAAGCAAAATCAAGACATCCTCCCCCTTCCCTTTACCCAACACTTTAGCTCTTAGGAATACAAAACTAACTTTCTGGACATGAATAGATCACAAACTGATGCCAACGTCCTGAGTCAGTGAAGAGCTCCTCACAGTACCTTGGAAAAAAGGGTAAAGCTGCCCTATGTATTTCCCTGCAGCTTTCTGGGGGACAGTTTAATTTCCGACATTTTCTATCTCACAGCTGACAAGTCCTCCAGGGCTGAACTTACCTGAAGGCTGTGGGAGTCCCTGTGGGTCCATAATCTGCCTTTAGGGCATCTAAGTCAGCTAAGAAAACCAGGCTCCTTGGGGAAGTATGGTGGTCTACAGAGATGAGCTTTCTGGAAGGGCCCATATATTAGCTGGAAAACGTCTGGGCCATCAGTGAACCAAAAATGTTCCCAACTCCTGTGTTAAAGGCATCCAAACTAGCATGATGGCTTAATATGGAGTGAACAAGCCAAGTGTAATCCTGAGGTAACAGCCGTATATATCAGTCAGAGTTCCCTACAAAGGAAATGGGGTTGATGGATGACTGATGCATTGCTGTTTGCCACCTGCCTGTCCTGCAGGAGCAAAGTGGATGCGCATCTCCTTCCCATATTTGAGGATCTTCTGGGTGCCTGGCACCCAGTACCTTGTCTGTCTTTCCAAGGTGCCAAATTACACTGTACAGCATTCACCAAGACAAGCTCACAAAGGAATCCTGGAACCAAAATCCATTGAAATCCATGCCTTAAGACTTTCCCAGGGATTACTGCCCAGAAACCTGTGACTGTGATTCATCCTTTCATAATTAGAGTGAAGCTTTCTGCTAGGAGAAATATCTAGAGGTCTGGGATAGTACCTTTTTTGTCGGGAGTAATTTTGATTTCAGAGAACCATGCCCAAAACTTGCTTGCTTATTAAACCACTCTGAGCAGCTTTAATAACACATATAAGGGTTTGTTGGTTGTTTTTTTTTTTAAATTTCAATTCTTTCAGACATCTGAAGGACTGTTGCACCAGTGCTGTGAGTGCACAGAAGTAGGAACCAAAGCTGGTTGCATATATCAGTATCCGATCTCTTTGAATTCTCAAAGGTAACAAACCCAGCATCTCAGTCTGGTCCCCACATACAAATTGCAGTTGGCTTGTAACTGTACCTCACTGGACTTGGGAGCCGTCCGAGGAGGTGTAAACAAGACCCAACTAATCCAACAGAAAACTGCAGTTGGCCAGTGTTGGTTTGTGGCTGTCAGTTTAGTTCTCCAAAGCCTGCTGTCAGTCTGGTGCCTCCTGGCTAGTTCTCATAGAATAATGTCCTGTTGTACACCGGCCTGTAGGTATCTTCAAAACCCTCTTTCGTATCAACTCCCAGCATCTGGTTGAGGGGCTTTGTTCATTGCTGCGGTGGAAGATATCCTTCATGTCATTATTATAATCCCTCTGACTTTACGGTGAGTTATGTCAACATGATTCAGTATGTTTGTAACAGTCTTCAAAACTGTGTTCCTCCCAGACAGAACAAGCTATGGAGTTACTTTTGTGTTTCTCCGTTGAAGCTTTAAAACCATTTCTCCCACTCAGGTTTCAATCGCAATTTATGATTTATCTTTGCTTCTTGGAATGTTTTCACTCTTTTCAAGACAGATAGATCTTCTAATGCATTTATTACCAGACGTTCAAGTTACTCTGGAGAAAGGATTTCATTTTGATTTGGAGCAAGTCGTACCTTAACAGACCACCTTGACCATCAAGCGATGGTAGAGTCAGTACTGAAAAGAAAGAAAAACACTTATCAGGCCAATCTTTTTTTACATAGGAGCTTCAAAGAGACTCCGGGCACATAAAAGCATGCAAACCATCAGGCTGCTTACCCATCTATTTTAAATGTATTCTGTGGTGCTTGCCTAACTAGCAACCAGACGGGTTATGTGCAATTTCAGGCTGTTGCTGAACGTGAACACCTTATTGCTCTGTTGCTAAACAGGACGGGGAACAGAGGATTTGCATTCTCTTGGAGGGAGACCCTTCCAAGAAAAAAACCCACTCAGTCATCTTTTACTAAGGAGTACTTTTAATCTAATGGTTAATTTAGAAAGAAGTATTAACCACATAAGGAACTGTTTATATTAGGGAAGTAAGAGTTTTCCTACGAAATCAATCCCATGTGCTTAAAGTGCCCATGAATCACTGCTGTCAGTCAAGCAGGAGAAAGTGATTCACCAAGACATTTTAAGCACTTCTGTAACAGGGCTGTTGGTGGGGAGTTTGGTAAGTGCATCGTTATTGCAAGTGATCTGAATGTGTCCAGTCATGAGCCGGACAGTTGGGCAAGGCTTACCCCATCCAGTGGGCTCTTGCTAGCAGAGGCCAGAATCAAATATGTTCAACAAGGGGACAAAGACGCTTAGAAACTGCCCCAAAACTTCTTGCTTGATTTTTGCTAGCTGAAGGTAGACATTTTTTCTAAAGCAAAAGGGTTTTTTTCTGTATATCTTCTAAATCTAGAAAGAATTTTTTAAGCAATGTGGCTGTAGCAAACATACAGAGGTGTGACTATCACATAAGTATGCAAAAGCTACAGCACCAAGTACGTTAGCCTGATGTAGCTTGCATTACAGTTTTATTCCCCACTGGCTTGCTTTGCATGAAACCCAGCGTTCATGTGAGGAAAAACCATATCTTTAAGTGGGTTGCTAATACTTTCGCTAATATTTTACCCAATTGGTTCATCAGTTAAATTGTTCTCTGCATTTCATGGGGCTGTGATAATTCCACTTCATTACGCTCAAATGCTATTAGGGCTGTTGTAGCTGTCCTGGCACGTGGCCTGCTTGCTGGGAACAAGGGCAGCTTTCAGTCCGTCTCTGGTTTCTCATTCTGTGGCGAACCTCTCTGGTCTCGGGCATTCCACCTTTCCCTCCATTACTGTCTGCTGAACCTCTTTTCATAAACCCTGGGCATTTGCAACCCATATGGTAGCACTGCCAGTGGAAACGGTGACGCTCCTCTGTCATATTCAGCAACAGCTGGGATCCCAGATCCTGGTGGAAGTTGTGCTACTGCTTACTGCTTCCCTGTAAAGGCATACAGTGCAGCACCGTTGCTAAAGCCCGTTTAGTTCCCTTCTTCAGCCAGTGGTCTTTATGTGACTTTCTCCCTGCTTTCCACAGAGCAATCTTAAATCTAAAGGACAAACCCCCCATTTATTCAGTTTGTTGTCTCTATGGACTAAGACCTGTTGTGTTTGCAAAATGCCAAGAACTGCTATTCCCACGACATCCCCCATCTCTCTGTCTTGGAGGAAATATGCCTTCTTTTCTTTGCTACATGCTTTCTACTTGGTGTGACCAATTTAATGATTTCCACCTCCCTCTTGCTTTGCCCTCTTGTCCTCCCAGGCCCGAAGCTAGGTAGACACCAGTGGGAAGGCTAAGCGAGGTAGCACAGATTTTAGTTCCAGTCTTGCACTTGGTTCCTGGGGTGGTCTTTCCGGACAAAAATATTTCTCTGTGTGGAGACAGCTGTTTGCCAGTCTGAAAATACAAAACACAAGATCCCTGGTGAGGTGCAAAATATCAGGTCTCCTGAATCTTACACAGACCTAAATGAAACTTTAGGGTTTTTTAAACAATGCAATAAAACAGAACCCTCTGATGATGGCAATTAGAGGTCCAGCGTAACGTGCTGGTGATTTGTTATAATGCGTGTATAACGTCCAAAACCGTGGGCTTCAGAAACATGCATTCTGCAGTCTGCAGCTGTCTCCCAGCTCCTGCGATGTCCCTGGCACATGCCATCGGCATCCCGGTGGAAGGCCCAGGGATGCTGGGCAAGAGTCAGAGAGGTGATGACTGAGCCACATCCATAGTTCACTCTTGGCCTCAAGAATCTTTGCCTGGAAACTCCTTCTGCTAAGGAGTGAAATGCCTGTTTTGTTAGCAAGCCTCTGTGGTGCATCCCATTGTGGACCTGTGATGGTAATAAGTCTTCCTCGGAGGAGAGAGATGTTGCTGTCGCCTGAGGGGCTTTTTGAGAGCCTGAGCAGGAAACATGAGTAATTTTAAATAGCTCTCATCAAGGTTGCACAATGTTCGCTTTGCTTCTGGGCAGTAGGCTCTGGTAGCCATGTCAGTAGGTACTTTGATGCTGGATGTCATGTATCCCATGATACATGTATCCACATCGATCTTGTCAGCAGGGAGCCATGGTGCTCACAGTGTGAGTTGGGATGCTTAATTTTCAGCATCCTCGTTTGAAAATTTGCAGGGGTATTTCTGTGCCCCCAGTGATGTGTTCATCAAACCCTGCTACAGTTTCTTGCTTGGCTTGGGAGCGTTACCCCTTCGGCCTCAGCACATTTCTGCGGAAGCACAATACTAAATCTCTGTACTTTATGCTGAACTCTTAATTGAATGCCCTTCAGTGTGTGGATTATAGCACTGTGAGACGGCCAGAACAGATGCCAGCTGCTTCTTGAGAGCTTTTCATACCCTCTGATGAGAATAAGCTGACATTGCAGCAGAAACTCAGAAGTCAGAGACCTGTGCAATGAATTCTCTTAACCCTACTAACCCCGAGACCAATCTGCTCTTACAGCGGACTTCCGAAAGTGCTAAGCTCACTCAATGCTACGTTTCATAATTCATGAGTGTGAACAATATTAGCAGGCTGTAGGTTTTGAACTGTTCTGACCTTTGTATGCTGAGACCCTCCTCCTACCAAAGGGCTTGCATTGGTTGGTAAGAAGTCTTTGATACGGGATATTTAAGAGAGAAAAAGGGAGTGCAGGGAGCAGAGGAAGATTAGGGGCAGGGCTGTAGCATTATGCTGAAAAGATCTTTTGACCCGTCCAGCCTATCACTTGCATTGTGGTAAAGATTATAAAGATGTTTGCAAAACGTGCTACAATCTAAGCTCATGACCGTATATAACAGCCACTCCGAGTTTTCCATCCTTTCATTTTTTTTTTATAAATAGTAAGCCCATGTATCAGTTAGTGAGTATAATCTCCATTTATGGACAGGGAAACGGAGGTAATTAATACTGTGTCTCATCAGGGTTACACAAGAAGGCGGCTGTGTCACACAGGGCACGAGGAACCTTGACAGCCGGCGTTGCAGTGCTCTGCTTGAACATCTCTGGGTGCAATTCTGGGTTTGCAAAAATACTCCATCTGCTAAAAAGCACCAAGAAAGTTTTGTTCATACAGTGGCTGGCAAAATTACAAATCCTATCTCCCTTAGGTTGGTCGTCTGTTTTAGTAGCTCTTTATTTTTGCAAACCGACTAATTCTAGTTGAAGCATGAGATAGGCTTCCTAAAAGTTACATCAGCTAAAATTTTGGAATTGACTCTATACATTTTGTATTGCATGGATAAAATAATTATGGGACAGATTGCATATTTATTAAATCATTAACCTAAAATAAAAATCCCAAACCCTCAAATAATTTCTGTTGCCACCGTTATGTAATGTTCACTGCAGAATGCAGATTTGTTTATGCTATACGAGTGACACACTTTTTCCCTTTGAAAAAATTATGGAGGAAGAAGGCCCCGGAAAACAAATGCAAACCCCAGTCATCCTACGGGAATAACTGTCCCAGTGAACACAAGGGATCCGGTTCAGTTCTTTGGCGCTCCGGTTTTATGCCGATGTAGCTTTTGTGTTGGCAGAGGGGCAGTGCCTCCGGCGTGTGAGCGTCGAGTGGCTGTGCCAGCCCTGGCTCCCTGACGCATGGGATCTCAGATGGAGGGCTGTCATCAGGAGTTGCACCATCCAGCTTTTCGTGATGGAGTGCAAAAACTTGCTTGCGGCAGTGTTTTGTAAACATCGGTTTCTGAGCAGCACCAGTTCCCCTCTCCAGATATCCCTCCTTCCTTTGTGGTGCTGCAAGAAATGGGAAGATAATTGGCTTCCAAAAAACAAGTGTATTGGAACAGCAGGAAAAAACGTGTGGTTGAGAAGACTGCTCTGTACAGGCAGATGACTGCACTTACAGGAAGGCCTGCTCAGCTCATTCACATGCGGTGGGAGTAGAGGAATACTGGCCTGTCCAGAACAGCTTGTCTATCACTATGTGTTGCATTAAATAACCAGACTGACTAGGGTAACTGTGCTCATTGAGTGGGGAAGGAAGCGCTTATTCTTCCAGCTGGACTCCAAGTCTCCCTTGAGGGGTAGCGTTCATAAAGAACGAGCCCATCCGTTACAAATTAATGCCTTAAAAGTTAGTCAGATTCAGCAACACCCCTTCCCTCCCTCTAAGGTTTCCTCATGCAGCTCTTGCTCCACAGGAGGAAGGTTTCAAACAGAGCTCAGTGGAGGGTTTCTCGGTTTCTGCAGAGCTGCTCTGGGATGCATAGAAGACTGGTGCTTGAACCAACACCTAGCAGCTTGTTTTCTCTCAAAATAAATACTGCATTCTGCCACCTCTTCTCAGAGTCCCCTCATTTTTTTTAAAAACTTATAAATCAAGCACCAGCTGCTCTTGCAGTAGAGGTAGAGGCTGAAATTCCTGTTGTTTTGGCCATATTTCTCACCTCTTTGCATCTTCTTCCCTGTCTCCCTCCGCTCTCGAGTATCTAATGTAAAATATTTCTTTCCAGTTACAGGGCTTGGCCCTTATTTGTCCTCCTTCAAAAACTGCCACAGATGCCTTTGGGTACTGAGATGGTAGTGGTTAGCGCTCTTTGGGCACTAGCCTTGTTGCGGGGGGCAAGCTGAGCCACTCAGCCTTCGAAACCTGAATTCAGTCGTGTTGTTTCCTGTCTTGCTCAAGCCAGCCACATTCTTGTCTCTTCTGATCCTTCAACTGCAAGTTCTTGGGGACCAGGTCTTCTGTTGTTGCGCTATTTTGGCAGGGTCTGTCACCATGGGATTCTGGCCCGTTGTTAGGGTTTGTGATGTAGAAGTGACACAAAACAGAAATAATCTCAAATACATTAACTTCTCAGGAGAAAAAAAAAAGAGTACCTTTTTAGTTATATAATTTGCAAATGACAATCTTGAGATGTCTAAAATGTATCTTCAACTGTAGGTGTGAATGTACAATATCAATGTTTTCTTTTCAAAATGCGTAGGTTGATTGCTGCTTTTCTTGACACTGCCAGTTTTTGCTACCATATGTTCTCCTTTTGCAAAACCTTTAGCACTGTTAACTTCACTTAATGTAAACAGATGATGCTGCGTCTTATATTCCAAAATGCTAAGGCTGTGGAGGCACCACCTGAAATCGTGCGCGTGTGACTGGTCTTTTCTAAACTGTGCTGGAAGTTCTGCCTACCCCACCAGTTGTTTGTCTTCAGAAGAAAAAGAGATGAGGCATTTCCAGTGGCAGACAAAATGGGGGTGTGAAGAAATGTGGTGTCACCCGGGCGTTTTGGGTTCTGTCGGTGTCTCCAGAAGGCCAGGCTCAGCCAGGCTATTCATCTCACGCTGTGTCTCTCTTGCAACTAGGATGTCAACGCAGGCGAGGGGAGTGAGTTCACTGACAGTGGCATCGAGGGAGCAGCCACCGACACTGACCTCCTTTCTAGACGCTCCAATGCTACCAACTCCAGCTACTCCCCGACGGCCAGCCGGGCTTTCATCGGCAGCGACAGCGGGAGCAGCTCGACGGGCGATGGGCTTCGCCAGGGAGTGTACGAGAACTTCCGCCGGGAGCTGGAGATGAGCACCACCAACAGCGAGAACCTGGAGGAGGCCGGGTCTGCCCTCAGCGACGAGCAGAGCAGCGGGACCCTCAGCTCCCCAGGGCAGTCCGACATCCTCCTGACGGCCGCCCAGGGCACAGTACGGAAAGCCGGTGCTCTGGCAGTGAAAAACTTCCTGGTGCACAAAAAGAACAAGAAAGTGGAGTCGGCCACGCGCAGGAAATGGAAGCACTACTGGGTTTCCCTGAAAGGTACTGAGCAAGGGTGTATCCAGATGGGCATCTGCGGTGTCCTGTGGGTTGTGTGTTACTGCAGATGAAGAAACCAGTAGCTTAGACTCTTAACAAAAGCCACTGTGAACTTCAGTATAATTGACATCAAGTATGAGGAAGTGGTCCTGATGTTTTTCAGAGAGGGGTTTTTTTGGATGGTTGTCTATGTGCTCACATTATGGCATGCGTGTAGTCCACGTGACTGTGCTGCACTGAAGTGGGGTTTGTGCCCTGCTTCGAGTCCTGCTGGCACCACCTCGGGTGGCTTCTCCGAGTGCTGGGTGTTGCCTTTAAGAAGCCTGTCTACGGCTCGCTGACAAATTAAATACCTGTGTGCAGCCGCAGACACGTGACAGTGGGAGTTTGCTAGTGATGACACCGGCATGCCTTCGAAGAGGGGCTCTGTCTTTGTCTGCATTCCTCTTGTAACTCTTGCTCTTAGTGCCGTGGGCCTCTCCTTCTCCGAGATGTGCTTCACGAGTCTCAACATCCAGCCAGTTGCAGCACATCCGCCGTGTGGACAGGAAGCCATGGTTTGGTCATCGAGGCTGGCTTGTGACTTGGGAGACGTTGGCTCTGGCTGCGTCACCCATCATGTGGTGGGGGGCAGCCCTCGGCACCCGGCCGCCCCTGCCGGCCTCCTCGGCTGCCCCCGCGGGCCACAGACCCTTTTTTCTCTCTGAATTTTCCCAGTTCCTGCTAGGAGCGCGTTCCAGCCCTGTTTGGGGTCTGAGTGCTTATAAATGCACATAAATGTTAACGGAGCAGGGAAACTCAGGAGCTGGCCTCATAAAGCGACCTCTAATTAATCTTCATGCAATTGCATCAGCAGTAAAACACTCGCAGGGGTTTGGGACTGGCCTCGCTCTCCTCTCCTGTGTCCGGCCTCGCCTGTGAGCCAGGGGAGGCAGAGCCATGTCTCCTGCTGCGGGTGGGATTACCAAAATGCTCGGGATGGTTAAAGCCCCGTCCTCCCCACGCAGTGCTTTTTTAGAGTACTTCTTTTTTTTTTTTTCTTTTGAATTTGCAGCACTCTTTTAAAACCAACAGCAAAGTTAGGTGCCAGCTCTTCCTCGGGGTGGTTAGAGAGATTGGGGAAATGGAAGAGGAGAGAGGGAGGGCTCAGGGGCAGGGGGGAGCCCTGATCTCCTGGGGAGGGGGGGGGGGGGAAGTGGCAGGAAGGTCTTGCTGTGAGGAGCAGGCAAACAAAGGGCCATCTGGGGAGGAAAAAGGGGAAGGATGAGCACGGAGGCACTGTTATTTTAAAGTGCTCTGACTCAAGTGGAGTGTTTGCTCCTGAGATTGCTCTGCCTTAAGAACGTTAGTGTTTAAGCGAGGCTTTGAAGTTAACAGCTGCTATTGTTTGGCTGCAAATCGTTTTCTGGGAGGCTGGGTAACAGGGCATCCCTCTGCACCGAGAGGGCTGGTTCCAGTGGCAGAGGAACAATGTGCCAGTTTTAGTTTAAAACAACTGTAGATAATGTGGGAAGGTGGGAGAGAGAGGAGGAGACCCTTTTTTTTTTTTTTTTTTTTTTTTTCAGTCTTCCAAATTGCAGACTTGCTATACCTTTTTTACCACCACCCCCCCCCCCGGAGTATTGTCAAGATTATTTTGTAAAACCAAGCAGGTTGGTTGCTGTCCCCAGCTAAAACGTGCTTTTGTTTTTGGCCGTATAACCGTGAGCTGAAACTTATAGTGGAATATGGATTTGGTTTATGCTTTTTGTTTGTTTTGTTTTGGGGGTTTTTTTTGTACATCAGTCTTTCAGCGAGCACAGCTCATTCCAGTCCATCTTTCTTCCAGTTCCTCATCTGCGTCCAGCAATTAAATCGCTTGATCTTTGCCTTGCAGGGAGACTGTCACAGCTAGCAGCTGCAGGAGGCTGGGGCAGGGCCATGGAGGTTTGCCTGGGGGCCTGTCTGCTCCGGCACTGCCAGGGGAGATGCGCTCTCACGCCTGCCTCTTCCTTTCCGTCCCCTCGGTGGGGCGGGGTGGCTGTGGAGGACCCCCACTTGGGGATTTATAATGACATTTCTCATCTGGGGCTGTATTTTACTGCCCGTGACTTTCTCGGCTTGTGTTTGCACGTCTGTTTTAGCAATCCTCAGGCAAACAAAATGTCCCGCTGGGGCACAGCTTGGTGTACAGCACGTGGTGTGCTCCCATGGCATGGAAGCCACCACCTTGTTGGGCTGAAAACTGGGCCATTGCTCGTGCTCTCCACTGTAGGAGAGCAAACCTGCATGGGCCCTGGCAAATCCTCCCTCCTCCCTTTGACAGTTTTACAGATGATTTATAGTCCCAAGCATTTGCGCTGATTAGATGCAGGGCGGCCGTTGCGTTTAAATGTGTTGCTTGCTAATATGCGATCGTCTCTTTTAGGATGCACGTTGTTTTTTTATGAGACTGATGGCAGATCTGGCATTGACCACAACAGCATCCCAAAGCACGCTGTCTGGGTGGAAAACAGCATAGTGCAAGCGGTGCCTGAACACCCCAAGAAGGACTTTGTCTTCTGTCTCAGCAACTCCCTTGGGGACGCTTTCCTCTTTCAGGTTGGTCCGGTTTGAGGGTTTTACAAAGTTGTTCTCTTTTTCTGTCTCCGACCAAGGAGGAAATCTTAGCTCTGGTTGAAATCAATGGAAAAATCCTGCTGACTCCAGTACGTTTGGGATTTTCCTCTGGCAGCGCTAGAGGAAGGACACGATATATTCGGTAAACGCTACTCAGGAGACCTACCACCACATGTGAATCACCGTCAGATCTGCTGTTTTTATTGACTGACTGGACCCTCTTTGTGTAGATGGTTGGAACAAAGTAAGAATTGAGAAATATTCTTACATCCCTGTAAAAACTGGGAATTCTGCATGGTTTGACAGTGTGCTCATAACACAAAGATCAGGCCAGTTACCGTACAGGACATACAGTAGTGCATCAGATGTCCTGTAACGCTATCCACGTCTCTTAAGAGACATGTATCAAAGATGGGACCTTGTGGAGAAGCTTAAAGGGTTTACAAGACCAAGAGGAGCCTGAAGTGCAAGGGGGTACCTGAGCCTCCAGGTGCTCTCCCAGTGGCGCTGCCGAATCCAGTTGCCCCTAGTTTATACAGACCTTAGTCAACATCTTGCTGTTGCCTGAGAAGAGACGAAAAGTGCACGTTTAGTTTTTTTAATCAGAAAATGGAAATGTCTAAATTCCACAGGGTATGTTTAAAAAAAATCCAGTACTTATATCAAAGACTATACATCAATTGATGTTAGTTTCACTGAAAAAGATTTCTGGATTTTGGTAACTTCTGCTTCCTTGAGTGATTTTTAGGTTGGCATTCCACTTTGTTATTGCACGTTGTCACTAATCAAGGTGTGACACTCTTATTTGGAATTACCAGCCTGTGCTGAGGTGGTGCCAGTTCCTCCTTTTTTGATTCAGTTTTCTTCACGGGAGGAACCCCTTGTTTGTTTCCCTTTCCAGTGACAATGTATTCAGAGTTTCTTGCCTTCTTAAACCAGAAGCTGCTCTGTGGTAGGACATGCCCCCATGTCATCACTCCCCTGTACTCCAGAGCAAATCTTCAATATTACACTGTCTTGTAGGTCCTTGCAGCTGTCCTAAACAAGGGGCTAGATTCTTAAACTAGGGCAAAATAAAAACGTGTTACTGATTCAAATGAGTGTGGTTGCTGGCTTACATCTTAAAGAGAATGAGTACCTGATTGCATACAGAAAAAAAAATAATTTTTTTTTGTGGACTAGCTTCTCTGCCACCTGAGTCTGATTTTTCCTCAGCTCATAATGCAGTACTGCACTGCCCCTTTCTGCTTCATGTGTTTCCTGAGCAGGGTGCATGTATTTGCCACCTGGAGAGCTTCATCCAGGAGGCAAGTGTGGTGCTTATGGTCTCAGCATCTGCTTGAAAGGTTGTGGAGCACCACCACCTCCTTGATCTGCTGATATGAGCTGTAACATCTGTTCCATGCAGTTTTCTAAGGAAAAACCTTCATTGTCATAAAATTAATGCCAATGGATGCTAAATACTGAAAAGATCACATTCAGTACATTTCTTTTGTGGTAACACAGGGCCTTATTCATTAAAAGCCTGGCATCTTTATGCCATGGGTAGATTTTCATTTAACTTTGTGGGAAAAAGCAAAACCAAGCCTTTTCAAATAAAAACCAGTCATTTATATTGCCTTGCAGAATTTTTTTCTTGATGTGTCCCTTCCGCCATAGAACCTATGCATGGCTAGCGAAGCAGAAGAGAAAGAAGGGATGGGTGTGGGGTGAAGGGAAGGAGACCAGTCACAGTGGTGGAAGTAATGTGCGAGTGACTGTGCTGTAGGGCTTGCTCTGCTGTGCTTAGAGCTGCCAACGCACGTGTACGGCTGCTCAGCAGTGTTATTTAACTGCTCATGTCATACACGTCCGTCCACACATAACACGGTGCTGTAGTAGTGGTTTTGATGAGAAGAAACCACAGACCTGCAGAAGACTATTTCTGTCCTATGGAGACTGTGTACTTAGGGAGAAAAATAGGGTTGCT
Source organism: Chroicocephalus ridibundus (assembly GCF_963924245.1). Taxonomy (NCBI): domain Eukaryota; kingdom Metazoa; phylum Chordata; class Aves; order Charadriiformes; family Laridae; genus Chroicocephalus; species Chroicocephalus ridibundus. The sequence continues at coordinate 104,761,396 of NC_086284.1, forward strand.
TTGTAATGCGTACAGATATTGGACATCTTGTAACAAGCCTTCCCACTGCATTGCACCTAGAGACATCACATTCCTCCTACACGATGATTCCTTGCTCAGTCAGTTCTTATCGTGCCTACACAAATCCATTACTTGCAGATGTCACATGCATTTTCCAGGAGCTCAGAGCGACTTGTGACACCACATACTTATGTATCAGATGTTTGCAGCTTGTTTATGTCATCTTTTCCGTTGAGAGGTGGAGTGATTCCCCTTGCCTACTCATCTACCAGAAGAGTCTTCAGCTCCTTAAAATCCATTCCAGATTCTTTTTTTCCTTCCTTCTCCCCAGAAAAACAAAAAGAAAACTGAATGTAATGGTGTATGGATAATATCCTAAAATTGAATAAGATAAAAATATGACCTCTTGCTGTTAACAATTTTGCTAGGCATTAACAAAACATACCATCTCATTATAAGTCCAGTGCTACTTTCTTCTCTACTGGGGGCTAGGTTTCACCACCTGACTGTAGGCAAAGTGTCTCCCATTCTGCAAATAATGTCTCTATTTTCAGCAGAAATTGCTCAGCAAGGGGGCTCAACGTGTCTTCAGCAGTGGTGATATGACACTGTAAGCCCCTCTCTACGAATGAGAGCTTGTGAATATTATTCCCCGGGCAGGGAGCCTGACCAATTTAAGCAATATACTTTGTACAGTGCCAACTGAAGACAAGAAAATTGGGTGTAAGAGATCAGTCTTTCCAGTGTAGACCCTTTCTTCTGCTTAGGAATTCTAACTTGAGCTAAGGAAAGCGATTATCGTTCTGGGACATGGGTGTTCCACCTGCTGCAGTACCACAGAAGTTTTGGGAGCATCACCCTGAAGTCCAGCCTGTACATACATGATTTCCAGAGTCAGGCTTCTATGGGAATCTCTCCTTGGCTTCAGTAAGCCACGTCCTTTGCTGTTAGTTGTGACCGCCAGTGAAGATGACCTTCCTCATCTATGCTAGCAACTGGCGAAGTCATACTGTGCTGTCTATTAATAGATCAGGTATCATCAGAAAGTTTAATTAGAACGAGGTGGTTTGGCACCTTGCTACTTTTTCAGCCATGAGCCAAATACCAGTGTGATTACTGCTAAAGGCTGACACTCAGGGAAAGTCTGCTGCAACCCTGAGTTGGCTGTAAATTTTGTTTTATAACCTACTGTAAAAAGGAATGAAGTTTAGTCAGAAGGCTAAGAAGATTTACTTTTTATTTTGAAAGTCTGGAAAAGGAACGCTTTGAAATATTCTTCTTTCTGAGTCAAAAGCCTCTAATCAGAGTAGCGCTCTTCCAAAAAAATGTACTGGTGTCCCATGCCCCAGCCTAGTATCTCATAGAATCACAGAATGGTTTGGGTTTGAAGGGACCTTAAAGATCATCCAGCTCCAACCCCCCTGCCATAAGCAGGGATACCTGTTGCTCAAAGCCTCATCCAACTTCTTCCTTCATTCAATATCCCTCATCCAAAAGGGAAAGTGCTCCCTTTTCCCAAACTGTCACACACATGCTTGGGAAGGGACAGTACCAGAGCTGTAAATATACAATGAGCCTGCCTTCAGTGATCACAGGGTTGACTTCAGAGTGCTTTGGGACCTTCAGAAGTGGAAAGCTTGTTTGTCTATGTATCATAATAAAGCTACTCGTAGATGTCATGGTCACGTTTTATGCCATTAATTTATTGCCAACTGCTGCATGCCAAAAAAGCTCTCCATACTGTGAAGCGAACAGAGGCCAGTGCATTCCCTGCCTTAAAGAATCAGGAGTTTAGAAAATGTCGTTAAATGTTGAGCTACCAATTATCGCAGCATTGCATCGAACAAGGAAGGTAATTCCTGAGACCTTGCTGGGAAACGCTGTACCGCTGCAAAGCACAGATATAGGTGTAATTCTAAGTGCTGAATGCCTAGTGGTAAGGTAAAAATGGCCTGCTTAAGAATGACGGGGTTTTTAGTACTTCTCCCGTAAGTGGATTTAAGGCTTTGAATCTTAAGATCAAAGGCAAAGGAAACTCCTTGGAATTGCATTTGTTAATCTCCAACCAATTTTAAAGAGGCTCCTGACTTCTTTTCCCTCTCTTTCTCTCTCTTCAGACCTCTAGCCAGACCGAACTGGAGAACTGGATCACGGCAATCCATTCAGCTTGTGCAACTGCGGTGGCGAGGCAGCATCACAAAGAGGACACCGTCAAGCTCCTGAAAACAGAGATTAAAAAGCTGGAGCAGAAAATTGATATGGATGAAAAGATGAAGAAAATGGGTGAAATGCAGCTGTCCTCAGTAACGGACTCCAAGAAGAAGAAGACCATACTGGATCAAGTAATCTCACTTGCTTATGTGAAATAAACCCTTAGCAAATATTTGAGGCTTTCTTCAGATTAGCGGTACTTCTGTCTGCTCCCACGGCACCGTGTGTGTGGGTGGGCAGAGCTCCCCAGGGCAGGCGAGATGTGTGCTGGCAGGAGAGCTGTGCTATATGCCCTAGTTGCACCTCTTCTCCAAACAGTGGGCACTAAGGTATAGCATGGTCTGTCTTGTCCTGGCCACCATGCAAGAGATTTGGCTAGCTGCTCAGAGCTTGAGTGAGGGCTTTAAGGGGGTGAAGAGGCTATCGAGCCATGGCAGCAGGATGCCTTAGGGAAGAGCTGGTCATAGACCGACAAGTGCTGCTGTTACAGTTGTCTCAAGAGTGCAAGAGGCTGGTCCTTCTGCTGGCAGATGGGGTGAAGGAGCCATCCTTGGATTCTACTTGTTGTAGGGGCCTGCATTGACCTCATGGCTGCAGCCCTGGCTGCCCTTTGGGACTGCCCCTTTTGACTTCAAGTGGACAACGTAGTTGGCGTTTGAGAAGCAGAGATTCTACAGCAGATGTCTCTCCCTCTGCCACAGCGGCACCTTATTTTAGGAAACTAACATATGGCTCCTGCTTCATTAGTTTGTAGCTTTTTACCACGGCTGCCAAATGCGCCTGTAATGCAAACCATAGGGATCAGCCAGGCCCTAATGCGCTAAGCTAAAGAGATTTCATACCCCCTGGAAACCTGTGAGAAGGGGGGAGAGAGAGGAGAGATGCTCGCCTCTGTTGAAAGGGTTCCACTCAAAGGCTGTCAATCACAGTGAGGGGGCAGAGCAGTCTCTCTCTTTATGTAACTGAGTTTTTCTAAACACTTTGAAACTGTTTCCTATCAGCAACTTCAATTATTTAAATAAGTCCTCACATAGGTTGATTATAGTGTTCTTCCGCTGATAATATTAATTATCCCCAGTGTACTACACTTTTTCAAGTATGGCAAGCTCCGTTGATGCTTGCAGCAATGCTTCTGCTGCGGCTGCTGATTTGGGGCACTCTGTATGTGGAATTTGGTGGGGTTTGGTCTTCTTGTTTCTCAGATGCTCTTGATGCATGAAAGAAGCCTCTTAAGGGACTGCTCAGAAGAGAAGCCTGGAACACAAAGAAAATTAAAAATGGAATTTTAATCCTATTAATTAGCGTTGTATCAAAGGAGCGGTTGTCCCAGGAGAAGACTTCTGCCATGAACATAAAAAAAGTTGTTTTCCATCTAATGAAAACTTTTTTATTATTTGTATCCTTTTTTGGGGGTTGGGAGGGTAGGGGAGAGCGGGCAAGAAGGCGAATCGAAACTTTCTTGAATGAGATCAGCATTGGTGAAAGACGTGTATTACTGGGAATGGTAGAATTTTCTCAAGGTATTTACCACCCTGTTCTTCCTCCTCTCCCCTTTTCCTCTCATGAGTCTCATTCTTCAATCTTTGCTGTACACAGATCTTCGTTTGGGAACAAAACCTTGAACAATTCCAGATGGACTTATTTCGGTACCGCTGTTACTTGGCTAGTCTCCAAGGAGGGGAGCTCCCAAACCCTAAAAGACTACTTGCTTTTGCCAGCCGTCCAACAAAAGTTGCAATGGGCCGTCTTGGAATCTTTTCAGTCTCGTCGTTTCATGCACTGGTAAGTTTGAACAGAGGCCAGGGGTCATCTTTGCCAACCTGCAAATCGGTTCATGTGTTCAACGCAGAGATCACGTCAACAAACAGCAGTCTGTGCCTGAGGGTGAGCCCTTACCTTAGTGTGCAGAATATTCTGTTTCCTGAAAGGGCTGTGTGTCCTGGATATAGATTAAAAAGCAGATGCTTGCAAGCTATGGCCTTATGGAAGTGGAAGAACCATGTTTCTCCCAAACATGTGATTTTGAATTTCCAGATCTGCACTATAAACATGCTTTCTACAAACAGATCTTCCTGTTACAAGAGCAGGCTCATCTCTAATGTCCATGTACATGGGCTTGATCCAAAAGTCCAGTGAAGTCAATAGGGGTCTTTCTGGGGTCCTCAGCACGTGTTGGCTTAGACCTCCTTGGGCACGGCTTGCTTTCTACCATATGGATGAATCTACTGGCCAATTAGTCTAATACCCGGTCTCCAGTGATCAACACCTGATGCTCCACAAGGGAGGGGAAATGTTCTTCCCTGCTACTTATGGTGTGGCAAATAATGTTTAAAATGGTTGTTTAAATGTAAATAATGTAACAACCCAGCTCTTAAAAATACAGGGAAATGTATTGCAAAGTGCTGGGCTTTTGATGAATTTAAATCAAGTTCCTGTAGTTTCGGCTTGGACTCCTGGAGCTTCACAGAAATAGCTGAGCTCCACTGTTGTCTTGTAGATGTCAGCTGTACCCTTCAATTGAATCCAGAGCTGTAATTCAGTCAGGGGCGGTTTTATTCTTTTATATATGAAAAGATTAGCGTCATCATCCTGATAATTGCTGGTGGATTTATATTTTTTTTTTTTAAGTGGCGGGCTGTAATTTGCATTTATGCTTATTTTTTTGCATCTAGCAAAGCACTGAGCGTTAGCCTGAAAAACAGTCTGCCTCTTCATGCTGGTGTCTCTTGAGAGCCAAGTGAAAAAAAATATGTTTTGAATATGTTGTGCTGGAAAAGCCACGTGCTTTCTTCTCCTTTAAGCAAACTCTCGTGTCCTCCTTTGCCCTCAATAGCGTGGAGATGGTGCAGTGAGTCTCAGATTTGAGCTGGGTGCTGCATGGTGATAGCATGGCATCCCTAGCTCTCCTGAAGGTGTTCCTCAGTACATTAGTCAGAGGATGTGCTAAGTCTCCCAGGTGCCTCTGCACAAACGTGCACGTCCCAGGTACAGCTAAGAAACGTCTCACAAGTCCGGGCTGTGGAAATAGAGACGCTTGCAGTAGTGTTTTGGTTCTCCTTTTCCTTGATTTCTCCACATTTCCCAAGGAGAATCACCATTACTCATACGGCGACGGTTCCCTGGGTACACAAGCCAGCCTTCCGTTCGTCCTGTCTTTATATGGGTTTTTGTATCTGCAATATCCCATCTGCAACTATCCCAAACAACCAGTTTCGCAGCTCTGTAGCTTGGGGCATAACTCAGAGATTTGGGTGTTCCCGCTCGGGTTGCCAAACGACAGTCACATTTTGCTAGTTTCGGTTGTGGGAATCCGGCACAAAGGTGTTTCAGGAAGTGTACAGCCAAGTTGGCAGGGTGCGTCTGTCTGTCTGTCTGTCTCGCTTCGCCTTGCGCTCCCATTCATACCTGCAGTCTCTCCTACCACTCCCTTTTCCGCAGGAGAGGAGCTTGCTCTCTTGAGGCCACCTCCGCATGGGAAATGTGCTTAAACTTTGGCCTAAACACTTCACCTCCCACTAATATTACACGAATTTCTATCAGAGCTTCTTCATTTGGGAAGCGTTCCCCAAATATTTTGTCTCAGTAAAAGCAAATATCTTCTCGCTCCAAAGGGGGTTGCCACAGGACATTTTTCAAGTCCCCAAGCAGTTAACTCTGCTCTAATTGAAAGGGTCATTTCAGCTCACTTTTTTTCTTCTTGTGTTTTGCTCACTCCTTCAAATGTTGTTATCTTTAAGAAAGTGCAGGTTTTAAATTCCTTGACCTATTTGCAAGCCTTTATCTGGTCTTGTAACAGCTATGAGTCAGTTCCAGGATGCCCAGAGTGCTTCCACAGGAAAGAGCAAAGAGAAAGACTGGGCTTTTTGGAAGCAGCAGATAAGTTTGGAAATTTCAGGTTTAGTGTGTCCAGTTTTGAAACCTTGTTAGAAAAAAAAAAGAAAATAACCCCAAACCCTTCACTGATGCTGAGGCTTTCCTCTGTGATGATTAGGCTGCTTCAAAATATCTCAGATTAAATGCCAAAAAATGGGGGAATGGTATTGTCCATTTTAATTTTTGATGTTTGACATTGGAAGAATTGAATTAAATTGCAGTGAGAAGGAAGCGGCCTAGCAGCATCACCGTTGTCCCTGTTGTGAGTACCCATTGTTGCCACAGTATTTGCCTTTTTTTTTTTTTTTAAACTAGATGCCACTGTTTGTTAGATTATGTAAGCCATGGTGCGGTGGGATGCTGCGACTTTTGATTTTAAAACCATGTGGCATTGACAGGTGGCGGCTCGCACAGGGGAGGCTGGAGTGAGGAGAAGGACGCAGGCCATGTCCAGATCTGCCAGTAAACGGAGAAGCAGGTTTTCTTCTCTTTGGGGGCTGGATACTACCTCGAAGAAAAAGCAAGGGAGGCCAAGCATTAATCAGGTAAGTGTGTGGAAGTTCGTGATATTGTTTTCAAGACTTATTTGTTAGCGTGCAGAATGCAGCCCATGCAAAGAGTCACTTGCTCCGAGCACTTACACATCCAGCCTTAACCTTGCCTGTTTAGTCTTTCATGGCATATAGTCATCTCATTCCACATCCTCTTCAAAAATCAGTGACTGTAATTATAGATAAGTATACAGCGGCTCCTATCAAACAAGGTTTGGCATTCGCACCTTCTTTAGCTGAATTAGTTGCATTTCTCCTGTGGTTGCATTTCTGCTGCTTCTGCTTTTGCTGGAGGTACTTTCCCTAAACTCAGGAGTAACAAAGCAGCAGTGTAAAACAGCTGGAGCTTTGGGAGAAAAAAAAAAAAGGCAGACTTATTTGTTTCTTAAATTAAAATTATGAGTTTGTAGAGTACTTTAAATGTAGCTGAGTTTGGGAAAAACTTCCTAAAGTAACAAAAAGCTTTGCATTTAGTAGGGACAGTCCCTGTTTTGCTTCAGATTTTTTAAAAAGCAAAAGCTGAAACATTTGCACCCAGTCACTGCCCAGATCTTTCTCTAGAAAACGTGTTTCAGTGTGGTAGTAAGGTGCTTTCATGTTATTCTTTCCAAACATCCCTAATTATAGCTTTCAATTTTTGAAAGCCATACCTCATCTAATTGCAGGAAATGTAGGCTTTGCTTTTCTTTCTCTTCTTTCACTTTTTGAGGGGAGAAAGGCTTGGGACACGTGTTGTTCTGTGCCCTGTGATTTCTTCTTCCTTCTGTTAAAGCAGCAGTGGGTGTTTGTTTTGTTTAGCAGCGGTTGAGTGCTGCAAAATTGTTTAGCTTGTTTTTAGCGAGACATTAAAAGTTCATCTAATATTTGGTGGCTGAGCAAAAGCTCAGGGTTTTGCTGGGACACAGCAGATGCCTCCGTGACTGTGTTCCCGGTTCTTTGCGCTGGTGCTGCGACATCCCTCTTCCTTTGTACTTTTCTTCCCCAAATCAAGTGCAATCACTTGTCCTGAGCTAGGATCCTGCCCATGCTGTGTCTTCAGACCTGTTTTTTTTTCCCTGAACTCACCTTTTTTTTTTCTTTCAGTGGGAATAAATGCTTTCTTCACGCTTCCTCCCCCTGCCCCCATCCCTACCCCCCTCACTCACAGGCGTGAAAAGGGATTTTGTTCCAGGTTAAAGAAAAGTCATACTGGAGAGAGTCAAAGAAAAAGTAAAGTTTTGAGAAAGTATCAGAATGCCTAAATGTAGTACCTGAACACATTTTTCCTGCTTGAGTATAGTATCAAGTATTGCCAAGTTGAAGTATTAAACTGTAAATCCCTAAAGGGCAGTGACCTTCTCCTGTCCTGCTTGGTCCCTGCTTCGTTTTAGGTATGGGATAGTTAACAGCCAAACCCAGCAACTTGATCATAAAGCTGTGCTGATGTGGAGCTATAAAAGTTAACTTTTCAGTTTTAATTATAAGCTTCTGCTGCAGTAACAAGCCTGGTTGCCCGTTTGATGCAGTCTTGTGCTGATTTGGGGTGGATACTGCAAATATTCCCATTCTGTTGTTCCTCCTGCACGGAGTCCTATTGATTTTGGCTCTCTGGCTGGTGCTGGGTTACCAGCTCTTATTTCATTAGAGAAGGGTTATGCTGACTTGTGGTACTTGAATGTTTGCTAAGTACTTTTTGAAAGCTGGTTTATTACAAAAACAGCCAGAAGCGGAGCCCTTCTGATTTCTCAGCCTTAGCTGAGGTGGAGAAGCATTTGTTTCCTCCACTTTACAGGGGGGGAAACGGAGCACAAAAGGAGATAAAATTTGTCCAGCTCCACCAAATAAGTCAGTGACAGACCGCTAGGCAGAACTGGCCTCTAATCTTTCGGCATGATGCCCCATCACCAGCTTGTCATTTGCCCTCCCTCCCCTTTTAACAAGCTGATATTTTCTGTGTTTTGAGATTAATATTTTTATTTTTCAGTTTGATATCCATGCTAGATGTTAGATACACTGTTCTTCCCTCAGCGTGTGCTGCAGGTGGTGCGGAGGCATGTTTATGTTTTAAAGATGAGTGGCTTTGTTGTTCCTCAGGTGTTTGGTGAAGGAGTTGATTCAGTAAAGAAATCTCTCGAAGGAATCTTTGACGATACGGTCCCGGATGGCAAGGTAAAACACCAGCTCTCCAGCTGCCTCCTTCCCCCCTCAGTTGCAGACAGCCTAAATGCAGTGTTGACTCTGCAACAAAGAGGGGACGTGGAGCCACCGGGAGAGGAGAGGACCCTTTGTGCACTGCAGAGCTTGTAGCTGCTCTGGGAGGGTTTGAGCTGGTTGCCCACGGTCAAAAGGGTTTGCTGTGTGTGGCATCCTAAATGCAGCTGGAGGTGACAGACCTAGAGGGGTGTTAGCACTGCATGCCAGGGAAATGCCTGCCCACAGAAGGACCTGGATGCCGCTGGTTCTGGAAGATGGCACCTTGTGATGGCCATATGGGGTTTTCATAATTCAGGGTTGGCACAACTATGAAGTGCAGGGCTTTCTCTGTTTTGTTCTCGTGCGCTTCTGCGAGCTTCTGCGTTTGCAGCCACAATTACAGCTGCTTTCTCTTTCCCCAGAGAAAGTCAGCTATAAAACAGCATTAAGACAGTGCTAAGAGGCACATTCTTCATGTAGTGCATATGGGTTTAGCTGCATGAGCCCACTTGCAGCAAATAGGGATTCTGCAGCTCCATCACTTCCTGGGGATTTATAGCTTGGAGTGCAACTCGGATGTATAAAAGACAGTAAATTCAAAATAAATGCTAAGATTTGCTATTTTACCATTCCTAGCTATAGGAATAGAACATCTACAACAGTTTTGTTGGCCTTGGATTGGCTTACCCAGAAACATAGTGCATTTAAGTTTTAATTTTGAATCTCTTTTTATCACTATTATTTTTTATTACATTCCTAGCATTCTCAATAGCCATAGGGTGAAATCCCAGGAAAAGCGCATTGCACCAGTGTAGCTGTGTGGGTGGCATGGGAAGGCACACTTTATACTGCTCAGGTAAAACTGCAAAGTTTCCTGTTCAGACAAGCCTTCAATCTAGGCTTATGAATAAAACGTCTTCTCTGTAAGAGGGCTTTTTGATACAGCATATAATGTTCCTAACACTTCTTATTGATGAAGAGGGAGATTGTATTTGGCTGGTAGAGTCATAATAGATTTTGTCTATTTAGAGGGAAAAAGAAGTGGCACTGAGCAGCGTCCACCAGCACAATCCCGACTGTGATATTTGGGTTCACGAGTATTTTACGCCGTCTTGGTTCTGCCTGCCCAACAACCAGCCTGCTCTGACAGTCATCCGTCCCGGGGACACCACACGAGACGTGCTGGAAATGATTTGCAAGGTAAAGGCTGCGAGCGTGCCCTGGAGCAGGGTGAAGTGTCTACAACGCTGAGCCCTTTCAGTTGAACCTCATAGTGACTTTCTCATATGCCAGTGCTCAGGCTGCACTGTGTTGGGGGATCAATTGTATGTTAGAAGAGAAACATGAATTACACTGAAATTTTCGTGCAAGCACCAGACAAGAAAAATTCCTACAGCTGGAGCTAAACTTGTCGTGCGTGTAGGGAGGGGAGGGTAGACTAGTTTTTGCCTTTTCCGCTCTGGCTGCTGTGCATGAGCCTCTGAAGTGCCTTCACACCCCGCTTCTGCCTCTGCTGCCACCTCTCATGTACTCACCCACCCACTCCCCCTCCACTGGAGACCAAGCCGTGTGCAGGACCCTTCTCCCCTCCCCATCTACCCCCCAACATCCCAGCCCCCAGCCCACTTCCTTTCACTGGATGCCCCATAGCATGGTAATGCATACGCCCCATCCTCACCCGACCACCCTGCTTCCCCCACCTCTTCCAAGCCCTTTCCTTTTCCATGGTTCCTTCCCTCCTCTGGCAGGCAGGTGGGTTGATCCCACCCTTTCCCAGGTGACAGGTTGTCCTTTTTCCAGGTGCCGTTCCTCCTTCCTTCCCCCTGCCACTTCCTCCCCTCCGGCTGGTGCGGGGGAGGAAGGCACAGAGAAAACAGCAGCACTGGGAGTAGGAGAAGGTGCCTGTGTTTGCTGTCTACATTGCGCAGTCGGACTCGCCTGGTGTAGGTGGCAGGAGGGAAGAGAGAGGAAAGCTTTTATCTGCATTGGGGGGGCAGTGGGAGAAAAGCCACCTGGATTTCTTTTCAAGATGAAGTATCAGAGACGTTTGGCCATTAAAAAGAGTTACATCTCAGCAGAGAAGTTGAAAGCTTTGACAAATTAAATACAAGCTTTCAGTTCTGGCAGGTACATAATGTATGTTTTGCGCTAACTGGCTGACTGCAAGCTAGACCCAACTCGAGTCACGTGCCTTTCTGAAAAGTGAGTCCTCTTTTGTACAACAACAACAGCAAAAGAAAGAAAACATTTATTACTATTCAGAGCTTAACTTTGGGGACTTTTAGAACATGTTGCATGTGCTTCCAAAGAGAAGGAAGGTGAGAGAAAGGCATTTGTTTGCAATAATTATACAGCGTGCTCATCTCTCTGCCAGGTGCACTATTAAAGAGTGCTGCAGCTTGTGAAAGCTCTTCATTGTATTCAGGAGAAGATGACATTTTTGGAGAGAGACATAATAGGGAAGCTGGATGACACATTATTAGTAATGATTTATTTTTAGGATTTATATTTTCCTTTGGGTAAGAGTGATTAACTCGGTGGGCCAAATCCTTAGCTGGAGTAAACTTGTGTAGCTCTACTGGTTTCGGTAGGTACCTGCTGAGAATCTGGTCTTTCACTGCGTGTTTGATGGTTGTGGGTGGTGGTGTATAAGGAGAAGGGGAGGTGGGTGAGTGTTTGTTTTTTGAAGAGCTATTATCTGTTTCTTTCCTTTCTGTAAGAGTTTTCAGTCTGGAAAACACTGATGGATGCCTTCTTTTCTGTAGCGTTTAATAATCAATCTCTTTCTTCTGTCTCTTGCATTCAGCTCATTTTTTCCCCTTTTATATCTGATCCACATCATTTCACATCAGTTTGCCATCTGCCATCTGAGAACCAGTCAAGTTCTGGTATAGTAAACATTTCAAGATCTACATTTCATATAAACCTCTTCATGTTTGTAGATGTGGTTAAATCTATCTATCTGTGCTATTAAACTGAGCTTGATTATTCTGTTGGAGAACATTAAGTGCACTCAAGTCATTGTAGAAAATGTGTTCTTATACTAACATTGCTGCTTGTTATTATACAGCGAGTTAGGTTTTGGAGGCTGCTTTGTGACACTTTTATGATTCAAGATTGGTGGGAGGAGAGTTTAAAGCATATTTTAAAATGGTTTCTCGAAGATTTCTCCTAAGATTTAACTAATAACATCACTTGGAAGCCAGGAAAATTCAGTGTATATGCATTAAATTGTTTCCTGTAGATAATACTGATCAGTGTGAATGCGTGTGTATGTATTACTAACATTTGCATAATGTTATATCTTAAAATTGAGCAGAAACACACACACACACTGTCTATGGATTTAGGCAGAGACAGCATGGAGAGAATAACACCAAAAATCAAGCATAGAAGACTGGATGGCATTTAGTCTTTTGACTCAACTGGACGAAAAATGAGAAGCAAAAAAGGTTGTGTTTTCTCACAATTCACATTTTTCAAATAGGCCTGCGCGAGGGGCAAGAAGCAGATTTCACCTAGGTCTCTTGGTCTGTGCTCAAAGTCTCTGAGAAGTTACTTAAGCCTGATGCTTTGCAGGCTTACTTTGATTTTGAGCTGGTGTTTTCCTACTGGAAAAGCTTGGGCCACACAAGTGCAAAGCTGGAGTAATACGATGGGATGGCTAGCGTGTTTCCATGATGCTGTCATTTCAGCGCTAATGAAGGTCTCCCACACCAAGCTGAAAGAATATGCCTGTCCCTTGCTTTAACTAGAAGGGAGCCAAAATGGGTGAATAGTTCGGGTTGTGTGCCGACCCACTACGCCACGTGGAGCCTGTTGAATCGGATCACACTCCAGGCTGTAAATTCTTCTTCAAGAGCACGTCGGTTTAGCTGTCGGGTTGTGCTTTAAATTGGGTTAGCTGCTTAATTTAGTCCAGACGTAGCCAGAGTTATTAGGAGAGAAATAAATAAACCGAGAAGCTTATTTGGACTGCGAAAAGGTATTTTGGGTGGTCTCGAAAGGATATTAATACCATTAAAGCTGCACTGTTTCTGCTCCCACCTTCCCGCATATGGATGCAGCTAGACCAGCAACAAAAAAAAAAAAGAGAAAAGGTTAATGGTATGGCTTTTAGGGCAGGCTGGCTATGTCCACTTTAAGAGGGCCTTTTCCTTTCTGTTCAGTAGGAAATCATGCCCCTCTTTGAAACAGTTTAATGTAAAATTTTGAGGTAGACAAAGCCTTGCTGCAGCTATACAAGTGTTATTAACTAAATGGTGTGGCTCATGTGCTGCACCATCGCAGCCTTAATGGTGATGACTCTCATTGCCTGCCTTGGATGGGATTGCAATGTAGTGGATGAATGGCATCCACCCCAGCGGATGGTGTTTCTTGGAAGAAATGAGTGGCTCAAAATATATGTGGGTTTTATCCAGCGACCTCTTCAGACGATGCTGTGCTCTGGCATAGTTCAGGCCTTCAGTGCAGCATTGGTCATCTTGCCTTTGGCTGCCTCCTTTCTAAAATGGCCAGCACACGCAATTTTCTCCTAAGCAAATCTCCCTGCAAAGACCAGTGTGAAGACAGGCGTCTCAGTGGTCATCTCCATGCCTGATGCGGTGCCCCATATCAAAGCAAGCAGAAGCCCTGTCATTGACCACGGGGACGGCAGATCAAGCTGCCACCTGCGGGGAAGGTTGCTCTTTGAAGATGCTCTCGGGGCACAGGCTGCAGAGCGGGTGCACCCTGCCCCTGCCCAAGGTGGCTCTCAACCGGCGGCTGTGTTGCTGAGGGGTGTCGGGGTGTCCTCGGCCCCGTGGGGAGCCCTGGGCAGCTAAACATGGGCTCCCTGCCCTACCTGTGCAGCTATGGCAGCTCCTGGCCTGCGCCCAGTATCTAGAGGCACCAGACTGGGTCAGTTCATGTCCCTCTGCTACAGGTTGTGATTTCTGCTGGCCTGGAGCAGGCTGGAAAGCGTCCCTTGGGGTCTCCTCTGCAAGGGGAGGACGTTTGGAGTTGCTTTTGGAAGTGACATGACTACGTGGCTGCGGACAGGGGCTCTCTCCCAGCCCTGGGCTTTAGTCAACGACAGGTAGCTTGTCAGCACAGGTCTGGCTGACCGGCGTTTACGCAGCGGCTGTGCCTGATGCTGCATGAAATGCAGGACGCGTACGAAAGCTTCAGCACAGGAGACCACAGCAAGATACACCGTGGTGGCAGGAGGAGGCTGCCAGGTCACCTGTCTCTCTTTTCTGCTGGGGTGGGTTTTTTCCACATGGAATTTTTTCCCCACTGGGTTTGCTGTACATGGCTCAAGCATTTTCCAGACTTTCAGAGAGACTTATCATGGATTTCTCCCTCTGGCCATGGGGTGTGCAGTCTCTGGGTCTATGTCTTTTCTGTGTGTTTAATTAGTGTGCAAGGTGCTCTTTAGTTTGTGTCTAGGCATAGTAAACTAATCTGACCAGAAACTAATCTAGGACTCCTATGTATCACTTCTGAACAATTAAAACTAATTCTGCTTCCCTTTAATTTCTGGGGTGTTTGTATGTGTGTGTGTGTAAGAGAAAAAACTACTGAAAACAGTCAGTAAACAATGAGCAAAGCGTGCAAAATGCTTTTCAAAAAGGAAAAAAGGGGGAGAGGGTGAGGATCTCCTACATTCAGCTCTTTTTATTTTGGCCTTTGATAGCTATCACATTCCTTATTTAATTAACTAAGTATTTGTCCGGATTACGGCAGTTATCCCGTTTCAGGTACTCAATTTCATATACAGATAATTTGGTCTTTGAATTGGACATATTTGAACATAGTGCTACATAGAGTGCAGCAATAGATCTGTCTTTTTTTTATTATTTATTTCTTCTGGTAGCTGTTTTTTATTCACGGGCTAATCTAGACTTTCAAAAACGTTCACTGTTCTCTGAGTATTTGCTGAAGGGTTTGCTAGGTCAGTGTGTGATCTTTTCCACAGGTCACTCGGTGTGCATTACTCATCATCTGTGCTGTGTGATCAGTCAGCTGAGTCCCGATGTATCATCCTCTTGGCTTGAACTGGATAAGCGAGGCTTTAAAAAACATACGAAATAGGCAATATGATGTTCTCGCATGGATTTGCAGATGAGCTATTGTTTTTAGTACAACCTAGGAAACTTCGATAATTTTCTCGTATAAAAATGAAAAGGCCAATGTATAAAAGCATATAATAGTGGGATTTCAAAAGTGACAACGAGAATTTACCTCCTGTATTTGTGAATCACTTTGGGGTTTTTCATTAGCTTTAGTAAATGGTTTATGAACTTTGAAAGTTACTTCTGAATGACATCCTTTGTGTTTATCATAATTCTAATGTGTTTTGATTACACACTGCATTAACCTCTCTTAAATCAAGTTTATTAATCATGCTGAGAAAAGGTCGTTAACATCTCCCAGACCAAATGCCGTATCCTCAGCTAATTATAACTAATTCATTAAAATGGTGTGACCTGTTTCCACTGGGATGTAATCCAGTATGCAACTCTTGGCTTCTTTCAGCCTTACAAAGCCGGTGTATCCTGAGCTGTTTTGAATTTAGAGGTCATACAGATTTTTTATTTTTTATTTTTTAATATTAACCTTGCTTGAAATTTACCACATTATGCTAACTCACTAAATTATGAAGATGCTAAAAAACCCAAAGCAAACAGAAAAAAACTTCCCTGTTACATTTTTCTCTGTTAGCAGAACATTTATTTTCCTCCTTGCGATTTTAAGTGCCCTTTGTATACAAAGGTATGCTCTGAGCCTTCTGCTGTAATAGTGTTTGCTTGTTTGTACAATAGCATGGGATGGAGCAGAACTGCCAGATAAGCAGAACCAAAGAGGCTGCTTAGAGTACTAGCACTGCCCTTGGCATCCTGGTCGGTGGTTAAATGAACGCTTATTCCCGTGGAAGAGGAGGAGGTTAGGTTTTTTGTTCAGGTTAGGAGATCATGGGCCTCTCGTGGAAGACGGTGCTGGGGCATTTTTCTTCCTATGAGTGTCAGGCCGTTCTCTAAGTGTAAGTGATGTGAGCTGTTGCTTTTCTCTTCTAAAGCCTCTTCTCCGTTTCTTGCAGACACACCAGCTGGATCACTCTGCTCACTACCTGCGTCTTAAATTCCTGATTGAAAACCAGATTCAATTTTATGTACCAAAGCCAGAAGAGGATATCTATGAACTGGTAATGCTACCTACCTAGTGAGCAAAATTAAATGACACTTGGTAGGACGCTATTAATTAGGGTTGATCTGATACATGTAATATGCAAGGTTATGCTTTTTACCTTGCAATTATAGTGCTTTGCAGGCCATAGCAAATTGGCCTACAGTAAAGTAATCTCTCCAAACATTTCATCCTGGGGAGAGAGTTGGTGTTTATCTTGTATTTGTGCATGCATGTGTCTGGGTGGGAGAGAGAGAGGCGGAACAGCCACAGGTAACGTGTGAAAGTCACTGAAACATACATTTAAGCTTAACTTCTCTCAAGGTTGCCTTTTGCTGTTGTTCATATTGTCCGTGGTGGTTTTAAAGACATAGTGTTGAGGCCTGAGTATTTCATGTTCAGATCACTTTGCCTGATTTTTAAGGAGGGGGAAATGCACAAGTAGTTGGGGTTTTTTTGGTTCGTTGTTTGTTTGTTTGTTTGTTTGGGTTTTTTTCACTAAAGGGGAAGATAAACTTTGAGGTTAAAAAGCTCTGGAGTTACGCATGAGAATATACTTTTCTAATTGCTTCAGTTGGATGTTTTCATGTCATTCATCTCAAAAGCAGACTTCAAAGGAATTTTGAAATCAGAGATTAAAAAAAAGACCAAACAGAGTTAGTGTCATGCTTTAACTCTGTGATTTTACACATGCACGCTGTACAGCTTTTTAAAGTCCTTTTCATTGGTGGCTGTTTTATTTATAAAAAGTAAAACTTTGCCAGTTATGGATGCTTTTGTTCATTTAGTAAAGAAGTTCTGGGATTTGCCATTAACACTGTCAAAAAAAAAAAAAGAGTGAGAAAGTACTAGTTGAGTACTAAGACTGGGAAGTGAAATATAGTTGGGAAAAAACAAAACTCGGAGGAGATAGATTTTAGGTTTCATTGGAAGGGCTTCGGTGACTTGTCTTACGCTGAGAGGATGTAGGATTGACATAGTCATCAGTTATTGTTTGTGCTGAAAAAATGAAATTAAAGCGAAACTCTACAGTCAGCATGGCTACGTACATGATGAAAGATTATAATACAGATAGGTGCTGCAGGGTTATATCTAATGTAGTGACACTAAAACAACACACATTTGTATGATTGCTTGTGTGTGTGCTTGTTTCATAAGAAAATTTGAGTTACTTGATTTAAGTGTTTAAATAAATGATTCTGGTGCAGTATGATAAAACTAATGCCTCTATTTTTGTCTAATATTGATGTCACCTTGCTAGAGGTATCTGCCATCTACTAAAATGCTTTTACAAACATACATTGCTGCAGAAAAGGTAAACATGATTTCTTAGGATGATATTCCTTTTTCTTGCAGAATGTATCAGATGTATTTAAATAAGAAATTGAGATTAAATACCCATGTTCCATTCTTCTTAAAAACCCTAATGGTGACGCTCTGTGCTCTGACACAGTCTTCCAAAAATTCACGAGCCTGGTTTATTACGTGTTAAAAATGTCACTAAGAGCTCAGGGGATAGTATTTAGCATTAGGTGCTGTACCAGGCAGTTATACTTTTAAGCAGCTTTTATTGTAAACTAAGTGTTGGAGAGTTTTGGCTGAAGCTTGATGTGCCAGACTTTTTACTTTGGGTAAGACGGCACTTTTAGATGGAAGTGTGAGACCAGAGGCCTCCTTGAAAATCTTGCAGGTAGGATGAGGGTGGGCTGAAGGCACTGGGGCTGCTGGAAAAGGTAGTCCTGGGAAAGGGTGCCAGGACAAGACCAAAAGTGGTAGAGGAAAAAAGGATAAGGAAGAGAAAATATTGAGATGATGATGATAATATGAAAATAATAATAATAAAAAAAACAACAGCAGCAATAATAATAAAAATAAAAATCCTCCTCCAAAGCTTCATGGCACAAGCCACCGTAGCCCAAATATGCTGCCTGCCTTTGGTGTCGGGACAGTGGGTCCATGGGGCACGGAAATGTAAGCAGCACCTCAGGGCTGCTGTTGGAGTGGCGCTCTGGTTTGGGCAGCTCAGCTGCAGCCTGTGCATCCCAGTTATCTCCCTCCTGTTCAACGAAGGTTCTTGCTTGAAAAGGTGCTTTGGGATGCAGGCAGCGCATGGCTCCCGTATCCCTGCGAGAGTGTGTCAGACGTCCTCCTTGGTTCTGGTCCTGCATGCTCAGTTCAGATGACTGGAGGGATCAGACTCAAGTTTTGTTCTGAAAATACTGTGATTTTTGCTTCTTTTTTTTTCTTTCTCCTCTTTTTAAAACCTTTGCTGAAATCTAGCTGAGATTTTTGTAAATGTCATTTGACTCTTTTCCAGGTTCTGAATAATATGTTCCTATATTTGAAAACTGCATTTTAAAAATATTGCTAACATGGCATCCTTATTTAGTTTTACATTTTATTTGACTATATACGATCATTTAAATGGGTATGTAACTGTTTTGTAATATATTATTTGCAATTAAACAGATGTGTAAGTGCTGATACAAGCAGGAGATAAAATTATATTTTTATTAAAGAAAACCTTTACTAATGAGTTACTCTTCTTTTTTAAAGAAATGGTTTAAATACTTCAGTCCAAACACTGATGCCACTTAGTTACAAAATGTGAATTATTGTAAATTGCTTTTTTACACACTCATACCAGCATGTAAACAGTATTTACCTGGGGGCTGTCATTTACCTGTGGGCGTGATTTTTTCCAAAGACAAAAGGATGATTTGTTACTTAAGTGCTAGCCTGTGCTATGGGAAAAACAGCTTCAAACCTTGGCTGAGCCAGCGGGTTCCAGAATGTCAAGGCTGCCTTAAAAGGAGTAAGTCAGGGCTGACTCCCAAAGATGTCAGCTCAGAGCCTCTAAATATTTGGTCCAGGTGACTTTGTCTGGAAAAGCTGGATTTCCCTGCCTCAGGTTGGGTGACAGGCCCTTTGTTGGGAGCTCGGGGCAGGACCCCGGTACAATAGCGAGCCACACAAGAGAGGAGAATGTAAGTGATTTAAAAGCACAAAATGTGTGAGCTGTGGCGGAGGGGTGTACTCCTGCTGGGGTGTTGCTTGGCTCCTGAAAGGCAGAGTGAATTGCACCTGTGTGAGTGGGCTTCTGGGTTATTACCTAGGTGTGAATTTGTGCTGGTCTCCCAGGAAGGATGTTAATGACCACTTCAAAGACTTGGGGGGCTCTTCTCGGGGCAAATAAACATAAATGTGTTAAAGGTGAAATTTCATGCTAAGAAAGAGCTGCATACCAGATCAGATAGTCTTCTAACAACTAAGAAATGTATTTGAGAAACAAAATCCCTCTTTGTGATTTTAATACTATCGAATAATTGAATTCCTGCAATGTCTTAATCGAAATAATATAAAAACATTAAATGATGACTGCCGATAAAATACAGGAACAGAAGCTCTGTTTCTTGTTTATTCAAAATGGTATTGACCGAGTTAAATAGATGTATCCTTGCTCTTATGTTGGCAGTAGTAAAACACTGCTTCCTCCTCTTTAACTGTGTGCTAACAGTAAAGCATAGTGACACTACTAATACATCTCACATGTGGAGAAAAACTGTTCAATAATGACCACAGTCCATTTCTTCCGCCTGTAATTAAAAAACCTAAACTGTTCAAAAAGATTGCAATTGATGTGTCCTCCCACAGTAACATACTCTTGTGGTTTTTTTTCTATTCAGCTCTACAAAGAAATAGAAGTCTGTCAGAAAATTACACAGCACATTCAAATAGAGAAGTCTGATGCATCCTCTGATATTTATGGTGAGTTTCTCTCCTTGATTTGTTTTCACTTTTCTACCGAGGTCAGTTCTAGTGTGTGCAGATTCTTGCTTGCTATTTGTTGACATACCTGAAAGGCCATCTGAACACAGTAAGAAAAGCACATCTGATTCCTGTGCCATCCTCAGAAAGCTCGCTCCCCTGCCCTGAAGCAGGACAGTTTTATTTGTAGTGCACTGAACACTGTGTTTCCCGGTGCTCGAGCTGTAGGATGTGCAGCTCTTTGATGAGAGCTACGTTGGCAGAAAGGACAGATGTTTTCTTGTTCTTGTAGTTACTCAGAACACCACCTACAGAGGTTGTGCAGCTGAGCGCCGGCAGAAAACAGCATCCTTTGCCAGTTTTCACATCTTACATGAATGCCAGCACCCCGGCGTTCATGGGGACCCTGCAGTGGGGCTTAGGAGAGGGCTGCCACTGTGCCTTGCCGCTGCTAGCAGACTCTCCCACTCTTCACCCCTTCCACCAAGCATGATGGCAGGGATGCAGCCAGGAGCATCGCTGTGGGTGGGAGTTGCGGCCAGGCAACTATCCAGGAGAGGCTGCTTTGCCCCTTTCCCCATCTGCTGTGGACACGCAAGGTGGGTCCTTGTCTCTCCCTGACGTTCTTGAGGCTGCAGGAGCCTGGCCCCAGTGCATACCCAGCCCTCGAGGATGCCCTGTGGACAGAGACAGAATCTGACACACAGCTGTCTATAAAACATAAAAGAGCGGAAGTCCTCCCTGTGTAATTTCAGCAAAATCCCTAATCTTTACCTGGGGGTGGTCGTATTTGTTAGCTTTCAAGTATTTCAAGTTACAGACCTCCAGCCTGGTGAGTTTGCCCTTTGGTCTAGCAATTACGGTTCTGTAGTGTATTTTTAAAGTTATTTCTGCAACCTACCCTGCGGGAAACCAATCTGCATCTTTTTACTGTTTATCTAAATATTCTGTTTTAATGACTAGAATAATTCTGAATCCCCAAACTGCTTAATATACAGCTGCAGTCCATTTGAATATTGAGGTCTGCTACAAAGCAGTGGTACTGACTGCATTTTTAATATTGAAGGCCTAAGAGAGAAATATTAACCAGCACAGCGATGGCCCTAGGTTCGGTAATTATGCTGTGCCTGAAAGCACTGCAAGAGTTAGGGGTATCATGGCATTTCCTGTTTATTTCCTTTTCTTCTCTTCTCTTTTTTAAAATGGCAAATGGGAAAGACTGTAAAAAGCACTGTCATGTCCTGTGAAATGAGATCAGCTGTGTGAGACAGGGGATGTATCTGTCCAGTGGCTCCGACCCTGCAGGGAGTGAATGATAAATGCACCCCAAAAAAGCTGACTTTGCTTTCATTGAAAGAAAATGGCAAAACTTACTTTGACCCTAAATGGCAGCAGAATTTCTGTAGTCTGCACGTGTCTCATAGAAACAGTACTATGTGTTCATGCAGCAACAAGTGTGTGCTGAAATACATGTGTGCAGGCAAGCAGAGGTGAAGTGTTGATCCTGCCTTGGTGCTGGGTTCCTCCTGAAATCCTTTCCCATCCTGTATGGTAGGTGCATTCGAGTTTTTAGTTCTTTTAGTCTCTTCACAGGATTAGCATTGCCAAAGCATACTTTTACAACCCAGAGGGAAACCTACAGCACGTTCACAAGCTACGGCAACATGAAGATCAGAGCTTTAAAATTTTGGCATAGAATCTTTTTAACGGGGTTGCTTAAGGGTTCTTATTATTGGTTTTGTTTTGAAAAAAACCCTAAATCAATAACTTGACTGCACACTCTCCAAGCAGCTGAGCACCTGCATAAGTCTTTGTGTGAGAGGGGCTGCCTTTGAGATTGGATCTCAGTCAGCCGGGCAGCGCTGGAGGCTCAGCCCCTCACGGGCACTTCGGGAAGTGCTGGGAACAGGGTCAGGAGCCAGTACTGAAGCCGAATGCTTAGAACCCTAAGGGACTTTTCATCCTGGTGATTGCTTGTGTTTTTCTGTGCAGCTTTGTTCAAGCCTCATACTTCTTGCCCGTTTTAAAAACATATGTCCAAATTCCCTGTGCCGTGATTCCTCCAGAAGAACTGAAGAAGTCTTCATTTTGAAAATGGATGAGATTATGAAAATCATTAGTGACGTTACCTGTTGCTGTTGCTAGTATTCCAGCTATAGCAATAATAATACTTGTAAATCACCTTGAATTTTCAAGATACTTCACAAGCAGCTATTAATTAATCCCAACAATGTAGATTTAGTGCTGTTATCTCCATTTAACTGGCATGGTATCAAAGATAGGGAGGTGAAACCCTTTCACTAAGGGTGCAATTAGGCCAGTTCAGTTCACTGGCCTGGCAGAAAGGTAAGGTAATAAAATAAATGAATAGCTGTCTGCTGGCTTTGCAAGCTGTTTTGGGCCAGCTAAGAGATCCTGGTGCTGGGGAGGGGACAAAGCTGCCCCTTCAGGTGTTAGCAGGCCTTTGGAGCAGCTTCGCCATCGTGCCTGGGGACACCATGAGTTCAAGTGACATAAAGAGGATGGAGCAGAGCCTTTCAGGGAGAGCTCACCTGGGAACATTTGATAGTGTCTCTACTCCCACCAGTGTGCCTGTGGTAAGAGGCACTCCTGGAGTGTCTGGCCAGTGGGTCGGTCCTTGCAAATGTTAGATCTGTCAATGTGATGCTGTTGCTGACGTCTGGACACATACATTCTTGCTTCTTTCACTGGTACCAGCCTCTTTGCAAAGGTTGTGTGGGCAGGAATCAAGGCGCACCTGCAGTAAGAACCTATTGCTTTCAGCTCCTGCATGTACCAGGAACATGCTGACATTTTTGTTAGCAACTGTCTGTCTCAGGGGACCGAGGTAATTTTCTGGAGGCGGATTTGTTCAGGTATTGTGCTGGTTCGCTGAGGCCGTGTGCACTCATAGATGCAGACTTTTGTTCTCCTGTCATCAAAACTTTGCAGTGAAGGAAACGCTCTGTCTGGGTCACCACCCATCTCTTCACACCTGTGTTTCAGAGTCCATGCACAGCTTGATTATAATCTTTTTGGCAGTGGTGCCAGCTTATGCAATCGCTGTTGCTTCCACCCACTCCTGCCCTTCCTCTCATGCAATGCTAGTACACGTGTTTGTGTGGAGCACCTGCAGAATTCAGCCAGATGGAAAGTGGCTGTACATTCATACTATACATGTGTATATACAAACTGCACATACATTTTTATGCATATATGCAAGTATATATATATACGTGTATCTACACACACACGCATATACTTGACTGAGTTATTTCCCATCTGGATGAGTTCCCTGCTCTGATTTACTGCCACTGGCACCGGCACTGCAGTGGGGCAGGAATGCTGCTTCAAATTGTTTACTGGATCCACCTGCATCACAACTCTGGAAATAAAGCAGTTTATCCATACCTGGGGTATGGTCACATACCCTGTCTGCGTAGAGGTTAAGTGTATTTGTGAGGTGACCATTTCAAGGCTGTTACCAGTTGCCCATCTCTCATCTCTTAAAGGTGATGACAACACATGTAATTGCTCCTTACATGTGCTCCACTCTGTACTTTTTTTTTAATTTTGAATGAAAGCTGAATTAAAAAGCAACCACACCTTAGCCTTGACAGATTGGAGGAGGCAGAGGTCTTCTCATGGAGGAGAACGGGAGCTTGGGACTGTTTGGGTGTGCTAACTTCTTCACACAGCCACAGCGAGAACTTGAGATGCAACTCAACCTTGTTTTAACTGTATGATCGCTGGCTGCAAAACAGCATTTCAGTTGCAAAAGGGTGATGATACCAGTAACTGATTATTTGTGCTGACTTGAACTGCAGTCTTGGGCATGCTTCACTGTGCATCTGGTTGAGGGTTTTCCAGGTAGGCTTTGCAGTGATGACAACCAATAGCTACTATTTTTTACAGCTGCTCTTTTGCTTAGTCAAGAGTTTTTTTCATTGACAAAGTTGGTGTTTTGAGCGAGCTTCATGAATTTCATCTTATTCAGGTTGAGCAGCTCGCGTACAGATTCCAAGTAGCTCAGTAAGTCACAAAGGGCCATATGCTCCTCGCTTCTAGGCCGCCACATTCTTCCCCCTCCTTTCTTTTTTTTAAATGATGGATGAAAAAATAACTTCTCATCCATAGCCACCAACCTGAAGGGAGTCCTAAAGTCAGAATAGGCTCCCAGCACATCTGCTTCCTCTTGGCTAGTGGCTAATTCCATGTCAAACAAGCGTCTCCCCCCAGAGGTTTGCAAATGTTTTTCTAATCAGAAAGAGAGCAAATGGTTACCTACACCCAGTTAGGGAGTAATGAAGTTTCAGAAAGGCAAATGTTCTGCTTTAGATAACTCTCAACAGTAAATAAACAAACCGTATTTAACTAACCACATTGTATTTCCTTTACACATTGTTATCTTACACAGTGTCAAACACAAATGGCAAGAAAATCACCAAACCCCAACATAATGGTACCGTTTGCACTGTTCAGATTAAGGCTGTGTCAGTACTTCCATTATAAGGCTGTTCTGTGGGTCTGTATTGTAGCTATGAAATGTGCATTGAGCTGAGACTTGGCAAATAAGAGGTTGTGCCAGGAGCAGCTGAGAAACGAAAGGGGGAAAGGGAAAGTGGCATTTTTACAAACTTGCCCAGTCCAGGGATTTCAAAAAGTAAAAGCTGGCATTCTGCTTTAGCAGGAGCTGTCCTGCCTTGTCCCAGTTCAGGGTGGCGTCAGCCAGAGCTCTCCATTTCCTGGCTTTTGTCGGCTTGGGTCACAAGCCACAGCTCTGCGCCGCTTTCGTCTGCAAACAGTAAAACTTCTTGAAGTGACTTTTTGTGGCAAGAGAATTGGAAGTCAGTTCCAATGTTTTGCAGCGGTGGTATCCTCAAATAAAGCTGTAGATGGTTTATATATAAACTCAGAAGTTCAGTTCAGGATTTTGTTAAAGCTACTTTCATTTTTTAACTTTCCCTTTATGTTTGTAAAGGCTTGCGGGAAAGGAGAAGGGAGGAATTCCTGACTGCTTGCTGCAGGGACAGCACAGCCTTACCTGTAGAGTGTGTAGTTGTTAGGCCATGCAGAAACTGGTTGGCTTTTTCTAACTGTCTGACTGGGTATCTCTCTAGGTTTCTCGCTGTCCTCCGTGGAAGAAGAAGGCATTCGTCGGCTGTATGTGAACGGCGTCAAAGAGACAGGCCTAGCTTTCAAGAAAGGTAAATGACTTTTTAAAGTGCTTTTGTTATTGTTTGTTTAATTGTGGTATAGACCATGAGCTTGCTGGGATGGGAGCTTTATGAACACACCAAAGCAGGATCCCAGTCCAAAAGAGATCGTGTTCTTCTGGGACAAACCTGAGGTACTGAATACATGGCTGTTCTGCTGTTGGCATCAGCTATGCTATACAGTCAACCTCTTTTAATTTTGAGTTGCTATATATGTAGTGGGGTCAGCTTGCCCCTTGCAGCTAGAAAGAGGAGCAGGGGCCCTCTTAAGTCAGTCACTTGCAAGATAAATGGGTACAATAGAAGCCATCATAGCGCTCTCTGTGGCTGGGATTACTGCCTCTAGTTTTGCTTCCAGCCTTTGCAGGAAGCATGACAGCACTTGGACCAGAAACCGGCAGAGATAACTAGGCTGCCGGGCTCGTCCCAGGGCAGAGCAGGATACGGCTTAACTGCAGTGTACCCAAGCTGATACTGCCGTGCCCTTACTGCTTTTCCCATTCATTGGCCTTTCCAGCCACAGGAGCTGGGCAGCTGAAACCTAAACAGATTTTAAAGTATAACATGGGGAGCGTGAAGAGTGTGAAGACACTCATCTCTTCATAACCCATCAATGTATGCAGAGTTCTCAAAAACACCTTCGGAGTTTTCTTGGCGAGTGGCTGTATGGTCTTGCAGAGCTTATTCAACAGTTAGCTATTGCCGAAAGCAAGGGGATCTGGTCTCCCCCAAACTGCTCCAGCCCTTTGCCTTGTGCCGACTCTGGCACTCTGCTGAGCCGCTTCGGCTCACCATCTTGATAGAAAACTGCCATGGCAGAAATGTGTGGCTGGTTTTCTGACCCACTAGCAAATGGAACTGTCTTGTGCTGCAGAGAAGCGAGTGTCAGAAGTGGCACAGTGGAGGGACTGGGCTGCGCAGGGAGAATCCTGGAAGGCAGAAGCAGGGGCAGGGCAGGGGGAGCGGGTTTGGCTGCAGGGAGCCTGGCTTTTCACTCAGCTGTAGCCTCTAACCCTAACTTGAGAAAACCACATAGGTGGTTCTGAAGGCTGCTGCATGTGTCTATTAGGCTTGGAAAGACCATCTTTCACTTTCCTGTCCCTCCTCACCCCACCTCAGCCCGGTACGATTCCCTGGCTGATGGGATAGGTATTCTGCCAAAAGCCTTGAAGGGGGGCTCGGGGGCAGCTCTCTGCCAGCTTGCCACAGGGAAATAAAACCCTGTGGGTTTCCTGTGAGGAGCAAAGAGAATATGATGGTGAAGGTGGGGGGGTTTCAGCAGAGCTTCCTTAGTTTGCTTTTAGGTAATGTTTAAACAACAATTTAAATGAATGCATGAGCACAGACTGCCTCCTGTGGGGCTGAAACGCTAAAACATGCTTTCAGTAGTATGTTGCTCTCCATAATTGAGATAAAAAGCCACTTCTGTATGAACAGTATTTGGCAGGATATATTGTGACAAGACAACCCAGAGTTTGCAGAAAGCAGGGAGGAAACTCTCTCTTCCTCCCATTATTTACATGCGTGTTTGCCTTTGA
Source organism: Chroicocephalus ridibundus (assembly GCF_963924245.1). Taxonomy (NCBI): domain Eukaryota; kingdom Metazoa; phylum Chordata; class Aves; order Charadriiformes; family Laridae; genus Chroicocephalus; species Chroicocephalus ridibundus. Next base: position 104,787,892 of record NC_086284.1, read on the forward strand.
CTGCACTTCCCATAGTAAGTCTAACCAGACGAGATACAATATTTGATTTGCAATCTTTCCTCCAATTAGAAAACTTAAAATTTATTTTATCCTAATAATTTTTATGATTTATCTTTTGATTTTTTCTGTTGGTCTGCGTTAGCCAGACCATTTTTTTGAATTTGAGGTGCTTGATTGTACTGAGATAGACATGATGCTTTATCCCAAATGATTCAAAACAAGTATTACAAATAGTAAATGAAGCCCCAGATATGATGTTTATGGTTGCAGGCATATTAATGTGCTACTATTATGACATGGCATCACTGAGTAGAATAAATGAAATAATGCGAAATGCTTGACTTGCCTTGTTTTGTCCTTGTTTCAAATATGATTTTATGGTCCATTTACCTCATAGCTATTCTATCTAGTTCATTTTATTCTCTCGGAAACTGCACGCCATACTACAGTTTCTGGGCGCAATTACATGCATTTAGAAAGATCTCAATTTTCCTAAAGAAGAAGGAAGATCTTTAGCCTCCTCCCTTCCACATTTCTTTTCTTGAATGTGGGTAGGTAATCTGTTTCCTGGAGGATGCAGCAGAGCTCTGCTCGCAGCTCAGGCTCATCGAGTCAGGCCTTTTATCTGGCCTTTAAGGGTGGCAAGACTCCTCCTTTGCATGGTTGCCCAGCCAGAGGACTGCATGGCATGAGGGCTGGTCACCCCCGCAGAGCAGCTCTTTCGACCCTATAAATTACAGCTTTCATCGCTGTAAATGCCAGGACAGTGACTAGGATGCCATGGTGGTCCCATTGGTGTGTTGGTGGCCATTGCAGAGTATGCTTTCCCACCGGCCGTGCCCAGTGGGCTGGCTCCTGGTGGGATGCCTGAGTGGGGACCGCTAGTGTCCCCCTCAAGTGGAGACAAAAGCTGCAGCAGCAGGAGCAGCCCCGACAATCGGGGCTGTCAGCACCGGTGTGCCCTGGTGTGCTGCTGCCTTCCCGACCCTAAAGATTATTTGGGATTAAACCCTGGTCCAGCTTGCTCTTGTCAGTCGGAGAGCGGGCCCGGCTGGCTGAGGGGAAGGTTAGGTTTCCTGCGGCACCTCGGAGGGCTGCATGTGGTCTGTCGGCATCGCTGTATCGCCCCCGAAGCAAGCAGGAGTCAGCTGTTTCTTCTGCAGATCCCCTTTTCCCTTGGGCGCTGGTGCTATAAATAACTCCTGAAATCAGATTGGAAAAAACCCATGACTAACTTACCAAGCGCTAAAATTTGCCTTTTGAAGATCTGTGTGCTAGGATGTGATTCAGTCAGGGCCAGAGAGGAGGCTATCTGAAGTCCTACACCATATGCTCCAGCTGAGCGGGAAACGTTTTCTCTCCTCCTAGGTGTATGGGTCGGTGACCACTTCCAATAAAAGCCTTCACTTGTATGGAAAGTTAAAAGCCAGATTCCCCTGTCCCTTGTGTAACGCCTCAGAAGTCTGATTCTGTCCTTCAGTATACACTTATTTAAGAGCAATATGTTGTGTAAGGTGACTTGCTGTACAGCAGCTGTTCCTTTGCAGAGAGACGTGAAGAAAAAGAGGTTATCTTGTTGCTGGTACGTTGTGAGGGACTTCCTGGGCACTGCGCTTTTAGGGATGGTACTGGAGTACTAGCCTGACAACAGATCTCGCAAAAGTCCATCAAATTCCAGTATCATTTGCAGTCATAAATGTTTACTTTATGTCTAGACATAACACTGTCTGGCACTTCATAAACACCTGGCTGAGCTCCTTGATGTCTGTGGGTAACAGAAACGTTACTGTGCAAGTCTTACCTGTTCCTTTCTGCGTTGCAGGCCTGAAAGCTGGCGATGAAATTGTGGAGATTAACAAGAAAGCTGCTGAGGAGCTGGACTCAGCTTTGCTGAAAGATGCCCTTGTTCAGCCTTCGCTGTGTCTTACCGTCCGCACCTATCCTGAGATAGAGGAAGGGCAGAAATTAATGCAGCCACCACCGCGTCGCTTGGAAAATCCATCTGACTTGAGTGACGGCACGCTGGCGTTTGCTGGGAGCAGCCAAGGTATTGGGTTCAGTGTAGAAATTACCAGGAGGAGGATTCACGCTTACAATGTGCTTGTGTAATCCCATTGAACCCTGCATGTAACTTCCATGGTGGAAGTGAGAGGAATCACAGTGTGAATGTCCTGGGCAGATAATGCACGGGAGCTCTGGAAACTGTAAGGTATAATCTGCGGTAGCAATGAAGGATGACTGTGCACACGGTTAGGCTGTGAAGCATGTGTCACCGCCAAATGCATGTCACATCGTCTAGCGGTGCCTACAGCAAGTCACAGAACTAATTGCTCCCTTCTGGGCTGCTCAGGAGGCGCCTTTACCTCTGGATTTGCTCACAGGATGTACGTATGGCAGGGAAGGAAAAGGGGATAAGCATTCACCCTCTCTGGGATTAGCCAGGAGCAGAGGAGCCCTGTGTGTTTGATGAGATGCATAACTAACTCACTAGGACAGTTCAAAACACCTAAAGGTGGGATTGATGTTACAGCCTGACGTATCTGCCTGGTCCCACAGCACACTGTGGTGGGAAGAGGCATCCCTGCCCACCACGCTGCCCTGGTCAGAGAACTGAACTGGCAGAAAATTAATCCCTAGCAAACGTGAATTGTTTGCCACTGGTTTAGCTTCCTGAACCAGCTGAGTACAAGCACCCGTGCCGGGATAAGGGAAACAGCTGCAGAAGAGCAGGATCGCCTCCTTGGCAGTTGCTAGCCATTACCTCTGTAAGACAGCAGTGTTGGGAATTGCACCGGGATAGCAGGAAAGCTCCTGTACCATGTCTCCTCTTGCCTGCCTTCTTAGTCAAGTCTTACCTGCCAGCTTCTCAATGTCCCCCGTACTCGAAAACAGAAGAGGATACTGGATGTACCTGCTTGCTTTATTTTTTTGGAATAATTTAAAATACAGGAAAAATGAATGGAATGGCCAAAACCAAGTAGTTGCTAGATAATCAAAACTATTCTGAGCTGAGGTAAATTTTGACTTCCAGCCAAAAGTAAATGGTGTCCGAATATGTCAAAATACCTTGTTTTCTCCCCAAAGTAAAGGTTTCAGAAATTTCAAGATAACTGTTTTGATAACTATGAAACGGTCTTGTTTTGGGCATTTGGAATGAAAAGCTGGAGCGAGAGGGGGGCTGTTCATGCACTTCACCGGGGTTAAAGTCAGCCTTCTCCCAGGACATGTCTGTCTGATCGCTGCAGTCACTCGGTGTAAGGGCTTCTGGGATGAGTCTGGGTGCAAACTGGAGCTAACCCAGGAGTGCTGTGAGTGCATTAGCGTGATGCTGAGCTGGAGCAAATGAGCCACAGTGAAAGACAGCTTGCTTGGGCTCAGGACCAAGCTGACTCATCTCTGCCTGCAAAGGGTCACGGAGGTACAGCCTGCCTCTCTGGATGCTGCTCTGGTTTTGCTTAAAATATTTACTGAAAGTGATCTAGCAAAAATGTCATTGTTCAGGTGATGGGAACGCGTAGTGGGGAAAGAGAAAGCTGGAGCCCTAGTCTGACTTTGAGGAACGTGGTTTTCATAGCAAGTAGAATAGCGCGAACAAAAAAGCTTAAAAACAGCTTATTGCAGATACCTCTGAGGGGACTGATAAAAGCAACCTCATGTAAGATGTGGGATAAACCCCCAAAGGCAGTTAAAATTGAACACTTTCAGAAGGACATTTTTTCCCTTTTAATTTTCATGGAACTTTTCCCAGTTAGGCTTTTGTGCTGAAAAATCAAAACTCATCTTGTACATTTTTATAGCTGGCCACAAGATGCCCCCATTTCCTACTTGAACACCAGCTCTTTGTGGGCCCCATCCTTTTGTCTCCTTGCCTGTGCTTCTTCACTGAACCCCCGAGTGCTGAGTCCTCATACCCTGACTTTCCGCTGAAGTGAGTGTCTGCCCTGGGTGCAAAGAATTGGGAACTGAGACTTTTGTATTTATGCAACATAGTGATTTCTAAGGCAGAGCAGTCACATTTCGTAACACGGGGTCTCAACAGCTGGTCTCAACAAGCAGTTTCTCTGCCACTGTCAGTTCTCTGCATCATTATTTTGAGGGTCTTCGAGGGGTCCTTTTCCATCCCGAGGGTGAGATAGTGCACGGTTTGCCAAACGTGTCTGAAGAGCCTAGCATTAGCCTTTTAACATTGTCCAGAATAATGCTGCATGCACTATGTGAAATGAAAACACAGGACGTGGCTGATGGACATGTCATGGCAAAATCAGACCTCCTGCCTCTGCTGCTTTGTAGGCACGATTTCCTTTGTGCTGCTCCCAACTCGAGTGATGTCTGCCCTCCTTTGTAAGCTTCTCCCGAGCTGGGTTTTTGTGGTTATCGCAGTGGTGTGGAACGGCTGCTTGTTTTTCCATGTCCTGCAGCGAGCATGTGAACTGTCTGGTGGGCCAAAGCGCCTGCTTCTTAAATAGCTCCCCAGGACCGGGGATAAGCTTTAAGGCTTCCTTTTCCCTTTGGATTTCTCTCGGTACACCTGCCCTTCACTTTTGGTGTCCTGTAGTCAGTTCCTTCCCTCTCTCTTTCAGGCGACGGGCGAGAGCTCTCTTGACATTTGCTTTCCTTCAAAACGCAGCAAACGTTGAGGTGGGAATCGCCTTCATTCCTCCTCAAAGGGGGAGGAATACTTTTTTAACCAACAGAAGCAACACAATAGCTCATCAGCGGATGTGCAGGTGTCTGTGGCAGCTTCTGAAAGCACCTGTAGTTGCCATATGAAATATGCCTCTGAAGAATGACGTTAAGACGGTGTTTAAAGCTGAACAACACCGATGCTCTAATTTGGGATGACTTAGCCTGAGGTGGGAGTGAAATCAAGGATCTGCACCCAAGTGTGCAATTGGGAGGCAGGTGTTTTGATCTTCCCCATCAATTTCTCTAAAAAACCAAATTTCTCTAGAGATCTCAGTGTTTTACTGAAATCTTTCTTCTTCTGGCTCTGTGCTTTTTCAGGGAGTCATTACCTAAAATGGAATCCACGTGGAATTTTGAAAAGAGATACATGCTTTTATTTAGGAGATTGTGGCTGTATCTTAGATTTTTGGTCTCAGCTCCACAGCTCCTTGTAGAGAGCAGTCAAGTATGAAATACCCACTGACCCATTTATTTGTGTCCTTGTTGATTACTGGCAGTTTGGCTGGCTAGGCAAATCAGCTCAGTGATTTCTGTTATATGCTTTATTTATAGCATGCAGATTTTTTCTTCAGTCCTGAAGTAGTGTAGCCCCCCCTTTCAGCAGGGGGGTGAAACATTGCTGGGCCAGAATGCCGGCAGGTATAAATCACCTGTAGGCACATCCATCCTCCAGAAATTCAGGGTCTGGTTGACCGATCATGCGGATGGCCTATCATTATCTTCTTCCCTGGCAATTCTTCATCGGCTGTGAAGGCAGCAAAGGGTAGATTTTTTGTGTGAGGCAAATGATACCGTGTGTTTCCAACAGGAAGATGCTGTGTTACATTTTTTTTTTAAGGAAGCTTTCCTAATGCCTTATTACTCAGTGGGAGGTCTTCCAGGAGCAAAGCAGGGCTGTGTTTCTGGGAGTCGACCTCCCTGAAGTGACTGCCAGCGCTCCTGTTAAATACGGCGTCTCTTACAGCTGTTTCATTATCTGGAACTACCTTGTATATATTGAGGTTGGGGCTAGAGCTGCAAATCAGCTCTGTGGCAGCGGTTACTTCATTGTGTTTACTTAACAGGTTATTCTTGAAATGCCCTTGGCTTTTATATCTCTAATTGATGTGAAAAATACCATCTTGGGTATGATTTATACTTTCCCCTAAGAATTTGTGCTGCATCAGGCTCGCAGAGCCACAAGTTTTGTTCCTTTCATCTATTGTTGTTTTTCCTGGCTTTGTCTTCTCTCCTGCTAATGCAGTCTGCATAAATCTGGTTGAGAAGGACTAGCTCTCATTCTGTCTGGAGCCCTGCAGCATGTTTTCCTTATTGCCTAAAAGGATCAGTGCGAGCTGTCTCTTCTCCCCACGAGGAGTGCTTTGTCTCCCCAACCTGCTCCACTCAATCCAGGGAACGAGAGCCTGAAAGCTGGAAACACAGCCTCACATCTCCCCAAATCGTAAAGGAGATATTTTGGAGATACAAAGGAGATTATTTTTATTAGAAGGGGATCTGGGGGTTTGGGAATGGGAGTGGGGAGCAGTATCCGTATTTGTTTGTGGTCTCAGCACAATTCACCAGCTTTTTTTTCCTCTGGGGTAGAATTTCTGAGGTTTAGGCTTTGCACGCTCCTGTATTTTGGAGACCTCTCGCATGAGGGTTAACTGCAGGGATAACTGAGAGCCACATAAATCACTGCGTGGAGTATATAAATGATGAAAAAGAAAGTACACCCCTGTTTTGAATGGGTATATTAATCTTCTAGATATGAAGTATTTTAAAGGAGTCTATTATTTTGTCATTCAGAAAGCAGGAGAACCAGAGCCTGAAGTTACCACCCACTCTAAAGACTATGGCATAAAACTGAAACAAAGTTGCACTGTAAGAATGGCCATTATTTTTCATTCCATCCTTGTCCTGTCACAGGTCCCCTTAGGCTAAGTAATTTGGATTTCAGAACAAGCTGAGACCAACAGTAACCTTAATTTCTTCAGGGTTATTTTCCTGAGGCAGATGACTAATTTCATGCCTTTTGTTGCATGTTAAAAAATACTGTTATCATTCAGTGCTTCATTTAACAATTCCAGGGGCATTTACTGTAGCAGCAATCTGAGGGTCTTCCATATATAATTAATGGCAGACATGCAGAACTGTTGTTCGCGAGATCTGTTTTCTAAAAGCTGAAAAGCCAAAGCTCAAGGATGCTGCCTCACTCGGAATTGCGTTCAGAGGCCTCATTCCTGGCTTTTCTAAACTCCGCCTGAGCTGCTGTTGAAATAAGCAGCGTGGCTATTAGCACCTTAGTTTTTGCGCCACGGCATTGGGTTTCTGACCCTTCCCATTTTAGTTGCAGTAAGCATCCCTGCTCCCATCCTTGCTAATCCTGATATTCTTGCTGTGTTGCCGCTCCCCCTGCCGGCTCCGCCAGCCCGAGCTGCCACTTGCAGAAGAAAAGGCTGGTTTTTTTCTGATCTCAGTGTCCCTGATTTCCAAGGTCCCTGAGCACATGCTTCATTTTTACATGGATGAAAATTCCTGTTTATTCCAAACAGGCTACTTAAGCGTATTGCTGGGGAGGGTGAGAAGTGATGGTGGTACAGCTGGTACAGGGAGGGTTTCATTGAATCTCCATTTTTCCCAAGAAGAGTGAATGAACCAAATGACATTCAGCATAGATTTTTCTATATTTGTGCAATTTATTACCTAGTTGCAATGGAAAGAGAAGCGATAGGCTGCTGTCTAAAGGGAAAGAGATTTATGGGGCTTGTTCTGTACCTTTCCAGGAAAAGCAGAGTTTCCCAGTTTGCTCCTGTACTGTTCTTTGGTAGCTTGGTTGACTGAAACTGTGGTAGTTGTAGCTCAGTTTTACAGGTCTTTCGACAAGTTAATCAATTCTGTGGGATTTCCCAATGGGACAGAACACCCCAGTGTAAAAATTATGTTTCCTTCTTTCATGTTTCAGTGTTTCACAGGTAACCAGAATTCTTCTAAAAAAGAAAAAAAATTCATACTTACCTTTTCTTTATTGTGGCTTTATAGGCGAAATTTTGTCTCAAATCAAAATTTAATCTGAGAGACAGTTCCTTAACAATTTGTATTAAAATTGTGCTGTTTAACGACAGAGTCTCTTCTGAAAGGTACTCCGTTTTCATAACGGGGCCATTCCCCAGCAGCATTTAGAAATGACACTTTCTGTTTAAGGAAGTTGCTGTTGAACTGCCCAAGTAAGTGATACTCTTCTTTTAAGACTACAGTCAGACATGAGCCGCTGAAAGCACTTGGCCACTGAAAGAAACCTTGGCAGCACTTCTCGCAGGAGCCCAGACACCCGAGTGTCCTGGCTGGGACTCAGCCAGGACAGTCACGTTCCACCCGGTCCATATTTCTCCTGCTGTTGCAGCTCGGATGGGAGTCACTCTTTTATTTCCCACTGAAAGCGATGAAGCAATCGCTGTATTTGACTTCCAGTATCGCTGAGTTCCGTCGGTGAAGGAAGTCCGCAGGAGCACAAGGCAGCTTTTGCAGGCAGGGGAGCGGTGGCAGGTGGGCAGGGAAGGACACTGGGCTCAGCTCCTCGGTCCCTGACACTTGCCGCCCGGCTGCAGCAGTCACAGATCTCTGCCTCAGTGGCACGGCAAGCTGTTGTGCTGAGATGTGTAAAACAACCTGCTTAAGAGACTGAGGCACCTTAAAATTACAAACCGTAGCTTTCAGCCATACGAGCCTGTTGTTGCTTCTGGCTTACACGCTGGCAGATGGCTGCCCTTCCCAGCACTTCCCTGTCGCTTCCATTGAGGGGACTAAATTAAGTATTGCCAGTTCCACAGACTCAGGAATAAGGCATCGTGATGCTAAAATTATGAACACGGAAGGTTTTCTGATCTGTATGCTGCTTTTTGTGTTAGCAGGATGCGGGCTTCTGAGCTTTGCACCACAGCTGAAAGAGCTTGGCTGGGAGTATTTATTTCCACTGCATTAAAAAAACCAAGTAATCTGGCACTGAGAAGCGGGCTTTAAGAGCAGTACCAAATATTGTGGCAGACTCATTAAAATCTCGAGCGACAGCAACCCTGCAAATTGGAAGCAGCACCGTGGAAAAATTTAGCCAAGTGTTGGCATGCTGCTTAAGCTTTACGTGATCCTCCAGGCCTTTAAGCCCCAGCACCTTTACTCCAGTGATATAAGACTTCCTTTTATTTTGTTAGTTCTAACCATAACTAGGAGTTATTTAACGGGCGTTAGTCGTAATGTCATGGATATTGGACTGCTGAGGCAACTTGGGAGCTCGTGTGACCTCCCTCTGTGCTGGTGGCCACATGGATTTGACCCCTTTTTCCTGCTGCTTTTTGGATTTCCCTTTCTAATTCCTTAATGTCAAGTGAATCCCACGCATTATTGTCCCTAGTAAATGGTAGGGGTTGGGCAAGCGTTCAGGTGCTGCAGAAGGAAACGAGCACATTGTCCTCAGAGCTCCTTGCACAGCTAAATAAAGATTTACAGGGCAAAAATAAAATGCTGTAGTGAGCCTGACAGAAATGGGACGGTAAGTGGAAGGTATTAAAAGGCAGGAACGTGCGGCATTATTGAACTGATTGCCTGCGTTTAACAACTAGCAGATAAACCTGCTAAAGTCGACATTGGCTCTGGCAGCTTCAGACATTAGAAATACCCTGAGCACATGTACTGTGTGACTGCTCATTAAGGCATAAGTGAAAGATTGCTGTCTGCTGGGTAAAAGTGTTTATACTGCAGGAAACAGATTAAGTGGTGTTTTAATATACAGGAAAAGAAAAAGTGGTAGCTTAAAAGCAAAAGCCAAAACCCCCAAACAAACATTATTTGCCTTGGCTTGGGGTGACAAACAGCTGTAGGATGTATTTCACACAGCTTATAATGGGAAATTAATTGCAGTGAAAAAACAGAGACTGCCCAAAACAAATTATGACCCATAGCACATTTTTGCTCTTATTTTTAAATGGATAGGTAAAGGGTTTCATGATATTTTTCATACATTCATGGAGAGACCAAAAAGCTGGTAGTCCAAGTTGATAAAATCTGGGCAAGGCTCAGGAAACCTAACTTCTTACAGAAAAAACACTTCTTCAAATAGATTTTGCATTGCCAACAACCCCTGCAGGCACATAAAAGACAGGGTAAACCCTATCTTTTCAGAAGAGAGGCATGTCTTCCAGAAGCTCAGCTTTGAGCTACCTTTTATGTCCTTTTAATTTCATTTGGTGTCCAATTTAGCTCCATCCCAGTACACAGAATACGTTCTGAATTTATTTCCGGATTTCTGAATTCCAGTTTTTCCAAATTATTTCCAGGCTCAACTAAATGGAAATCTTGTACAGTCGTGCAAATTGGTTTTGGTAGTTGTGGCTGAAGGCTTGCAAGAACAGCGGCTGAAGGCTTGCAAGAACAGTGGCTGACAGCTGGGTATTGAGGAACCCAGACCTGGATCTCTGCCCTCAGCCTCGATGTGTTAACCTTACCTAGGACGTGTTTGCAAACCAACATTGTGCGTTAACATAAAACTCCTTGGAAGGAGAGCAGTGCCTTTTCAATTGCAGCAAAGGGGCAGCGAAATTTAATTTTCTTAATCATTTAGGAAACATATTTCTTAGAGACTATAATTTCTGTATCATGAAACATATTTCAGTCCAGTATAAATACAAACAAATACAGTAGATGTGTGTCATCACCTTTCCCCCCCCCCCCAAATCTCTTGATTTTGAAAGCAGCCTGCCATTCTATCTGAATTAAAAAGACCATCCATGCTATTATAGCCTATTTGGCCATACTGAAATTTATCAGAATGACAGATGTGTGTTAGCATTACTGTGGCCTTTTTACTCACAGCGTTGCTATCTAGCCAAATGCTTCTTATAGACAAATATACGTGACTTACCTAAATTGAAATGTCTAATTGAAAAATAGCAAGTAACATGAGAGTCAGCATGGGACTAACATAGAAATGGTGCTGCATCCGATGTGCTAAATCACTGTTAATCTTTGTAAAATGTCCATGTTTCAATTAAGTAGCGAATAGGAGGATATGGCTGCTGGACCACCGAGTGCTGACAACATGATAGCTTGCTGTTGGACTGCTTCTATATGTAGGGCTAGCAAATGAAAAAACCCACTGATTTGAAAAATTTTCAGTTTTCCACCAAAACATTTAAAAGTTACGTGCTAACAATACAACCAAACCCAATGCTAATACAGGCTCTTGAGTCTTGGGTTTTAAAAAGCAGAGATTTTCTATGTTGCTGCATCCATTGAACTTCTATTATGTTCTTCTGCATTACCTGAAAAATAAATGTAATGGAATAAAGGGTATAATCCCATCCACTGTCCTGTTTGTGTGCCCGGATGCAGGCAGGGAGGTGTACTCGGAAACCACACTTCCCCATCCCGCCTCAGGAGTGGCACCACAGAAAAATCTCTTCCTTACGGGGTTGAGGGAAGGAAAGGGGAAAGGTAAAAGGAATTAGCATCTGGACGCGGCTGCTGTAAAGCACCTCTTTATGCCGGCTTGAAACTTAGAGTCATGCAGGAGTTTCGTGGCAGAGTTCATTCCATCATTGGCCATTATAATTTGCCACAGCTAGAAGCTGAACGTATATGAAATCTGTTTTTCTGTGAAGACTGGCCTAAGGTGTAGTAATAGTGCTTCTTACAGCTATTTGAGTCAGGGAATGAGATCCCCCAAAAAGTTATTTGTGCACAGAGCTCTCAGGGTGGATTTAGTTCTGCTCTTTCTTTTGTCACTTGCAGGTAATTCATCATTTATTTGCAAGAAGTCGCAAAGGAGTTATTAGCTGCATCAACACTATAGTCTCCAGAAGAGCGCTCAGGCATAGGGGTGCATAGTTGTTGCCACGTACTGATGGAAATGAAATTTAATTTTCAGTTAATGTAATAGGCTCCTGAAAACTGCTAAAACCAGGTTTGTGTCCTTAAAAATCAACATCGAAACTCAGTAGTGGGTGTGTTAGGCCAAAACTGCAAGCAATTTAAAGTCATCACATTTGACTTAACTTGGAGGAAGAGCTGATCAAGGCTTGCCTCTTGGCACGGCCTGCCCGCTCACATACTGCAGTTTCCATTTGAAACCACTGAAGTATAAAGGTAGGCAATTGCTCGCCAGCCAAGAAATTCATAATAAACGTAAGAATTTAAATGTGGCATTTTAGCTTTATCTCTGAATCGGCTTTCATAGTTTCCAACTAAATAATGTGTCTGGCCATAACCTGTTTATTTTTACACCTGTAGTTAAGACCTGGCCCCTGCTGTAAACCGAGGTAGTCCTTTGAGGTCATTGACCGCCTCTGGCATAACATCGTGTTGGCACGTACCTGCGTGCAGGGTGGGGCCTGGCCCTCCATGGGAATGCCAAGCCTGTTGCGCCCAGCTTTTTGACTTTTTGGAAATTATGGTTGGGTTTTCACGCACATCTCACTTTCAGCAGGGCACTCGCTTTGCGGCGACCCGGACAGCTCTGTTGAGACAGCTCCAGAGGAGGCAGAAGCGCACGACTTGGAGTCATCTGATGAGGCCGATAAGACGAGCAAGGTGAGAAAGTTTCATTTTCACATGACAAGGAGCGAAAGCGCAGTGCGCTCACAGCTGGCGTGCTGACTTCACAGCTGCACATGATTAGAGCACCTTTCCTGGGAAAATGCTAATCTTACTTTTAAGGTGTTTACGGATGATATTGAATGTAACAAATTACAGCTTTGATTATGGCACATCGCTACCTCTCAAGCAAGACTAGTGGCCTTTTTCCAGTGTCGGCTCACATCTTGAGTATCTTGTGATAATATTCCCACATAGTTTTTAAACAGGCTGGTTTATCACCTCCTTCACCAGAGCAGGCCAGCTAAAACAAAAGATGAGGTGGATTATTATGATATCTTATTCTTTGTTGATTTCTAGGCATAGGAAGAATGTAAGTTAAACACTATTTCCTTAAATCAATAGCATAACACGCATGCTAGTTTTTAAATGCAAACTAATTATAGCCAATCTACCTTAAATTGAAGCAAAACTCTCCAATTATAGCTAAGAGGTTGCGCAAATGGATTGCTAATTGCCATCTATTAAGGGATGGGTTTCACAGTGGTTGGTAGCTTGCACTTGCTCTGGTGCTGGGGAGCTTGCTGCAACATAAGGTGTCGTGATTAGTGGCTTTTGCAGTGGAATCAACTGAGGTTATTTTCAAGGCACTGGTTCCTTTTAGGTATGTGTTGCATAGGTGATAGTGTGAGCTTACAGCTATTTTTCTGCAGAACTCATGATCTTGTCAGTATCATATATCACTTAGCCTGTGCCTATGTATAGGTGTGTTTTTTCTTAGCTCTTGTTTTAATGAAAATGTGTTACAGTGAGATCTGAACTGGTCCCCATGCTATTCTACTCGTCATTGTAGCAAAAGGAAGGAAAAGACCCTGGCCTCTTGTTTCCTGATCTCTTATGTCATGCTAGCCTGTAGTTTTGTCTTTGATAGCCAGACAGTGGAAGTCAGATAAGAGGAAACATTCCTATGCATGAAATATATGCAGAACTTGCACGCAGAGAAGGTGATTACTCTTACAGTTTGTTTCCAGGTTTCATTACGGGACTCTTTCTTGTAAGTACGAAGAATTTCTTCTTGAGTAAGTGGAAGTGTTTGTTGGTACTTTAGGATTTTTAACTGTAAATATGGGGGACTTTCATATGCTCTGAAAGGAGTCTCTTTTGTTAAACACTGAAGCTGTGGAAGAGCACTGAGCATAACACATAGCTGCTTGGGGAATAAACGTTCTTGGTGTGTTTTCCGTAGCTTTCTATTTCTGAACCGTGCGACAGGCTGTGGGGTTCCATTTTGCGTCTTGCCTCCTGGATCTTCAGAGCTGTAATTGCCTGAAGCAAGGCATAAGGATTACATGATTAGCCTTGTGGCCCAGCAGATTTAGTTAAACTGAGAAATGTGCATTAGCAGCTCTAATGCTTAATATTCTTTGATTGGAAGAGTAACTGGTAACTCTAACAAGCCTTGGTTTCCGACGAGAGGGAAATCTGTTTTTCTGCAAATGAAATGTTGTCAATGGTACATGTTTTTTTTTTTAAATTCAGAAATATGTCTTGTTTTGTTTGTGTGATTTAGAGGGGAATGAGGCATTTTACTTCGCATTCTGGTTTTTATGGGACAAACTGCTTGAAATGGTCTTCCATAAAAACAGAAGCACACTTGTACATATAGTATGTATATAGTGTGCTCAATTTGGCAAACTCATGAATGCCACTGTCCCCGTTCACATAGAAGAGCTCTGTGCTAAGTAGGCTTTTGTTGTGGTTCTTCTCTAATGAAAAGTGCAGAAACCCCCAAATTATTTTGCGATGCCTATAGAGAATTCCGGTGTATAGTAGCGGGGAGGATGTAATTGTTTGCTAATCACATGCTAATTTTTAAATACAACAACAATGGAAAAAAAACCCTAACCTAAAAAGCTCAATCAACGAGAGGGTTTTCCTAATCCCTTTGCTTTTCTGTGTGCTTGGGAAAGCCAATCTGCATGGGGAGTAAGGAGTCTGCAACATGTGTTTTTCCATGGAAAGTCGCCACCCGGCTGGTAGGGTGAGGGGGGGAAAAAGCGAAGGTGTTTTCTGTGCCCTGCCACACCTTTCCATGCTTCTAGGATTATGGCGCAGAAGATTACGCTGATGTCCTCAGCGCTGTTTTACGCAGGTTATTTTTGTACGTGGGAAGTGAAACACTCTGCCCTCGTACCACCAGCAGGGGCGTGTTCCCCAGGATCGCCACGACCGCCACAGCTTCCCATCTCCCTCGGATGGTGGAGTTCAGGGGAGACTTTCTTTATTTTCTGCCCTTCTTGGCAAAAGCAGGGCAGAAGCACTCGTATCCATTCACTGCTGGGCAGCAGAGAAAATCCAGTTTAACTATGCTGGAGCCTCCCAGCTAAATGCAGAGTTCCCCGTCTTTCAGCGCAGATGTGACATTAGCAGACGAAGATCCAAAAATAGCGTTTGGGTTGCCTTTTGCCTTGCGATAGTGTGATCCTGAGGCAGGGCTTAATCCTGCAAACACCACCGCTCCGTGCCATGGTGCTGGTGGTCTGCAGATGCCCGCAGAGCGCTGCAGAGGACGAGAGCTCCGAGCTTCTCCGAGGAAACGTCCTGGCTCTCCAGCCAGCAAAGTGATCCTAGGGGAGAGTTAATAATTCATGGGAAAAGGAGAGGAACACAGTGCTGCAGCTCTCCTTCGTCTGCTCTTGTAGCACAAGCTGGGTAGGCTTTTTATGAAGGTAAGCTGTGTGAAATCCTACCAAAAGCTGGGCTTGGGTCCTTTTGGATTTATCTGTAATTTTATCACGTAGGTGATAGGTGGATGTATAACACAGGAGGTACTTGAATGTGTCTTGCCCTTTCCTTCTCCTCCCTCCCAGCTGTCTCTTTCCCTTCCCCCAGCCCAGCATGTGTGCACGTGGGTGTGTGTTTCTTTAGTAGTGGTGCGTTTGTTTCTTAATCTGCAAAAGCCTCCAAGCTGTTGTTGGTGGTGAAGGATTTGAAGGGTTCACCAGTAGCTCTGAGGATTCCTCCCTTTTCTGAAAAAATCTTCTCTTCTGTGTATCCTAAAGACCCGATAACATGGAGTTTACTTTTGTCTTTTTGTTTACTATTGTCAAAGGAGTCACAGTTATAAGCAAAAATGGGAACTATTCCATTAAAACAGTAGAAGCCCATTTCCAAGGTGGCTTGAGGTGTGCACAGTGCAGTGGTGTGGGATAGCAGGTGTTCTTTGGACTCACTCCCTATCTAATTTCATGATGCTTTCCCGGCATCAACCAGCCCTCTTAGGTGCAGCGTCTCTTGGGTTGAAATCTATGTAAACAGTAGGAAGCAGGTACGCTTTTTGGGTGCTACTCTTTTCCTTTAAGCCATGCAACTGTCATCAGCCTGAGTTGTGCTCCCAGTTGCTTCTGCTCTGGGGTGGACTCTTGACTTTCCCTTCTCTCCCCATTTCATGAGGGAGCCACAAGGAGGAGAGTGGTGGAAAGGAAAGCCTGATCTCTGCCACCTCTTCAGGCTTGTTTTCATCTAGCATGTGAATTCAGGCTGTTAATGAAATCTAGGTGATGCGCCTCTGTCTGTCTTCAATTCAACCGAATATTTTCAATTCAACCGAACATTTAATACCAGAGTAATTTCTTAAATGGTTATTTGCCTCTGTGGTGACCCGACTGTTTTGGCCTTTTAAATATCGTAGAACAAATTGAGGTTCAGAGGAGGTACCCTGAAAAGTGATTATATGTGTGAGTGCTTAGTGTTGCAGGTTACCAAAGGCTAAGATAGGTGTTGTGTTGCATCTCAAGATCAGTCTTTGTGCATGTTTCTTCCTGTAATGGCCCTTTGAATTTGATTGGGGGTGTGTTTGAAAAATCATCATTAGTTAAATACTGCAGGACACTCATTTTTCCCTGTTTCTAATTAAAGACATCTGCCTCTTGAAATGAAAGCTAATTACCTTGCAGCACTTGTGCTTAGGGGAGCATGCTGTAATGGGCTGTGTGTGTACATGCTTATACCATTTAGAGGTATTTTTTCAGAGAAAATAGGTCGTCTTCTCTCTGCAGCGTTATCCAAGACCAGAATTAAGTCTCGAAACCTTCAATGTGTTGCAATAGATGTGAAGGGATTAAAACAGGGATTTGAGGGGTCGGTTTTCCAGTAGCGTAGCTGGCTTTTTAAAGTTCTTTTAATTCTGTGCCTCTGTCCCTTCAGATGTTTAATATTCTTCGGCAGTGCCGTTTGTAGCCAATCGGCTCATGCTCAGCCACAGGCAACAGACATTTATATTCCCGGGCTGCCTTCACCTCCGCTTTGCTGCATTTCAGCTTCTCTGCGGAAGTTTTCCTCTTAACGAGCCTATGAGAAGCAGCGTTGAGTTCTCAGCTTTGCCTGGTAGCCGGCTCTTAGTTCCAGCTGATGTGGCGAGCGGACAAGGCCAGCGGCAAATGACACATGCGGAAAGGCTTTGCTTGGAGAAATATGGTCACTGCCCTTCCTTATTAAAATGCAGCCGTCTGCTGCGTTGTGTGCCAAGTAAGCAGCACGGAGGATCCGTCTGGAGCGGGAAAGCCTTTCGGATCAGCTGAATATGTGGAGAGCTGGGATTTTCGTCCGAGCTGAGTGACAGCTCTGGCAATACTGCCTTTCCAGCAATGTCGGCTCTTTGGAAAGTTAACCGTAAACTCAAGAACGAAAGCGCTGGGAGAGCCGGTGACTCTCTGTACCGTATGCTGTATTTGGTGAGCAGATCTACTGTGCAATGCTACTAGTCTAAGTAATCAGCGGCTAAACGAATTTTCATGCTGTTTTAATTTTCAGGTTATAAATTCGAGGCTGAGCTGTAACGCGTATACCCTGTAGAGGCTTTTTGTTATTGTGCAATGTCATTAGCAGTCCTGGCAACGCATGAAAGGATGCAATTTGCCTGAGTTTTGTTTGGGAGATCAATACTGCTTAGAGTTTGTCGTCCGTGGCAAAACAGAGGTGCGGCGTGCCGCTCAAGGGGGCAATCTGCCGGATGCCCAGGCACCCGTATGTCTTTATACGGCGAGTGCAAGGGGAAATGGCACTCCGCTCTCACAACTATAGGGCAGGCAGCCAAAACTCCCCACCATGGGCAGCATCAACGTGCTTTATGAGTTTAAGGACTTGCTCCTCCTGCGATGAATGGGAAGGATGTGAGCTTAGCCCCTCTGCTGAGCCCCCCTTCCCCCCGCAGAGGAGGGCTTAATGTACTTGCAAAGTAAACTTCGCTTAGCAGCCCAGTTGTGCCAGCCCTCCACCTCATTTTAAGGCTGCTAGATGGGATTGCGCGCAGAACTGTGCCTGAAGGGCGATGCCATAATTCTCCTAGAGAAATCCCCGTTCAGCGCTATCATTGTTGCAGCTGGCAAACAGAGCTGGTGCTGGGAGAAAAGGATCTGTTTCTGTTCCAGACCTTCTCTACTCTGTCCACTTTCTCTAGGAAAATGGGGACAGAGAGGCTTTTGTTAATACTGTTCGAGAGCTTTCAGCAAAATAGCTGCGTTATGAACCTCCCTGGGTGCAATATGCATCTGCTTTCTGCCTAGAAATTTATTTTTTTAAAGTAAATACAGGGTAGAAAGGATTATGTTCAGGAACGAAACAAGACAGTTTGTTCAACGAACAAGCAAGAAAACGGGTTTGTGAATGTTCTTGTGCTTGAGACTCTTAACTTGTCCAAAGAGTGTCGGGTGAATGATATTTGGGAAATAGGTAAAAGATGTGAGGCAGTGGCAGGCAGAGCTCGGTTGCTGCTGGCTGGAGCTGGGCATGGCTGAAGTCAGCGAGCTGTTTGTTAAGTGTGCGCAAGTGGAGATAAGGCTTTTAAAAGTCTGCTACGCTCCCTTTTTGGCATATGGGTGTAACTATTCCTTCTAGGGCACGCTGTGTGCCTGGATGACAGTTATCCAATTTTCAGCTCCTTGTTAGCGTTTAGCTGGCGTTTCATGGTGTAAGTGGATTTTCACTCTCTTTCTGGGTGCCGCATCTTTCTCTGTGACTTATTGCAACTTGATGCACCGGATGGTGAGCTGTCTGAGCGGTATCAAGCATGAACTGCTTAAAACACTTGGTTTATTTTTGGAGTTTGATCCATGTCGTGTTTTATATATTATAACTATTTTTAATTGTCTAGTTGGTTCTTAGAGCAAAATGTCACCAGATATGCCTTCTTCAAATATTCTTTCAAGAAACAGTCCTAACAAAGCTAAATGTTTCTGAGGGAAACCCTGCCTATTCTGTGTCTCTGCGGGCTCAGATTAACATTTATTAATTGCAAGGTTTTTGTCCCTTTCCAGCAGAGCAGGTAACTCAGGCAGGTTTTTTTTTTGCCTGTGCTGGAGCCAGACTTTCACGTTGTGTGCTTTGTGGATTTGGGACTGTTGAGATCAAGATCGCAGCTGTTGAAATGTAATACAAACTTCACCTAAAAGTTTGAGTGTGCTTTGGGTATACTTAAGAATACAGCGAGCATAGGTGGAACCTTGCTAATAAACCTTGCTAATAAATAAATCCAACTCTGTGACATGTGCCATTACCAGAAGCCGAGTTAGTTGGAAATTGACTGGTTAAACTCACTGCTTCCCGCTGCCCTCGACTTATAATGTTTTCCCTTTCTTCCTTATCTGAGTTAAACATCAGATATTGAAGATTAATATTTTTCCTGTAATAAACTGTGTCCAAAAGGCATTTTTGTGTAGACATCGGTTACAATTAGTTCATTGCTTACCTTTGTGTCCTGAAGAAAGTTATCCTTTGCATAACAAGCATCTTTACTAATATGCCTTGCAGTGGTACACTCAGGTGAGCATTTACAGCCATAAGATACCTTTAGGGAAAGTAACTGTATTATGGAAGGAAATATCTTGCTTATCTCTGGTATGGTTAATGTTCCTTCGTGGCTGTGTAGAGCTGTAGGAGCACTGAGAGAGGAAAATAGCTGTGTGTGAGCGGACTGCACAGCTTAAAAAATGCAGAGATTTTTTTCAGCCTGGCCCATCGCGAAGGTGTGGGGTAAGTGCAGGCTCTGGATGATGTTGTTGCTACCAGCTGGTGGGAGTGAAGTGACCTCCCAGGGAGCAGTGCGCTTTCTCCAAACTGCAGGGTGGTGGTGTGCTTTTTCTCTTTCCTTTTTTTTTTTTTTTTTTTTGTTTCTCCCTTCTCTCCCTGCATATTCTCTGTTGGAACAGGATAATTTGGGGTAAATTGTTTTAGTATGGTCTGGAGGGATATAAAGGCAGTGCTGTGAAGTCTCTAAATCTGGATTACGAAACCATGGCAGGATTAGACGTAGAAGGTTAGAGAGGTGTGATCAAGTGCAGCAGCTCTTTTCCCTCCCGTGCCCCCTCCAGGCCTCGGGGAGGGATGGAGACAGGGCTCTCCACTGCTTTGGCAACCCTAGAAGCCTGGGGCTGTCGTCACTGACACCAGAGACTGTACCTGCTCCAAGCTTTTCAGTGTAACGAAAGATGCGAGAAGATGATCTAACATGAGGAGGTGAAGAGAGGATAACTGTCTTTATATATAGACAGCTGATTAAACATTAAAGAAACCATCTAGATGGAGCAGCTCTGAAAAACCTGACTTACAGGGAAGAAATACACCCTGCAAGGCGTGTTTCCAGACGCAGAACAGATATACAGTTACTTTCCCAAAGAGCTTGTTTTTGAAGCCTGAGAGGCTCTGGTTCCCCAGGTGGCTCTGCTTCGCCTAAAAACAGCTTAAACAGTTTCTGTCTCCATGTTGTCTCCTTGGCTGTGTTGACGCAGCTCCTCACAGGACTACTGCAAACTGGAATAGGGAACTGGCAGCGGGCTGGGGTGTGTGTTTTGTTTGCACAGTCATTTTTGGTTCCCGATTCTTAGGCCTTTTTGTTTGTTTATTTTTTCAATCTTAAGTGCTGGATGAGCTTATTTTAATTACAGTTCATGCTTATCTGAAACCAGGAATGTTACTGAACAGCACTTTAACTTGAATTGTGCAACTCTTCCCCACCCCCGCTTATCCCCAGTCACTGAGAAAGAGGACAGATAGATATATGAAATGATGTGTGCATTTCTGGACTTGGTACCTGTTATAAAGCCCCCAGGCTGCAACTGCTTAACTGCAAAGGCTTCTCAGCTCCCATCATTCCTATAGCTCTTACTTAAAATATTACCGCTGGTCTTTCCTCTTCCTTCTTTTTAAAGAGTACAGAGCAGGTCGCTGCTTTCTGTCGCAGTCTGCATGAAATGAACCCTTCTGATTCAAGTGCTCATCCTCAGGAATTTACAGGACCCCAGCTGGCCACCATGAGACAACTCACAGATGCAGACAAACTGCGAAAGGTTATCTGTGAACTTCTCGAGACAGAACGCACCTACGTCAAAGTAAGGGGTTTCAATGTGGTGTTTCAGTCTACTAGTATTTCTCCTCTTTCCGGAAAACTTTGTTATTTTTTTCTCTAATACTTCCAATTATGTTCCATGCATGTATCTCTTAGTTAACGTACATTCGACTCTATAATCTGTCCCTAGAATAGTAATTTAAACTTCGGAAATAAGTAGGCTTTCCAAATTCTTATGCTGTCATTTTGAAATGATTTAGCTGGTGTGCAGAGGAACACTGCTGAATGAGAGCTGGTATTGATTTTGTAAGTAAAACTGTGTGAATGTTTCCTTTTACTATTTTAAATTCTGTGAAATACAGCTATTTTGTCTTATGCATGAAAGGGAAAAATTCATAGACTAGGTAAACCGTGATCTTTTCCACTTCAATAAATATTCAGAGGCAACTTGAGGAACCAACATGGGAATCTTTTTCTGTATTTTTAGGACTTAAATTGTTTAATGGAGAGATACCTAAAGCCTCTACAAAAAGAAACGTTCCTCACACCAGATGAGGTATGTTATCTGTTGCTTTTATTTTTGCTAGATAGCCCCACTTTCCCCACCCCCCAGATTGACTTGCTTGTCTGATCAAGGGCTATGGAGAAATTTTGAATTCCACTTCTTTTAAAATAATGGATTGAGAAGAGTATAAAGGTACTGCTCGATAACGTATAGTCTGTAGGTTTTTTTTCCTGGCATCCAATTATACAATTGGACTGAGAATTACTGAAGTTCTAGAAAAGATAGTTCAGCTGCAAAGTGATATTTTCAGCATCTTCTTTTTTTCTGTTATTAGCTGGATGTTCTGTTTGGGAATCTGACTGAAATGGTAGCATTCCAGGTAGAGTTCTTGAAAACTCTTGAAGATGGAGTAAGGCTGGTTCCAGACCTGGAAAAGCTTGAAAAAGTGGAGCAATTTAAGGTAATCTCATTGTTTACATTCTGAGTAGTACTTTAACAGTCTTTATAGTATTTTGTCTGATTGTTATCGCTGTTCATGTAAAAACCTACATCTACTTACAGTTGAGATTGTTAGCTAATACTGGAACTGCTTGAAAAACATCCTGCTGCAATTGTAGTTTATGCTACGTTTAGCTATATAGGGCACTACAAATCTGTAACGCCATGTGCTTTTAGATGCTATTCTTGCCCTTCTGCCAGATTTCTTGTCTCGGCTTGTCAGGAAAAGCTAGAAATGGAAAGCTACATCAAGTCTTTGTAAATTAAATTCTGTATTTGGGCTTTTGATGCATAGAGGAACTATATGGCAAATGCTTCCAACTATCAGCAGGTGTGCATCGAAGGTAGAAATATAAACTAAAGATATATAAACTTTGTTAAAAAAACGAATAGGAAAATGTCGAAACAGAAACTATGTTTTATTTCTAACACAGTCATGTACTGGATATGTGGCAAGTAGCTAATACAGTATTTGGTCTTTGGGGAGTTTTACTCTTGCTTTGAGCACTCACCTTGGTAGAGGACAGAATGTCTTGATGAATAATAATAATTCCACTGGGATTGCTCTTCAGCTAACATACAGCCTTGGAGGAACTACCGAAAGAAGTTTTCTTTTTGTGCATGTGTGGCTTTGACATCAGGTGCTTGTTTAAAATAAGCAGCAGTAATGAACGCTGCCCTTGCATAACTAGGACACAGCTTCTGTTTTGTAGGAAATGCGCCCTTAACAGAAAGGACAGAGATACTTTTTTTTTTTTTTTTTTTTTTTTTTTTTAAGTGGAGGAAGGCTGTGTGACCACTGTGTGCTCTGAGCTTTAGAGAGGAGTGCAGAAGAAGCCTCCTTATGGAGAGAACTCTGTCTTCTGAGCGCTGCTGCTTCCATCTCTTTCCATGAATTGTGCATCAACTTCACTTTCAGCTCTGTCCTACGTGTGCAGTCTGAAAGCAGCGTACAAAACGGGACTTCAGGGCTTCATGGTTTCAGTTCTGCAATTTGCTTCCCTCTGCTGACTGTAGACAAGCTGCCTATGTGTTGTCTCATCCCCCACCCCATGTTGTCTTTTTCCAAAGTGGGTAGCAGAGCAGATAACTATGACTCTGGCATAGTTATCTTAGGGAAAGGTTGTGTTTGGCCCTTAACACAAACTCATTTTCAAAAGAGTGAAGACCTTGGTCTGTTTGTGCAGGGGGATAATTAATAGTCTTGCTTGCAACTCCTTAGTATCTTGATCCATTACAAAGTCAGGTATGTCTGGTCCTTCCTGTTGCCTCTGGTCATTACTTAGATCAATAAGGTTTTAAGCTCAGGCATTGAAATACAGTTCTGGAGCTGTGAAGCTAGTTCCCTGTATAATCAGTTGTGTTTCCAGATCGTCATAACTGGAACTTGGTTAATGATGTTAATCACATAGCCTGAATCCCGGCACCAGGGCTGGGCCTGTTTCTTGCTAGATGGTGTGAAAACACTCTAAAAATGCAGTGTCCTTTCATCCAAAAGCTAAATGAAAACTTCATGTGACCTGGTAGAAGCGAAAATAACTAACTGGTTTTCATGTGCTTTTTTTCCTAATACTTTTTTTTATTTTTATTATTAAATCCTAGAAAGTGTTGTTTTCCTTGGGTGGATCCTTTCTTTACTACGCCGACCGGTTCAAGCTGTACAGTGCCTTCTGTGCCAGCCACACAAAAGTCCCCAAAGTCCTGGTGAAAGGTAAGAGCCGTGTGCTGGACAAACAGACCTGGGCATGCAGAGAGAGAGATGTCGCAGCGACACATTAGTTTGGGCTGCTGCAGGTTGTCCTTGTGGGTGATTGCCACTGCACCCCGAACCGTGTAGGGCAAGTTGTGGTGGAGGAGTGGGGGCACACATGTGCCTGGTTGCTCTCCAGGAGCCTTCGCAGTAGGGAAATGAGTCCACTTGGCCTGAGAAGCTCACAGAGTGCTCTGTGCCATGGGTGTTCTTGGACCACCGTCAATGTAATGATACCCAAGTAGCTCATTACAAGAGGTCCTTAACCTCGCATGTAGTTTTCCCACACACACTTAATATGTTCTCCCCGACATGTTTGGTTTCTCTTCGGTCATATGGAAAATGAAAGTTTTCATAAATGGGTGACGTGGCGCGTGCTAATGGAGCACTGTGTACTTTGGAACCAGAAGTGGTGATGCTTGTAGTGACTTCTGGATCCTCCTAGAGTTTGTGCTGTGAATCCTTGCTAGTGGCAATCCCATTGAAGCTCTGGCCAATGTGGTTGAACGCTGACAGCCACTAGGAAAGGATCAGCCTGGGAGAATGTTTTATGGAAGCTGTCTAAATATGTTAACTTCACTGTGCTCTCTCTCCTCACTCTTCCTCCTCTCACCTTTGTTCCAATTTGCCTGAGAAGTTCCCGTGTACAAATTCCTAGCAGAGCTTGGCTTGCTGAGATGGAGATAAATGAACTGTGGTCTGGTTTATAAATGCCCATGGGCTTCCTTGCCTTGGTGTGATGTGTGTTCCCCTGTGAAAGTGTTAATCTTTTAGAGTTAGCAGTGCTTCATGAAATTCTTTTTTGTACAAGATATTAAATAAACAAATGGTTCCAGTTGTAGGAGCAATGCTGTTAAGGGAGGAGCTCTTATTTTTCAAAGAACATCTGGATGCTGGACAGTCAAAAGTTTTGGGGCTTTTTGTTTCTTGGGTTCTTTTTATTTTTTTCCTGTACATATTTTTTTTTTTTCATTTCTACTTGTAAACTCGTATTTACCATGCTGCAAAAATACTTGGCAGCTCTGTGGAATGCATGAATAAATGATTTGTTGCTAGTCACATCCATGCTTTCTTTCAGCATCTTTTTGTTAAACCTTAATGTTAAGGCCGCAGAGTAGGTTGTATTGTTTTGCTTTTTCATTGCTGACTGTATTTATAAATGAGGAATGGTTGTGCTTTAATTATTGTAGAAACAGAACTTAAAATGTTATTCCAGAGATAAATCTCTTAAAAAGCCTGGTTGTGTATTTCAAGTGTAATTTTCTGTCTTCATCTGAGGCGCAGGTGGCTTTTGGATTTGAAACGGAAGTTGCTTTATTGAAATCAGGTGACTGTCTGCAAAAAAGACACCCAAACCTCATCAGGGGACATAGCTCTAATAAAAGCAGTTGTGTGGAATTGTTCCTGCACTGAATAACTTGTATGTCTAAAAATACCACCTTCTTCATAGTTCTCTCCCCATACAAATTTATGCTCTACTAGAGGGAGCAACAGAGGAAATGGTATTTTTATAAATTCAGTAGCAATCGGGTAGAAAAGATGACAGCAATCAGGTGTCCAGTCTACCTGTGCTCCCAAAACATGTTGTACTATCATGTTTACTGCTTCCTGCCTCCTTACTAGCTGTTGATTTTGTTGTTGTTGTTCAGTACTGCATTTTAAGGTTTAATGAGGTAACAACAACCAGACTCACCAATATTACAGGTGTACCTGTCAGACTAGACTCAAGAGTAGTGGCTTCTTACAAATACCCAATTTGAGCCTTGTCTTAAAGGAAACAGATGATTAAAACAATTTATGCTGCTCTAGAATAGTTGCAGGGCCAGAAATACTGTGGGTAGTGAAATTAAAAACTGCATGTATTGATACGGTAGGTGGGTGCCTGATGTTAAATCATAAATAGCGTTATCTGTGGCAACGTGTCAGTAACTCAAAACCTGAAGTGTATAAATATAATACTGTGGACCTGATAAATCTACACTTCCTGGCAAAATGTCTCTGGATAAGTGAACTTAAAGCTGGAAAAGTCACTTTATCAGGGCAGCTGTTATGATTTTTGATTTATCCAATTGCTTCATTTTAATCTTCCAGCCAAGACAGACACTGCTTTCAAGGCATTTCTGGATGCGCAGAATCCCCGACGGCAGCACTCCTCCACACTGGAGTCTTACCTCATCAAACCCATCCAGCGGATACTGAAATACCCTCTCCTGCTGAAGGAGCTCTTTGCTCTGACTGATGTAGACAGTGAAGAACATTATCACCTTGATGGTAAGGAGCTAACCTACGTTGCTCTTCCCTGTTTAACCTCTGATCTGGAGGTTAAACCTCTTCCTCTCAGAGGCTTAAAGAAACCTTTTGTCTCTTCCCCTATCTCTCTTATCTGTCTTCTAGTGGCCATAAAAACAATGAACAAAGTTGCCAGCCACATCAATGAAATGCAGAAAATCCATGAAGAATATGGGGCAGTGTTTGACCAACTCATAGCAGAACAAACAGGAGAGAAAAAAGAGGTAACAGATGATCAAATTTAAGAGAAAAAGGCTGTTATTTTGGTGTCTGTAGTCTGAGTGTTAAATTGTATCAAATGTTTACCTTTTGTGCTATGTCATTTAAGTGGATCCTGGTGCAAACAGATAAATCCCAACCCAATTCAAAACCTGCTTTTCCGTGTGTGGTTCAGTGAGTGAGACCAATGTAAAGTAGTAGTGGGTCAATTCATCTTCAGTGTTGGGTGAAAATCCCATCCCAGCCTGCAGCTCACTATTTTGAGGTCCATGTCTTGGCTCTCTTCGTTCCACACCATCTTGCGCCACCGGTCTGAGTGGACTGGCATGCTGAGGCAAGTCTGTACTTACATCTCTACTCGCTCTAAAGAGATGAAAATGTGAGGTGTGGCGTGTGAGAAACTGCTGTTTCTCTTTTGGAAAGTGTGTTAGTGGGCTTGATATATGAGAGCGCTTTGGGCTTTGGTCTAGATGTCTCATATGGCGCGTATGCAAACACATGAAGATCCAGTGTGGCTCAGTCCTGGCCGACCGTCTCGGAAAACCATGGAAGGTGTCTTGAAGTTTCAGACTGAGACCTGGGCTCTCCCTTTAATGATAAAACGTGGGTCCGCAGTCCAGCAGCGCAGTGAAGGAGAGCAGTGGGCAGGAAAGGGGGAATGGACTAAGGTTGAGGGGGACTCAAGGAAGAGATAGAGGCACACTAAAGGGCCGATGGGAGCAGTGATGGGGGTGAAGGCTGGAGAGAGACATGACTGTATGAAGTAATGGTATTGGGGTTTTGGTAATGGTAATGGGGGTTTGCCAACAACCAGGATGAAGAACAAACGTAAGAGGCATTGGGCTACAAGGCAGAGGAGGTCTGGGACAGAGTAGTGTTGAGGAAGCTGGATTGGAGAAGTGGGGAGGGAGGATCCAGGTGGTGGGTAGAGGGCAGAGACTATGGTTGGTGCTGGCAAGCAGCAGTGGAGCGAGCGTGTCAGGACATCTGTTGGGAGAGCAGTTGTGGTTTGGTGTTAATCTGGGAGAAGAGGCAGTAAACGCATATCTAAATATTGTTTTTGTTATCGGGGAGACCTCAGGTTGTTGTGATGATGGTATCCATGTCATCCTTCGGCAAAAGTCAGACGTCACTGAGAGGAGGATGGAGGAATAGGATAGCATGGCCCCTACCTAGACTGGGGATAGTCCTGGATTTGTCACTCTAGGAGACCATAAGTCGAAATTCCATTTGCTGCAATATTAGTAGGCATCTCCCAACAGTTGTTATGAACTCCTTTATTAGTCTGTTTCCAGCAATGTGGTTTCCACAGGTAAGCCTTTGGACGAAATCAAGAGCCATAGCCACTGTGAGGAGGAAGTGCTTTGACCGCTTCACGTGGTGCGGTCTCTAAGCTTCACCCCAAACTGTGTGTGTGATGGGGGCTATGCTTAAATGTTCAAATAAAGTAGAAATAAACTGGTAGGGAGAAAGATGGACAAAGGAACAAAAAATGCAAGGAAAACATCGGGGGTTTGCCTTGACTTCCCACCAAATGATGAGAGCTGGACTCTTGAGTTTGACTTCTCCTAATTTATGCTTACCAATTAAAGATTTACATGCATCTATTGCCAGCTGTCACAGTCTATGTGCACACGCTTGCAGTCATCTGATTAAATATTCCAAAAGTTTGCTTGTGTGTGTGTTTGTTTAAAAATAAAGTTCAAGCAAGTTTTCTTGAACTGAGAATTCAAATAAGCGTTGTTGAACTGATTACATACTGTGTCTTTGTGCATGTGTTTGCGTTGGCAGGTTGCAGACCTTTCGATGGGGGACTTGCTCTTGCATAATACAGTGATATGGCTGAATCCTCCTGCTTCACTGGGGAAATGGAAGAAGGAACCTGAGCTGGCAGCATTTGGTTTGTATCCCAGTAATTTTATTTTGGATGCCTAAAAGACTGCTGACTGTGCCTTAGCAGATATTTGTTGAAGGTAGTTGAGCATGGCCTTCTGCAAGATTGGCTTTAACCCAAAACCATATTTTTCTCTTTGCTATGATTCAAATCTTGTGAAGAATTTGGAGACCGCTGTAATAGTGTGAGAGTTTCTTAAACCTATATCCAAGGCTATGAATTAAGAGCTATATAGAAAGGTATTTGTCTCTGAAAAGATATAGTTTGGTAGTCTGATCGATGCCAAGCAACTCTACTTGACAACCTATAGGATGGGGCTGGGGGCTTGAAGAGGCTTTGCCTTTCTTCTCCATGCCTTTTGCCAGGACTTGTATATCTAAGCTTTAAAAAGTGCTTAAAAGCTAAGCCAGGACTCCCAGTGCGTTGCTTTGGAGTGGTCTGTCTGCCTCCGAGTAGTCTGTCTTGGGTGGCCAAACTACAAATTGAAAACGCTGTTGGCATAAATCTCAAGGTCTTTCCACTACATTGGAGTATGGTCCCTTGGAAAGGTACATGATTGCTTATATTGGCTAAATCATTCTCTCTTACTTTCAGAATTGTATCAAGTAGCTCAGAGTGTGCTAGGTTTCTTTATTTGTTCCAAAACTTCTTTACATGAAATGGGCTTTTTCCTTGTTGTTTCCAGAAAGCAATGCTGGCTAGGAAGCCAATGATTTGTATTCTTGTTTTTGCTTTATACCAAACAGATAACGAATGAAGACTCTTTCAGCTTTGCTCTGGAAGAGCATATAAAAATTAACTGCTTTCCTGTAAGTTGGGAAAGCACCTGGTCATACCCTGAAGCTGAGGGGCCTCAGGAAAGCTGCTAGGAATGTGCAGCAACTCTTAATTACTCTAAAAAGCTTTAAATTGGTTTCATAAAATGTCCAAAATTAAGTGTCCATGCAATTCAATCCTAAAACAAAGGGTGCATTTGAGGCCTGAAGAACAAGATCACAAGGAAAACTGTAGTCTTGAAAGACAAATTCCAGCTGCACGTGGATGGAAAAGAGGGATAGGATTACACCTCTGCCTGCCAGTGGTGCTCACTTTTTTAATTCTGCGTAGACCACTGTCCCACCTGGGAGGGGTTCAAGTTCTGGCCGAGCCCAGCCTCATCTGCTTGACTGGCTGGGTGTAGCTGGATGCTGCTCATTTGTCTGAGGTGAACTTAGACAGGGGGATTAAAGTTTTCTATATTTTTGTATAGAGCAGTTTCTGCTTGAATAGTTGTTCCAATAACTGGTAACTTAAACTCTTAAGTTTCAAG
This sequence comes from Chroicocephalus ridibundus, assembly GCF_963924245.1. NCBI lineage: Eukaryota > Metazoa > Chordata > Aves > Charadriiformes > Laridae > Chroicocephalus > Chroicocephalus ridibundus. The sequence continues at coordinate 104,816,946 of NC_086284.1, forward strand.
TGACTTTGAAGTAACCTGATTTTGTGTACTAAAGGCGGTTGAGCTTGGCTTTGGGGGGAAGAATATGCAAGAGGGCTGGCAGGTTTACTCCTGCCTTCCCTCCCTGACTCAGGTGAGGGCTGCCTGAGGAGTTGAAAGGTCTGTGTGCTTGGGTGTAGAGGAGACCCGTTCCCAACCTTATTGACTACATGGCTTTTGTTTCTGCCTTTCTCCTCTAGTGTTCAAAACCGCTGTGGTCCTTGTATACAAGGATGGTTCCAAACAGAAGAAGAAACTTGTAAGTTGCTTGGACTGTTTCGGTGGTGCTGTGTGCATTTGTGGTGCTACAGTCAAGATTTGCTTTCCGTAAGGCTGTGATGCTAGAGTGTGCCTTTGCATACGTGATTCTTGTTCTCTGCCGCACAGCAGAGGTTTTGAGTGATGCTGACTGGCCTGCTGTTCAGCCTGGGCGCAGCGCTCTGCAAGCCTTCATTTACTTTATCCTTTGCTCTCTGCTGTTCTAGTCATTCCCATGGCCTGCCACATCCATTCCATGCTGTGGAGTGGACTTCCACGAAACAAGGTGTCACCTTGAACATCTCTCTTGTGTGTGGCTGTTTGAGCCGTGTATATGAATCAAATATGAGAGCTGATGCCTGTCAACTTTCTTAGTGAAACACAATGCTCTTGCTTCAGTTCTGGCTGTTGCATGGCACTGAGCAAGTGCTGACTGCTCTTAGCTAAATTAGGTGTGCCTACAGGATGTATCAGGGGATCCCACTGGAGTTTGGGATTCAAAGTTAAAGTTAAGCTTGACAGTAAATGCATTCCTTGCTACTGTTGTATTGCAGAAAACTTTTTGATTCCCATGTATGGCATAAACCAAAGTGTGATTTGAAACGTTTGTATGGTTGTTTTCTGAAGCCAACTGGCCACAAAATAACTTTGGGGTGACTAAGGCAAAACTTATGCATGCTTGTGAGTGCATGTGCACTTGGAGGTGAGAATGCAGTGTTGGTCTCAAATGACTTTTGAAGGCATTGATACGAGTTGATTGGTGTAATGTTTGTTTTTGTCTAGAATTTAGCAGACCTTCATAGATAGGCACGTTAGCGATGCTGGTTACTAAGGTGTTGTAGTGAGAGAATGGGAATTGCAACAAGCCTCTAGATGGGCGTCCTGAGTGCAAAGCAAAAGGAGGCCTTTGTGTCTGGCTATCCCAGGGTGTCTCATTTCCTATCGGAATTTTGAAATTCTTCCAGGGAGGATCACATAGAGCTTCAATTTATGAAGACTGGGATCCGTTCCGCTTTCGCCACATGATACCCTTAGAAGCGCTGCAGGTTCGAGCGCTGGCAAGTGCAGGTAATGTTCCAGCTTCATGAATTGGTGTTATTATTAAGCTTATTATATTAAATTTCAAAATTTTAAACACTTTGCATAAGTGAAAGTGAAAAGAACATATGAGGTAGCTGTGAAATGTGACATTGCTCTGTGGAATACCTGAAAAGCTGGTGGTGAGGGGGGAAGGTTTCGTATTTTTATGGAACTGAGTGAGTGCATATAAAATACTACTAGATTTTGGTGATTTTTAAGTGTCTGTTGTTTCATTTGTCACTTGCCCACTGCTGCCTTCCAGTCATGAGACCTGGATGGTCTTAAACCATTTTTTCAGGATTATGGAATAAATATGCTAATCGGAGTTAAATATGAGAAACTGTTGTATGAAGTGCTGCTTACTTTTCACTTTAGATGCAGAGACCAATTCTGTATGTGAGATTGTCCATGTTAAATCTGAGTCTGAAGGCAGGCCAGAAAGAACGTTTCATCTTTGCTGTAGGTAAGCGCGTTTCCATATTTTCAGTGGCAGCTATATCTCTGGATCCCAGTTTGCCTTTCCTTTAAGGCAATCTGGGAACAGACAGTAGGGGAGGTGGGGAGAGGGTGTTAAAACCTTACTTCTGGCAGGCAGAATTTTGTAAAATGTTTTGCACCTTTATGGGAATATCCTTATTGCAATTTTCCCTTCACAAATCTACATCCAACTAAACTCCAGCACTGGATCTTTATGTCAGGTAGTTGGTCGTGTGTCCTGTTCAGCTGGTACCTTTCATGCCACCAGGTTCCAACCTCTGCTCTTAGGGCATTGCCCTTTCCTTAAGTAAACCTTGTCCGTCTTTGTTGTGATGGTTGCCCTGATGTGTTTTAGAGTTCAAATCAGACGTGGTACACAAGTTCACCAGGGTCTAACAGAGCTGATACCAAGCCAGTTCCTACCACTAGGTAGCAGAGAACTGCAGGACTTCCGCTTGAGCTGCGTTTACAGGAGACAAACTGACATTTAATTAGCCACCATAGGTCAACTTGATGTTTATTGGACAAAGAGAAGTGCATGGTTGGTATTGGAGGAAAAGGAAGCCTCAAGAGGGGTGAATGGCTAAATGTTTTGTTAATGAACAGTGTATTTGTTTCCTTGGATGTCCGTTGCAATGATTATAGATCTAGCTTTGCTTTGAAAATACTGTATTAAATTGAGTCTTTTCTGGGGGAATTGTGTGCCAGTCAGTTTGCACTGTCTTAAATTGCAGAACTGGTCATTATTTATCTCGTTTACAGCGAGCTTTGAGCAGTCCCCAAGAGATAACTCTGCCCTTTGTGTTCTTGCCTATTTTTCAGTTCACCAGAACACAGGAAGGACTTTCTGAAGGCAGTGCACTCGATTCTGCGGGATAAACACAGAAGACAGCTTCTTAAAACCGAAAGCTTGCCCTCATCCCAGCAATATGTTCCTTTTGGTGGAAAAAGATTGTGTGCTCTAAAAGGTGCAAGGCCAGCCATGAACAGGGCAGGTACTGTAGGGCTACAGACTTTCAAGATCCCAGTAACCCCAGCACCGTTGTAGGACATGTGGTGGTGTCTGTTACTTGTATATTAGGATTAGCGTTCTCTCCTGTGTATGTAAAAAAAACTTGCTGGTTTTCCGTGCTTCACCTCCTTGAGAGCCTTAAATTGCCTCTATTTACCTTGCTTTGCACTCAAGGCTCAGCTTCAGAGTGGTCCTTCTGGTGTGGAAGGAAGAAATGGGATTCCTGTCAATACCGATTGGCTGTGCACTTTAATCTGGAAATGGGTTTCAGCGGAACAAAGCAGAAGCCCGCTGCATATTTCTTAGAAGCATGTACAGAATCTTGAGCTAACCTTAGCACTTTTAAACTAAAATGCACAAGAAAAATCAGCTCCCCCGAGTGAGTGGCTTGGTTTGAAGAGATAGCTTTGTTTGTCCTCCATTTTAGCCTTTTCAGCGCTATTGCTAAAGGGCACGTGCTTCTACTCACGTTTTGAGAAGCACGCACTTGATACTACTATTTTTGTTAACGGCCTGTCCTAAACCATGGATTTTCCTTTTCAGTTGACTTCAGGCAAAAGCAATGAGAAAATCCCAGGGAAAAGCAGGTTTTCATTTTCAGAACACTAGATGATGGAGGGAAGAAACATTTGCTTCCAACTTGAAAAGTACATGGCACCGCTGCGTGTTTTGTTCTGGTCTGTTGTTTATTTTTTTTTTTTTTCTGCTCATTAGATCCAGCAATGTAGACAACCAGGCTTTCTGTTCCTCTTCTGTAATGGGCAGGCCAGACCAATAACATTCGCAGCATGGCTTCTCACTCGGGGTGTTGCTAGCCATCTGCCTCAGAGGCGCTTAAAATTGTAAGGAAGAGTCAAAGGAGGGCCAAAATGCAACTGTTCTACCACCGTGCTGCTTCAGTCAGCCTGTGGGGCTGCTCTGCTGTAGAGGCCAAACCTTTTTTCAGTTTGGCTCGTTGGTGCACTTGCATGATGAATTCTGCAGGGATTAAAGTCCCCTCTTAGAGTCCAGGCCTCTCACCACAGTTAAACTTTGCAACTGCTGAGCTGTTGTACTTAATGCATGTTTTGAGGCTCAGGGATATTAAAATGCAACCCTGCCCCCAAGCTAGAGTCTAATAAATACATCCTGAAAGTGCTAAGGTGCTGTTCAGTGGAGGGGGAGAAATGAGAACCTCGGAGTTCACCTGCTTGCCATGGAGCTACGTGTGTGTGTGCGCGTAAAGCGCCGGAATGCCTGCAGGTCCTTCAGCTGCAGGATTCGTCCCCTGCACTGCCTCACAAGCCTCTTACGAAGATGTTCCAACACAGAAGATGTGAATTTGCTAATTGGGCCAGTTGCAAAAGCTAGTAGACCAGCTGATGCTGAGTAAGGAACTTCTGAAAGTTTTTCTGGTTTGGGGTTTTTCTTCTGTTTTTTTCCTTCCCCCAGTAGGGAGGGAGCGGGGAAGGGAGCAGCAGAACCTGGAGAGGGAACTTACTTGCCCATAAATAACGCAACAATTGCAGCATCTTCTGCACCAAGGTAGCTACTTGGAAACCTGTAGTGTTGCTCTTACCCGAGACAAAGCAATTTCCCGTACCGAGGCGTAAGGTTAGTAGGTTTTTGCGGTGTGCTGACAGCGGGGCACTGCGTGTGAGAAGCTGAGCTGAACAGAGGCACTTTGTGCTGGCTGGCTGCCTGCCTACCGCTTAGGAGGAACAGTAATTGTGGGCCATTATCCCAGCTGTGGATCTGAGTAGCAGAAACTCCTTTTTTCAGCTGGAGAGAGACCTGTGCTGAGGAGCTGAGTGAAGTGTGACTTGCCCGCAGGGAGGATGCCGAATGACTAGGTCATTCGTGGGAGTCTGCCCGCTTCGTGCCTAGCGGTGCTTAAAATAAAGGGCCCCTGGAAGACTTAACTTTTCAAAGAGAGTTGTACCGTGTGTAAAAAGCCTGTGGGGTTTTATCTTTGTGTGTGCGCAGTGTCAGCCCCAAGCAAGTCTCTTGGGAGGAGGAGGCGGCGGCTGGCCCGAAACAGGTTTACCATTGACTCAGATGCCGTCTACACGAGCAGCCCTGAAAAAGAGCCCCAGCAGCCCACGCACAGTGGGGACACTGACCGCTGGGTAGAGGAACAGTTTGACCTTGCTCAGTATGAGGAGCAGGAGGACATCAAGGAAACGGACATCCTCAGCGATGACGATGAGTACTGCGAGGCCATGAGAGGTGCCGTGGCCGACCGAGACCTTCGGGAGCGGCTGCAGGCGGCCTCCATCACGAGCAGCCAGCCCTGCCGGGAACACCGCCCGCGCCCGGCCATGGACACGCACGCCTCCAGGATGACCCAGCTGAAGAAGCAGGCGGCCTTGTCCGGCATCAACGGTGACGTGGAGGGCCACGGCGAGGAGGTCATCTGGGTTAGGCGTGAAGACTTTGTCCCCAGCAGGAAACTGAACACGGAGCTCTAAAGCGGTCCTCTTCCCCGCCTGGATGCGTAGGTCTCCCCGTCCCACCCTCCATCCCTTCCTCCCTCCCGCCCCCGCACACCGCGGAGAGCTGATCCCCATAGATTGCACACTTGCACACACCATTTCGGCAGCTGAATTGGTCCAAAGCCATGCGGCCACACTTTAGGCAACTGTAAAACGCTCAAAACCTGGAACGGAATAAGCTTAAGGTCCTGTCTTACGTTACCAAGGGCTTTCACACTATTTTATTTATTCTAAAATAATCAGGGGCTGAAATTAAGTATGGGGAGAATATCATCACTGGAAAACAAATTACTCTGGATGTCTTAACCTGCGTGCGGTGAACTAGCTTAAACAATAGCACAACGAACAGAGGGTTTTATAGCCGTAAAACATCAGTCGTAGGTTCATCTCCTTAACGAGGAAACTGCCTTTTTAACGTGTACAGTTGCAGCATTCTTATTCTTTTCCCTCTTTAAATGTAAGAGAATATACATGTATTTTAGGAATGTGTGAGGAAAGGTTTGGGATTTATGTTGTGTTAAGTCCTCTTGGTCTGTGGCTGGTCTAATTTAATGTCAATGTTGGAAGCTCTAGTTTTACATAATATTGTAAAGATGCCAAACTCTCTTAAAAGAGATCCAAATTTAACACTTGAAGAAATATTTTTTTGTATTTTACCTGAGATGCAGGGGCACAAAGGGATAAGAGTTTTACAGCGTTAGTGTAGCTCCACGTCTAGGATACAAGGCTAGCTTTTTGCAGAGGGTTAGGAATGGTGGTTTTATATTAAAATATGAACTGGAAACTCTTATTTAGGTATAACTTTCTTCAGGAAAAGGATTATTGTATATGTTTGAGACTGGAGTTTAGTTAGATAATAAAAAGAATAAGATAAAATGACATGACTGAATTGTAGTGGACCAAACCGATCCGTGGTGTGACCTCACTGGAGCCGGTGTAGCAACATCACAGATCCGTTTGGTCCACTCTCTGGCAGAGTTTGGGCTTAGGGGACAGGGAATTCATGGCCAAAAAACTGACCTCATCCACTCTCCTACTGTGGGTGAAACTAGTGTATTTTAATTCCTTTATAAAAGCTTTTCCACTGCAATAGAGTATGAACAAGTTCTACACAAGCAAACCTCTTTAACATTTTAAATCTTTTATTTAAACATCTAAAACAGGGTAAAATGTGACTAAAATCTTGTGGTTTTTAAGTAGACTTCCAAATACGAAACACAAAATAGCACTTTTTTTTTTTTTAAGATTTATATAGCTTTTCCCATTTCAGTTTCACCTATAGGAAGAAAAGGAAGAATATATGAAATTTTCTTTTTTGTTGTTGGTATCTATTGATGTTTGACACATTAGTAGGTACTTTGAAAACCTGAAATTTTATAATAGCTTTAGGATTATATTTTATAAAATCCACTCTGACTATATTTTAAAACATAACAAAAATTATTCCCCCCAAAAATCCATCACTGTCTTTGTGTCCCAGCTAGCATTCTCCCCTTGCCCCCCCCTCCTCTTTCTGGTTTCTGGTGCACTATACTTGAGCTTATGAAAGCTTTCTCTATTAACTTTTTGCTATCTTCTGATTTCTTTTCGTAAAAGCTTTAGAAAGGTTTCTATACCCTTTGTATTATCACGTCATTGTTTTATATCATCTACCTGTCAGTTGTGTCCCAGCGTATTAGAGAAGCGGAGGTTTTAGCTGTCCTATGCTGTACCCAGCGGAATACAGTCAGCGCTGAAATACTGGAAGGCTGGTACTGGGAAGGTACCGTTGTTCTTGTACATAACGTCATGACATGTCTATGTCAAAGGTTCTTATATATTTCTTTTATAAGCTGAAAGAAGGTCTATTTTTATGTTTTTAGTTCTATGAATGGAACGTTGTAAATGCCTGTCAGAAATAAAATACTGGAAAAAAAATACACGAGAGTGGTGTGTGTGCGTGGGTGCTCTGGGCCAGGTGTCTCTCTCAGTAGAGGCAAGCAAGGAAGCAAGTCCTACAGTAGCCGAAGTTGTTGGGATCGCTCCCCTGGCTTTAATAACCTGTAGGGAGTCTCTTTAATAGTAAGGTTTCCACCCTTAGCCTGTCTTGGCTCTGCTTTTTTGGTGGGGTTTGGTGGGGTAATGGCTCCTTTGGCCAGCATGTTCTGAGGTTCAGCCTGTCCCACCTGAAAGGCTGGGGCAAGCTTGTTGGCCTCCCTTCTCTCCTATTGAAACCTCACTTTTATTTACTTATTTCCCCCATGGAAGGTCCACTCCTGGAGCCTTCCTTCTTAGAGGATGGAAAACGAGACAGGCAGGAGATCAAATGCCAGATGCAAGTATTTGGCCACAGTGTGCCTATTTGACATGCACCTTGTCACAAATTGAAGCTTCCCTTTAGCGGGACTGCTAGCTTTAAAATGGCACGGTCAGGTCTGTAACTAGCAAAAGTGTTCCTCACGTCAGTGAAACCTCTACTGAGAAATGGGTGCAAAGCCTGCTAATGCGTGCGTGTGTGCTCTGCAGAGGATAAACGTGAACAAGTATGAACTGTTTTTAAATGCCACAGCCTTTCTTTGGCTGGGTTCACGTGTTTGTCTCCCCCACAGTTTAGTTTTACCAGCTACTGCAATGTTTCCAACAACGGACTCCAGCTTTCAGATTATATACAAAGCTGCTTAAAGAGCATCATGCCTTGTGTTAAAAATTCATATTATGTGGCTCACTTATCACATACCAAGCCTTACACAGAAGGTATAGGTGGAAAGTGTAATGCTATGGAGTAGTTCTTGTATTCTCATCTACTAGTCTGTAGTTTAGGAAAGAGCCCTTGGGTAAGGCTCAGCTCATATTTTGCAGAAGTGAGAGTTGAGATTTTCCTTGTTACGTCCATAACTAGTCATGCCTGTTTCTTTTCCTGTGCTGCTCACAAGGAACCTTAAGTGCGTATTTTTAAAGAGAGAGGAAAGAAGTAGCAAATTCCAGAAGAATTCTAATTATGTTGGAAGAGCTCTCCGGTCTTGCCATGGCTGGTTGTTTGGCCAAACCCCCTGCCTTTGGGGTGATGAATTTTAGTCCAAATGTGAGGAGCGTGCTGTGGGTTGGTGTTTTGTGCAGCCTGGGCAGGAGCTTCCCTGGCCCGTGGGTGAGACCCTGACTCCCACCACTTCTCTTCAGGGGCACTAGGACGAGCGATGTACAGGCAGTTGGGTTACGTGCGTGAATTCTGGCAGATTGTCCCTAAAAGTTGGGCTGGTGGACACTGGGGAACTGGTTTATCAGAAAACAAGATGTTATTGCCAGAGCTGTGAGAAGAGCCTTGCACAGCCCCTTGATCTCGCCTGCAGTAGAACAGCAGCGGTCTTTTGTGCAGAGGAACAAGGCGCTCTGTAGCACTGAGGTTTGGGAAGTGCTTTTCTTAACTCTAGTTTTACCAGTCAGTTGGCTTTTATCGTCTTCTCCAGCAGAGCTGCTTTCCTCGCACCAGCTTCAGGACAACACAGGAAACACTTTGTTTGGGAGGCTATTGTCTCTGCAAATAACACGTCAAGAATGTGACCCCGCTCCCTGCCTGCGGCTATTTTAAATGTGGCCAGATAATCGTGGAGGCAGCGAACAGTGCTTCCCACAGCTCACGTTCCCACTCCCGGTGTCTTTGGCTACTTGCTTTCCTTTCCTTTTAATTTTATTCTCAGCAGTTGCTGAGGTACTTCTGCTTGAGCACTAGGCTTTTGTTTTTTAAGCCTTTCCATTGCAAGTCCTGCCATGCATGTTGATGGAAGACTGTCAGCGTGTCGGTATTACTGAATGAATCCAATCCAATATTACTGAATTAATCCAAGCATTTTGGGAGCTTGCTGCGGCTCTGCCTTATTCTGCAGGGAAGTGAGGGGAAAGAAAGCCTTTGAAAAATGGCTTCCTCTTCTTTTCTCTTTTCCTTCGGCCACATCCTGTTAATAATACATAGGAGCTCTGCGCTGTATGCGGGCATGAGCTTGAGTAGGTTTTTGCAATAATGAAATCTTGTAGCAGCCTTAGGGCCTGGGTAAATTGTTCCCATTTTAAGCCTGACAAACGGAGGCAGGTGAGGGAGTACACACAAGGTCATGCAGCAAGCCTGGGGTAGCGGTGCAAGGCTTGCAAAAGGCCCTTTAGCCATTAGTCTGGACAATGTTTCCTTTTCGTTAATGGAAAAGAGTAATTAGCTGTAGTAAGGAATCGTTTCTCATGGCAGGGTAATAAAGTGATCAGAAAAGTCACACAGCCTGCCTGGGCAGCAGGGATTTTGTCGTGGTTTAGCCACCGCCAGCAACTAGCACCACGCAGCCGCTCACTCACTCTCCCCAGATGGAATCGGGGAGAGCGTCGGAAAAATAAAAGTGAGAAAAAACTCACGGGTTGAGACAAAGACGGTTTAATAGGTAGAGCAAAAGCTGCACACACAAGCAAAGCAAGGGATTCATTCACTGCTTCCCATGGGCAGGCAGGTGTTCAGCCATCTCCAGGAAAGCAGGGCTCCAGCACGCATAACGGTTACTTGGGAAGACAAACGCCGTCACTCTGAACGTCCCCCCCTTCCTTCTTCTTCCCCAGCTTTATATACTGAGCATGACGTCACATGGCATGGAATATCCCTTTGGTCGGTTGGGGTCAGCTGTCTCGGCTGTGTCTCATCCCAACTTCTTATGCCCACCCCCAGTCCACTCACTGGTGGGGCGGTGTGAGGAGCCTAAAAAGCTTTGACTGATTACCAACAACCAAAACCATCAGTGCGGTATCAACGCTGCTCTCATCCCAAATCCAAAACATAGCCCCGCACCAGCAAGAAAGTTAACTCCGTCCCAGCTGAAACGATGACCAATTTGTTTGTCCATTATGTACAGCTCTGGTGTCAAGTTTGCTTTCTCCTTTCAATTCTGTGCTTCCAATCAATTTAATAAGAGGCGGAGGGATGATGGTGGGCCAGGGAATAATTGTAACCAATGAAGTATTTTCCATGTGACCTTCAAAATAAAGCCAGGGTTTCTGTGGCTGTTCCCCTCCACGCACTGATGTTACAGGTGATGCTGACTGCACACAGCCTCAGGGGAACATGCCTTGGTGTGCCCGGAAAGAGAACAGCTTGCGTAGGCTCCGTCCCCGGGGATTTCAGGAACCATGTGGAGAAAGCCCTGAGCAGCCTGGTCTGATACCAGAGCTGGCCCTGCTTGGGGCAGGAGGTTGGACCGGAGACCCTACTGAGGGGCCTTCCCACCTGCATTATCCTGTGATGCTGTGACTCCTCCGCCGTACCCTTCCATACCTGCTCACACAGGATGAGCCTCAGTTTGTTTGTTGGGGTTTTTTCCAGTCAGGAACAAACTGCAAAACGTATTTTAAATTTTCTATCAAAAGATGAAAATGCTGCGATGAAACCAAACAGACAGACTCCCGGGAGATAAAGCTTTGTGGCAATCTTCCATAGGAAATGGCAGGAACACAGATTTACTGTGGGGGTGGGACAACTGAAGAGACCGCAAGTCACCTTCTCCTGAGCCTCTCAGCCCCAGTGAGAAGTGTTCGGTGCAGATGTAGATCTATTTCCTGGGATGCCCCAGGTCTACTACACACAGTAAATGGCAGAAGTGCCTGTTTGAAGTGCCTTGGGGTCCTTGCTGCAAAAACATCACTGGACTTTTATCCAAACTGTGCTTGGGTGTATGAAATCATGTTTTCTCCTGGTTGAAGCAAAATATTTGAAATGAGAAAATCTCTCCTTAACCCCCTGTTCTGGCACATCAGAGTTAAAGGTACTACTCCCTCTCCAGTCCAGTAGGTGTTTGAGGTCAGCATCCTGCTCAGGATGCAGCTATTCTGGAGGAGGGATCTCCTGGGGAAGGTTGACTGCAAGGGGCAATGGAGGGTAGGGTATGCCTTAGGGCTCGCCTACAGACGCGCCCTGTGTCCTGCCTCAAACAGCACCCATAGCGTGTTGTCTAGGGAAGAATAATAGAGCAAACATTTGTGAGAGTTTGACCCCTACGCTCCCCACTCCTAAACACAGGCACATAGTGCTGTTTCATGGCGCAGTATCTTAAGGCACTTCAGAAGATCCCAAGGTCAATTCAGCTGCCCACATAGAGTCAGTAGTAACGCTTATGGCATCTAAGAGGTCCAAGACATCTCTCTGCGTGGGGGTGCTGGGGGACACAGGTGCCTCAGGTGAGCTATGCGCTTCTGGAGGGGCAGCTGGAGGATGGTGGGTAATCCTGGGCCAGCTCAGGTGGCATTAAAGGCAACTGAATCCCACCCTGGGGGTTTAGTTACTCTCCAATGACTTCTGCTCCAGGGGGCTGCCCAGTGTGACCTTGAATCCAGATAAGCTTTTTGCATCCAGACATCCTTCGGCAAGGAGTTTTAGAGGTCTGGTACCCAGGCACGGATGTGCCACCTTTTTTTGGTCATTCTGAATTTTGATCCCACTAGTTTCATTTGACATCCACCAGCTTTTTACACGGGAGGAAACTGTGATGAGTCAGTCTCTACTAACTTTCTCCACATCACCCATAACTTTAGAAAACTTTGTCATATTTCTCATTGGTCAGCTTTTTTTTCCAGACCGAGCCCTTTCTGGTACTCAATGAGCCGTTAATCTGGCTCATTGATGCCACGGGAGTTTTTCCCCCCCAGAAGACAATAAAAAGTATGAAGGCATGACAGTGAAAGGAAGTAGAAATTAAACGTCTTGAATATGTTGCCAGCAAGTCTCACAGGGATTCTTAGAGCGGTTAAATTTTGCAGAGCTCCATGTCTGCCTAGGGGATGACAATAAAAGGCACAGAAAGGAAATGGTATCAAAATAGGGTATGGTATATGCAGCAGTTCCTACAGCAGTGGCAAGTTAATGTTTGCTACGTAAGGTAGGATTATATTCAGCTTGTAATACTACCAGATCAATCCAAAACCTTCAGGAAGTCAGTGAAGTGGTGAAATCAAGAAAGAGAGTTGGTCTATGAAGCAGAAGGCAGCACACAACCACAAGAGCGCGCGCACACACACACACACAAGCAGTGACAAGTGGCTTGTGCGTGCCAGCTCGCCGCGCGCCTCACCGCACCGCCTCTGAAATCCTTCCCGCTCCTTTGGGCTTAAGAACTCTGTGCTGCCGTGAGCCAACCGTCTCTGCATGAAACGGAGGAAGGCAGGGGGAAGCTTCCTCCTGCAGCTCCTCCTGCAAGGCTGAGCGCGGTTTGGAGAGGCGAATACCGATGCCGTTTTCGCGTGCGCTCTCTGGCTGCGTGCCAGATCCCTATGTCACATCTATGCAATTAGCTGATGACCCGTGCGCAATCACACGTTGTTACAACAGCCAAGTAAATCTGCTCGTGGGGAAAAATTGTTTGAAATTAAACAGGTAACCTGAGGAAATGAGAAATAATTAGAAATAGCACATTAAAAAAAAAGAGGGAGCAAGAGGGCCTGAAATTAATTAATGTTGCAGGAACCAGATCAAAGCCAGAAACTGAGATTCATAAAGCTGCAGAGAGGCGTGAATAGAATATTAAGTATGTGCTGTACTCTCCATGAAAGGAGAGCAGGCTCCGAATCAACACCTGGGGTGCTGGGAATGTGGCAAGGAAAAAGCCAAGCTCTCCTCCATGCCCAAGGGCCAAGCGCTGGACGAAGCTTTGAACTCACTGTGCCTACAAGAAATGCTCAAGGTGCCATCTTGCACCAGATGCTCTCCCGCTTCTTAGGCCCCTAAGGCTCCCCCATGTTCATTCAGAGGGTAGCACATGGCCACAGGAGCATTTTGCTCGTAGCCACAGCGTTGGGATCTCCACAGCACAGACACAGGCTCTTCTGCATCAGCTGGCTTCATAGAATCATAGAATGGTTCAGGTTGGAAGGGACCTTAAAGATGATCTAGTTCCAACCCCCCTGCCATGGGCAGGGACACCTCCCACTAGACCAGGTCCCTCAAAGCCCATCCAGCCTGGCCTTGAACACCTCCAGGGATGGGGCAGCCACAGCTTCCCTGGGAAACCTGTTCCAGTGCCTCACCACCCTCACAGGAAAGAATTTCTTCCTAATATCTAATCTAAATCTACCCTCTGTCAGGTTAAAACTCTTTCCCTTTGTCCTGTTGCTACACTCCCTGATCAAGAATCCCTCCCCATCCTTCCTGCAGCCCCCTTCAGGTACTGTAAGGCCGCTATAGGGTCTCCTCGGAGCCTTCTCTTCTCCAGGCTGAACAGCCCCAGCTCTCTCAGCCTGTCCTCGCAGCAGAGGTGCTCCAGCCCTCTGATCATCTTTGTGGCCTCCTCTGGACCCGCTCCAACAGGTCCATGTCCTTCTTATGTTGGGGATCCCAGAGCTGGACGCAGTGCTCCTGTGTCTCTGCCCTCCGGGCAGCGCAGCACGGCTGGTGGCCAGGGGCTGGGCTCCTCAGGCTCTCCGGGAAAGAGCAGAGGCCGAAGAGGTGTTTCTGGAGACGGTGCCAACGGCGATAGCCCGCCCAGCGGTGTCCCAGGGTAAAAACTCCTGGCCACCTTCTGCTGCCAAAAATCCCCGGGGCTGCCCCGGGAAGGGCCGCTCGGCTGGTGGTGACCACGCAGAGGCACAAACCGGCGACGAGCCCGGCGGCTTTTCTGTGGGGGAGCGGGGCCGGGGTCGGGGGCAGAGGGCAGAGGAGGACACTGATCTGCAACACAGCCCTCCTCCTCCTCCTCCTCCTCTTCCTCGTCCTCTCGGGAGGGACGTGCCGCCGGGGGCTCCTTTCCACGCCGCGGCCAGCGGGGGTCACTCTTCCCCCGCAAATAGCGCGGCGCCCGGCCGGCCTTGGCGATCCGGCTCGGTTAAAAGCCGGGGGATTTCCGCTTTAATAAAATTAATAACGAGGGAAAAAAAAAAAATAATAAAAAAAAAAGGAATTAAAGGCACTCCTGCTCCGGCGGCGGTCGAGCACCGTCCTCTTTGCTGGCCTTACGCAAGGCATCCCGCGCGGTTGCGGGGCTGCCGTCGGCCTGCAGCTGGGTTTTACGTCATTCCGTCAGAGAAAGTAATTTCCAGGGATAGAGTCAGATTCACTTCTTCTCAGCGGAGATTAAACCCCTTTAATTAACTCCTCAAGGGGCATTAGAGAGTTCAGTATCTTTGTGGTTGTTCAAGTGCTAATAATGCTGGGACCGATGCTGCGGATCAGCGGGCATCTCCTCCGACGAAGGAGGGCAGATTCTCCCTGAATCGTGCCTGGTATTTTGTCCTAGCTCTCCAAAGGGACCGAAGGATCCCACCGAGGATTTAGGAAGGAGAGGAGGGATGGGGATAACACCTCCTATTGCTACACCTCCTTTTGCTTGTGCAAAAGGTAATAGTGTGTAGATGGTCAGCTGCCCGGCATTGTCGTGAGGCCTCTGTCAGTCCTTTGGATGACAGGCAAATTTTGCAGAAAGGAGAAACAGAATTTGTACCCTTAAATCTTGAAGGTGGCACGAACGTCCCATCTCCCCGGTTGCTTTTGCAGGATCTGCAAGGCAGTGTGGGAGCCAGCAGCCATTTGCCAAGACCATTTACAGATTTGTACGGAGAGTCTTCCTCGCACGCCCTGGCTGGGCAGTGCCTGGGTAGGCCGAGGCAAGAGCCTAGCATCACTGAAGTTTGCTTTGAGATCTGCTGCAATGTGCTTAAAAATGGTAAGTGAAGAGCGTTCAAGAGTTTTCCATGATACCAGGGAGTTTTGGGAAAAGCCCTGCTGTTGGAGGATGCAGAGTGATGTGGACACACGCTTTGGTAGAAATGCAGTGCAGAAGAATGTACTCCATCCTCTCCCACAACTTCCTAATACAGCATTAAAGAAAGCCCTTTAGATCTCCATCAAGAAACTAAAAGACTGAACTAGAGGAAGAGTATCGTCTTTCTTCGAGGTCACTGCAATGGCAGGCTATTGAATTATACGCAGGAATAGTATAGAAAAAGAAGACGAAGACTGCAAAAAAGCCACTAGCTTAAAAAGATAAGAAAATCCAATCCTCTGCCCCCTTAAAACTTCACGAAGCATGAGAAAATGAGCACTTGTTAATGAAATGATTTTTAAATGACCCTTCTTCTCTGTCTCCCATTTAAAAAGTAAAGAAAGAGCTGTTGTTTAAAGTAAAACAAAGCGGAGAGTGCTGGGATAAAAATTACACATTTGCACAGCAAGGGCATTTTGAAAACAGTCTGGGAAGATTCACCCCAGCGTGGTACAGACAAGTTGGAGCTGTGGGGCTCAGCGAGCTGCATTTCCCCAGGGAGCCACGAGAGCTGTTTTCAAGGCGATGCAGGGAAAGGCCCCTAGCAGCGAGCTGCGATTGGCATTATTTCTGTAGATGGCCCCAGAAGACGTTTCAGAATGTTGTGCCAAAAACAGGAGTTGGAAGGTCATAACACCAGTGTGGAGACTTAAGATCAGGGGTGGGAGGGGGGGCAGTGAAACAATGTCTCTCTGAGGAGAGAAATGAAGAGAGAATTTCAGGAAAAAGGAAACAACGTAATGCAATCTACAATCCCAGTTACTTACCCGGAGGACTTTTTTACCTAGGGCGCTAAGGCTTGAACCTGCAGAGCGCTGCCCTGATCCACAGTGAGGTCTGTGGGGCAGCGCGGACAAACCCCCCCATAGAGCGCTGGCAAGGGGGCTCACCTTCTCCAGAGGGGCTTTCCATTTTTCTGCTTGCTGTGGCAGGTTCTCACAGTCACGCGTTTTAACCCTGCATTAGGCTGAGGTCTGCAGCACAGGGCGAGACCTCTGCTTGCTCTGATGTTGAAAATCCACAGGGACGCTGCTGCTTTCACCTGGTTGGTTTTGCGGCTGGGCTCTAAACAGATAACATGTTGTGGTACCAGCTGGGTAACACTTCCCTTCCTCTACACCTATATCTGCTTTCTAACACTGTGCACCCTTTAAAATGCTGCCTTATGGCTCTACACTAATAAACTAACACAAAATATACAGCAGCAGTAGGCAAAGGGTGTGCTTAGCATGAATCAAAGGAAGTAAGACTTTGCAAAACTATTATCCCAAGCACTTTGTCAGTCCACAAAGATGTCCCATCCCTGGAGAGACTACTACTGGGGAATGAGGAAGAAACTTGCAGGATAATAAAACTTTGATCCCAAACGTGCACAAGTTTAGAGTAGTATCATGACATAGACAAGTAATCCCCACAGCCGTGTTTAAGAAACTGCAGCATCAACGCTGACTGATCTCTGACTGGTCCTACCACTTGCCAAACATTCTCCCTGTTATCGTTAAATGAAGTTACACCTGGAGTGGCAAAACAGATCTGTTTGTGGGAAGCATAGTGTATCGATTAAGCTTTCTCTTGGATTCTTGCTCTCTGGTCCTGAAAACAATATCAAGAAGAAATGAGGAAGGTTCATCCCAAAATTTAACTGTGTTGCTTTTCAGCTAGGAAAGGGCTCCTCTCCAGTTTCATAAAGAACTGTAGTTGTTTGGAGTTAAAAACAACAGTTTTGCAAACTTGAGGGCTGTGATGTCTGGTTTTGATGGACCATGTTCTTCCTATGTTTCCTCCGTCGCTGTCTGAACAACTACAGCCAGCCTCACTTGCAGAATCATAGAATACTTTGGGTTTGAAGGGACCTTTAAAGGTCTAGTTCAATGAGCAGGGACATCTTCAACTAGATCAGGTTGCTCAGAGCCCTGTCCAAACTGACCTTGAACATTTCCAGGGATGGGGCATCTACCACCTCTCTGAGCAACCTTTTCCAGTGTTTCACCACCTTCCTTGTAAAAAATATATTCCTTATATCTAGTCTAAATCTTCCCTCTTTCAGTTCAAAGCCATTACCCCTCCTATTGGAACAGGCCCCGCTAAAAAGTTTGTCCCCATCTTTCTTATAAGCCCTCTTTAAGTACTGAAAGGCCACAATAAGTTCTCCCCGGAGCTTTCTCTTCTCCAGGCTGAACAACTCTCTCAGCCTGTCTTCATAGGAGAGGTGCTCCAGCCCTCTGATCATCTTTGTGGTCCTCCTCTGGACTCACTCCAACAGGTCCATGTCCTTCTTATGTTGGAGTCCCCAGAGGTAGATGTAGTACTCCAGGTGGGGTCTCACCAGAGCAGAGCAGAGGGACAGAATCACCTCCTTTGACCTGCTGGCCATGCTTCTTTTGATGCAGCCCAGGATACTGTAGGCTCTCTGGGCTGTGAGTGAACATTGCTGGCTCATGTCCAGCTTTTCATCCATGAGTACCCTCCAAGTCCTTCTCGGCAGAGTTGCTTTCAATCCCTTCATACCCCAGCCTGTATTGATACTGGTAGCTGCCCCGACCAAGGTGCAGGACTCTGCACTTGGCCTTGTTGAACTTCATGAGATTCACATGGGCCGATTTCTTGAGCTTGTCCAGGTCCCTCTGAATGGCATCCCATGCCTGAGGCATGTCAGCTGCTCCACTCAGCTTGGTGTCATTGGCAAACTTGCTGAGGGTGCACTTGATCCCACTCTCTATGTCATTGATCAAGATATTGAACAGTACTGGTCCCAGTATGGACCCTTGAGGGACACCACTCCTCACCGATATCCATCTGGACATAGACCTGTTGACCAATACCCTCTGGCTGTGACCATCCAACCGATTCCTCCTCCACTGAACAGTCCACCCATCAAATCCGTATCTCTCCATTTTAAAGAGAAGGATGTTGTGGGGGGACTGTGTCAAAGGCCTTACAGAAGTCCAGATAGATGACATCCGTGGTTCTTCCCTTGTCCATTGATGTAGTCACTCCACCATAGAAGGCCACTAGGTTGGTCAGACAGACTTGCCCTTGGTGAAGCTGTGCTGGCTGTCTTAAATAACCTCC
Organism: Chroicocephalus ridibundus; assembly: GCF_963924245.1. Taxonomy (NCBI): domain Eukaryota; kingdom Metazoa; phylum Chordata; class Aves; order Charadriiformes; family Laridae; genus Chroicocephalus; species Chroicocephalus ridibundus. Next base: position 104,835,089 of record NC_086284.1, read on the forward strand.
CTGTCCTCCATGTGCCTTAGCATAGCTTCTAGGAGGGTCTGCTTTATGATCTTCCCAGGCACAGAGGTGACACTGACAGGTCAGTAGTTCCCAGGGTTGTCCTTTCTACCCTTTTAAAAAATGGGTGCAATGTTTCCCTTTTTCCAGTTGCCAGGGACTTCACCTGACTGCCATGACTTTTCAAATATCATGGAGAGTGACCTGGAAACTACATCAGCCAATTCCCTCAGGACTCTGGGATGCATCTCGTCAAGTCCCATAGAATTCTCTATGCTCAGGTTCCTGAGGTGGTCACGAACCTGATCTTCTCCTACAGTGGGAGGGACTTTGCTCCCCCAGTGCCTGCCTAGCTGTCCATCCACTCAAGAGATGTGGGAAGAGAGGCTGCCAGTGAAGACTGAGGCAAAAAAGTTGTTGAGTACCTCAACCTTCTCCTCATCTGTAGTTACCAGTTTGCCAGTCTTGTTCATTGCAGGGGTACGCTTTCTTTGATCTTCCTTTTCTGGCTGACATACCTGTAGAAGCCCTTCTTATTATTCTTTGTGTCCCTTGCCAAGTTCAGCTCCAGATGCACCTTGGCCTTTGTGACCCTATCCCTATGCAATCGGGCAGTGTCCCTATACTCTTCCCAGGATACCTGTCCCTGCTTCCACTGCCTTTTAATTTCATTCTTGCCCTTTAGTTTGACCAGCAGGTCTTGATACAGCCATGCTGGTCTCTTGCCTTCCTTTTCTGATTTCTTCCACCTGGAGATCAAGAGCTCTTGCATTCTATGAAAGGCATCCTTAAAGATCTGCCAGCTTTCTTGTGCTCCCTTGTCCCTGAGGGCAGTTCACCAGGGGGTCCTACTGACTAACTCCTTGAACAGCTGGAAGTTTGCTTTCCCAAAATTCAGGGTCCTGACTTTACTCTTCACCCGTACCGTTTCCCTCAGGACTGCCAACTCCACCAGTGCATGACCACTACAGCCCAGGCTGTCACCGACGTGCGTGCTCACGTTGGTGACCATCAGGTCCAGTATCACATCCCCTCTGGTGGGGCTGTCCATTACCTGATTTAAGAAGTTATCCTCGATGCACTCCAGGAGTGTCCTGGATTGTCTACAGTTCGCTGTGTTACTTTTCCAGCAGATGTCGGGTGGTGGAAGTCCCACAACATGATGAGAGCCTACGAGCACGATGCCTCCTGTAGCTGGAGTACGAAGGCTTCGTCAATAGGCTCCCCTTGATTGGGTGGCCTATAGTAGACACCAACCAAATGTCCTCTTTGTTGCCTCAGTCTCTTACTCTTATCCATAATCTTTCAACCTGTTCATGGCTGTTCTTCAGAGACAGCTTGTCACACTCCATCTATTTCTTGATGTAGAGGGCAACGCCTCTGTCTCTCCTTCCTCACCTGTCCCTTCTGAACAGCCTGTAGCCATCAATAGCCGCACTCCAGTCATGGGATTTGTCCTACCAAGTTTCAGTAATGGCAACTAGATCATAGCTTTCTAGCAGCATGGTGGCTTCCAACTCCTCCTGTTTGTTGCCCATGCTGTGTACATTGGTGTAGAGGCATTTCAGCTGGGCTGCCAGCTGTGTTACCTTCTTAGAGGAACATCCCTTAATTCCTTTGGGGTATTCTACTGCTGTATCCATGAGGCATTGTATGCAATATGTGTTTCTGAAAACTACCAATGTTAGTCACGCGAAGGGATGATGTTGCTTTGCTGATATAATTAAATTCAACTGAATTTGAGCCTGAAGGGACTGTTAATACAGTGCAGTGTAAGGGCAAGACAGAAATGCTGACAAAACAATCTCGTGAACATGTAATCACCTCTCGTGCTCAGGCGCCAGCTGGTAAAAACCCATTACAACCATTTCCATTGACATCTCTCTGTTATTTTGGTGACAGCAGAAGAACCCTTCCAGGAGCAGCGATGGGGTTTAAGGTGATGAGGAGGTTTTTCATTAGTTCGTTTTGGCTGGGGGTCCCAAAGCTAAGTTTAGACTGCTCCCCTGGGCATGCTCACACTCTCTCGGTTGCTGCTATTCCCATCTGGTGCAATGGTGATGCTGTCGATTGGGGGCACTGTAGCCTATTGCACTGTGAAAACTGCTGTCACACTGTCATGGCAGGAGCTGGAAAAAGCCATTAAAAGTCAGCAGTCTCAGTATATCCCTGGCAGCCTCAATTTAAAAAGAAGTAAATCAAAATCAAACGACACTGGTAGCTCAATTTGCTCAGGTCTACTTGTGGCTGGGGAAAATTCTTTCCACTGTAACTTCTTCACAGAGAGCATAAGTAAAGTTGTCCCATTAAAGCAAGGTGTTCACCTGCATGGGACTGTTTTGGAGGCTGGGATGTGCAAGTGTATTCAAGATTTACTTTTCTCCTTTAAAGGCAAAACACAACAAGAGATGCATTAAAGTTTGCGTGAGACTACATTTCCAACAAACGTGCCTTTTCCTCAGTGTGATAGGGGATTTCAGTCTTTCATTTGATTTGGTACTAATGGAAATTACTAATTTCTCATAACACGGATTTGTCTTTCCTGATCCTGGGCTTAACTTTCCCTTCTTGCAGAGAAACATCAGTGGACACATAGGAATGAGCTACGTCTCAGGTGCGTTGTTGAGTGAATGTGGCTCAGTCCACGGTGAGATGATATGCTCTGAAGTTCTGAGGGAGCCTTGTTGTGCCTTCAGATAAAACGGCACCTGGACTGTATTTGTTTCCTCTAGCTGCTGATTAAAGAGGTGTGGATGTACCTACTTGACAGTAAGCTCTGCACCCTCTGAATATCTCTCTCTTCTGCTAACGGAGGTGGTTCCACATTGGTTGTCCTGGCAGCACCACGGCTCTGTGGGTTGCTAATGCAACAGGAACAAAGGAGAAAAGTCTTGTTATCACAACGGTGCCGATGAATGAGCTTTTGAATGCTGAGCACAAAGCCCTGCAGCTTGCAGCACATCATACCACACTTCCGTGTGGCTCGTCGCATTAAATTAGTGGGTTTCAGCATTTTCATCTGGCTGTTTTCGCTGTGCTGTGGCATTGCACTGAGTATTAAGTTAGGATGATAAGTCTTGCAGTTTTCATTTATGAAAGTTTCAAGAGAATGATTGGTGACCGCTGGCTGCAGTGTGTGACAGTAGATTTCAGAGTCAAATGTCAGGTGTTCATCTCTGCAAAGCCTGCCTTCAAATAATAAATATGAACAAGTTGTAAAAAAAACTCTTTCTCCTTCTTTCTTTTTCTATTTTTCCTCTGGACTTTGATTCAGCTCTGAGTTTCAAAATGTGTTAAAAAAGACCCTATACCACCTTAATGGACTTCACAACAAAATCTCTTTTGAGGACCAGTTAATCAGTGCTTTTTGTCCATATAAAAGTCCTGTTTCGCTTAAAAGCTGTTATACTAGATCAGTCAGAAACAGGTGCGGAGCAGAGCCTTCAGTGCATGTTTGCATTAGCATTTTAGCTGGCTCTGGGGCGTGCTTTCCAAGCCAATGTCCCAGTCACCCCACTGACCCTGCCTTGGTTCACATCACAGGGAGACTCTGGTGCCAATGACCTGGTGCCCTTCTGGATGAAGTGAAACTGGAGGATTTACTCCAGGAGCACACCTCATGCACTCTGGATGCTAACCGGGACACGAGGGTCTGAACCAATGACTCAGACACACAGCTGCTGAGACCTCCAGGGCTTGCCATGGATGCATGTGCTAACAGAGGCCCTGGAAACACCAAGAGGTCACGCAGTACTCTGAAGTGCTTCTTGGGCAATGCGAATCACAGAATCACAGAATGGTGGGGCTGGAAGGGACCTCTAGTCCAACCCCCCTGCCAGAGCAGGGTCACCTACAGCAGGTTGCACAGGAACGCGTCCAGGCGGGTTTTGAATGTCTCCAGAGATGGAGACTCCACCACCTCTCTGGGCAGCCTGTGCCAGTGCTCTGCCACCCTCAAAGTAAAGCAGTTTTTCCTCATGTTGAGGCGGAATTTCCTGTGTTCCAGTTTGTGTCCGTTGCTCGTTGTCTTGTCACTGGGCACCACTGAAAAGAGCCTGGCCCCATCCTCCTGACACCCACCCTTTAAGTATTTATAAGCATTGATAAGGTCCCCCCTCAGTCCTCTTTTTTCCAGACTGAAGAGACCCAAATCCCTCAGCCTTTCTTCATAAGAGAGGTGTTCCAGTCCCCTAATCATCTTGGTAGCTCTCTGCTGCACCCTCTCCAGTAGTTCCCTGTCCCTCTTGAACCGGGGAGCCCAGAAGTGGACACAGTACTCCAGGTGCGGCCTCACCAAGGCAGAGTAGAGGGGGAGGATGACCTCCCTCGACCTGCTGGACACACTCTTCTTGATGCACCCCAGGATGCCACTGGCCTTCTTGGCCACGAGGGCACATTGCTGGCTCATGGTCATCCTGTTGTCCACCAGGACTCCCAGGTGTCTTTCAGCTGAGCTGCTCTCCAGCAGGTCAGCCCCCAACCTGTACTGGTGCAGGGGGTTATTCCTCCCCAGGTGCAGCACCCTACACTTGCCCTTGTTGAATTTCATAACATTTCTCTCTGCCCAACTCTCCAGCCTGTCTAGGTCTCTCTGTATGGCAGCACAGCCTTCTGGTGTATCAGCCTCCCCTCCCAGCTTTGTGTCATCAGCAAACTTGCTGAGGGTGCACTCTATCCCCTCATCCAGGTCACTGATGAATATATTGAACAGGAGGCCAAATATTCCTTCAGGTTTGCTGTAAGTCTCTTGCATCATGAGGAGAAGGAACCGTGAGGCTGGATCATGCCCTCTTTCAGCTCTGCTGCATCTCTGGGCCTCAGTGGTGGGCCTTAGGTGCCCACATCACGCCCAGGCTCTGCTCACAGGGAAGAGTGGCTAGAGCCTGTTCTCAATGATGGGACATCGTGCCTGCTGCTTCAGTTAGGTGATGTGGCCAGGGTTTATTACTGTTAGTGCCGTCTGGGATGTGCTGATCCACCAAGAGATGCTGGTGCTGATGCTGGTTGTCCTGGTTTGCCCTCTCCCCTTCCCTGCTTTCCAGATCAATCTTTTGCTATCCCAAAAGGTCTTGGACCTCCCCACCGGCCCTACTTATTTCCCTAATGCTTTGGGGACACATTAGCCCACCTAGGGAATATGGTTTTGATGTGCTTTGAACATGTTTGCTTCCCTGTAGCTGTGGCTCTCTGATTCCCCCTGAGCTGCTAATCTATATTCCGTCACCCACAGCCCCCCAAATCCCCCACATTCACCCTGGAAAAAGGGGAGCAAGCAACCCCCGAACCTCCCTCCAGCCATCCTTAGTGCAGCTGCTTTGAGACATGTTTTTCCCCACTCAGCCACTCCCCTGAGGCCTGTGAATTCTCCTGGAGGTGATGGAGGCCACGCTCATGGGCACACCACAAGTGTTTGGGAGTGGGCAGAGAGGGCCTGGGGACATCTAAGCAAAGGAAATGTGCTTGCCCAGAAGATATCACGATCAAATGTTGCTGGAGAGCAAGAGAAGAGGGTGAAAAGATAAATCTGTCAAGCCATCTGGTGCTTTTCATTCATCTTCTGACACTTGCCACCCCTGCAGAACTTGTGTCCTCACACAGCCCGTCGATCCCTGCACACCCAGCGCAGACACACTCCTCTCTGGGGGGCAGCCAGGGTGTGGGTGGCCTGACTGTGTGCCATGGGGATGGAGGGCAGGGCATACAGCTGCCAGAAAACCTGGTCCTTGCTGCTCTGGTCACAACAGAAAGGCTCATAGGGGCTGCGTAGGGCAGTGTTCACAGTGCTGCTTCCAGCCCTTCACCTGCCATCCTCAGTAAGAAGGCTCTAGGCACGCTCCACCTAACATGTGCCATAGGACTGGTGGGACAAGTGCTGTGTATGTGGCCTGTGTAATCACAGCTAATTTGGGTTTGGGAAACCTCAAACCAGGACACCTGGAAAGCAGAGGCTCGGATGATTTTGTTGTAGTTGCTAGTCACTTAGTCTAAGTTAGAAAGTTTGGAGGAAGGCTGTGGGAGACCTGTGTCAGGTACGTAATGGATATGCCATCCCAAAAAGTTTAGCCACTGATTGGTGGGTGTAGGGAAGTCATGAGTCTTCAGAGGGCAAGAGATGCCTTCCTGAATGCAAGTATGTGTTTCTGAAATACCATCTGGCAATGAAAAAGTTGCAGCAACATCTCATGCCTTTGTTATGCCCCTTCACACCTGACATGCCACCATCCACAGCCCAAGAATGATGAGGTCCTCCATGCCCAGGACCTCTGGCTGACCTGAAGCACTGCAAGGACCCACAGAAAGTCATTGCTCTACCTTCCTTCTCAGCCATCAAAACACCCATGAAGACCAGTGATGGGCTACCTGGTGGGCTGTCCTGATGTGTCTGCCTCAGCCATGTGAGTAAGCCTGCCGTGTCCCCCAAGGGGACACGCATGGGGCTGGAGACCAAAACTGGAGTTGTGAGGGGATTCAGGGGTCTGGAACTGTGGCACCACTCATCACTCAGCATTTCCTATCCCCCTGTTCCCATATCATGCGTTTATACTGAACAACGGAGCACCTCTCGTCAACCCCAAACTTTGTTTTACTTCACTTGCGCCCTTCCACAAGTGCACCGTCCCTTCTTATCCTACATGTGGCCTACAGAGAGTGCACTATGTGGTCTTTCATCTATGATGCCATTCTAAATATGAGAGCTGACAGGCAAGCCCTAGTCATATTTGCTAAATGGCTTTAAAATGTTACTGCTGTCACCCCTTTGGTCTGCCTGTCTGTGTACAGCCGCATTTGCCACAGCGGAGTCAGCAGCAGAGAGTATTTGTCTGCAGCCCCTTCCTCCATCCATCTTAGCATAAGCCACAGAAGAAAGTGAGTTTTCTGAGCCTATCCCACTGTGTGGTGGTGGGACAGCCCACATAGTCATCTGCTCTGGGGCGAGCGTCCGGCAGCTGGGGATGGCTGGCGTGGGGGCACCCTAAGGTACTGACAGGAGATTTGCCAGAACTGCTGTGCTAAAGCCTGGGGCAACCTGAGGCAGGGCCACGCACTAATATCTCATTTCTGTGACAATGCTAATCTACTTCAAAAAGACAATTGACACCATCTTACTTCACTGCAATTTTGGGTGTCTCTCACCCTGGCGCCCTTTTGTGACACTGCAGTTGCGACTGCCACCATTTTGCTGACTTCGTGGCCTGAAGGCAGTTCTGCGGCCCTTGGTGAAAGACTGCAGCTGAATGGTTTTTCAACGTACCGTATTCTGTTCAGAAAATAGAAAAAATCATTTTTTACTTTAAGGTTGATCAAACACTGGAACCAGTTGCCCAGAGAGGTTGTGGAGTCTCAAAACCCAGCTGGACACAGCCCTGGGCAGCCTGCCATGTGTGACCCTGCTCTGAGCAGGGGCTTGGACTAGGCAGCCTCCAGAAGTCCCTTCCAACCTCAGCAATTCTCCTGCATTTCTTCTCCCAGTACCACATCTTAATAGCACATCAACATGGCATTGCCACCTTTTGATTCTGTCATACCGGACCATAACTATTTGCAGGCTTTTGTGCTATGTTCTAACATTTTATTTGCTACAAAGCAAGAGGTGTTTCTGTGTCTGGAAGGGAAAAGTTTTGTGTTGAATGTTTAACTTAGTTTTTTTGTTTAGGAAGAATAAATAGTTTGTGTACAGCAGATTTAATGTCCTGGGCAAATAAATGGAAAACATAACAGAGGAACAATACACAATTAAGACTATTTCTTTTTAAGGGATCTCTGTACAGATGCTACCTAAAATATTATGACAGTACATTAGGCAGATTGGCTTTGACCATGAAATGATTTCAAGCAATGTTTTAATAAGATTTTGTAGCCGATTTCAGTGAGCATAGTTTAGGAAATGCAGCAAAGCCTCAGAAACCGAGTATTGAAGCATTCCAGATAATATCAGAAAAGTTTAAAATTGGAGATAGAAAATCCCTAGCCAATTATCTCCGTTCAGCTAGGTAAAACAGGATGGCTTCCCATGAGCATTTGCACGTACGTTGAACAGAACATTTCCCGAAGGCAGTAATTCTATTTCAGAGATCTAGGTTTCTCTCTGTGCCTGTGTGTATAGGCAACATCTGTCTCACAGTGGAAAAGCATCTCATTAACCAAATTAGCAAAATAGCTATCACATAATTTGATCCTGCTGATAACTTCAGTACTACCTCTGAAGTTCAGAGAGCGGACTACTTTACTTTAGCTGATACAACAGGTGAGGTCTGTGGGAATGCTGAGGTGATCGCTCAAATAAACGTCATAGCAAATATGCTTCGGGGACAGCAGCTACCTAATAAATGAGAAAGTCTTGGCTGTTAAAATTAAAACTATAACAAACGTAAAGATTACATCACTTATCTACCAGGAATTCAACTTTGTAGATTCTGAACGATTTGGTCTCAGTCCAGCAAAGCCCCTAAGCACGTACTTAAACATGGTGTTATTGATCTTGCAAGGATCACTTGCCAGCTTAAAGGTAAGCATATGCATAAGTACATTAGAAATTCAGCTCACAACAGTGATCCACAAGCTACTCTAAAACAATGCGTGAGCACAGCCGAGGGCCAAACCACACATCAACCAAACCAGATTATTTTCCAGCAGAATAGAAAAAAAACATTTCCTTAAAAAAAAATATGAAAGAAGGAGCTGGATATTTCTTAATCACCGCAGGCGTAAATGGAGGAAAAATTGCTAATCAGGAATCTATTGATAACCACACAATTCACAATCATTCCATTTGCATTGCATGGAGCTACACTGCCGCCTTTTAGACAGTGTAAGGAGAAAAACCTAGCTACCGGGAGTTTGAAAAAGAAACGTAGGCATGCAGTCTGAAGTAGGTTTAGATATGATGAAGTGTAATTTGAGGATTTTCCTTGGATATTTGGTGTAAGCATCTTTTTAATTCTATTTTATTTTTCTTTTAAGGTGAACCTTTTAAATCTGCTACCAAAGGTTAGTCCCATAGGTAAGGCAAGTGTAGCTTCCTAGTAAGCAATAGCTAGGATGAATCTCACACAGACCCATGCTCTGACCTTTGTTTGAAGTATTGTGTGTGGGACCTGCAGTACTTCAAAGACTTGTGGTGTCTTGCTACTTTCAGGATAGGTAAGGAAGCTGGAGTGGACATTTCACAGTGTGAAAAGTCCATCTTCTGAAAGTATACTTGTGCTTAGGTCTAACTCAGATTACTGAAGGCAGTAGCACTTCACAACCCTCTTTGCTCTCAAGAGATGTCTTTATGCTCACTGTGAGGAAAATAAGTGGTGCTATGGCCATTTCCAAATGGACACGGGAGAAAAGGAAACCTGGGACACACACGGGTTTTCTCTGGCAGATCAGAGATTTGATAGATCTCAGCCAGAATCCTTTCTATAACAACCTTTCCATTCTGCAGAAAGACAATGCCAATCTGCATGCTTGTGTACAGTGCTGTTAACACAAAATAAAATGGGCATCTTTAAAGGAGGACCTTCCTCAGAGGATGGACGGAGGAGCCCCTGACTTTATGCGGCACGGCCAAATGGGGTGCTGGAGGTGCTACACAAACCCTGCGCCCGTAGGAGAACAAATTTGAACTTCTGCATGTGGGTTACTTCCGTGGCCAGAAGGGCTGCTGTCCTGATACAGGCATCCACGGTTGGTAAAGGAATTCCTGCAGTCAGCGGTGGTCCTGCCCTGTATCTGCATCCCAGCCCCGTCTGAGCTTGTGGAGGCCATCCTCTACAGCAGGCTGGGTTTGCCTGCGCTCATACTTTCCACTGCCAGGCCCCGGCTGCAGAGGAGCCATCCCGGTGCCAGGAGGAGCTGAGGGAAACTGTCGCCAGATCTTAGCCTCCAGGGAAGCGGGACTGACTACTTCGCTGATTTAAAAACTCATCTCATAATGTAATTCACCTCTTCTGAGGAGAAGGAGCGGGGGGGCGAGGCGGAAAAAAGAACATTACCCCAGTGTAAAACTTCCTTTCTTTGTGCATATGCAGCCCACTGTTAAGGGCATCAGTGAAACCTGGTATAATGAAATAATTCCCCGAAGAAATAGTGTGAAATTTGGACCTCTAATTTTCAATGGCTGTAGGAAAAAACATACATGTGAGAAGAGAGGGACTTTCCTTAAGGCATATGGAGGCATGCATGGATAGCTGATCTCATTTAGAAACTTGGAGCCCCGAAACCCCTAGTGTTCACCAATGACTTTGAAAGTGATTTGGTCTATAATAGCATTAAGAAGTGCCAAGAGAAATCAAGTGCTTATTGTCAGTGCTGCAAGAGCAGACACAGAACCCATTCCTTTCCTTTTGTGCTATAAAAATAAACACACACAGGAATGACGGTCCCTGACCCAGGAAACAGACCGTCTGGGTACAAGCACATAATTAGGAATAGTTCTCTGCAGAAGCCCTTGTACAGACAGAGGGAGGGAAATACAGGCACAGGCAGATGCAATAACTTTCCCTGTGTCACTCGGCAGAGCCCTGGTAAAGACCATGTGTCCTGACTCCCCACAAAATGATGATAAAATGGTATGTTGACAAGAAGGATTTTCCTTGGCGTAAACCACAATGACATCAAAGATTCTGAACTAATTTGTTTTTTGTCAACTAGATAAAGATATTAGGTTAATGCCTTTTGTTCCTCGACGGAATGTTTTAGTCAGTGAACAGAATTAATTGTGTTGACATAATGGATTTATTGTTTCAACAAAATGCCTGTCTGTTTTCACGCAGTGGATAAGGGATTTGACAAAACTAATGCTGATATCAGGGGATTCTTATATGGCTGAATTATCAACCTGATAAAATGCCACTAGTGTAAAAGAGAACATGAAGGAAAACAAAGAGTCAATAGCCCAGAGGCATTAGTGCTCATAAGAAGTACACAAAGAATACATTAACTTTTACAGTTCCCGTGGCTTTTTGTGATGAGCAGGGTGCTACCGATACAGACCATATGCTCCCACAGACCCCTGCTTGCACAGGTGAAAGCCCTCTTCCCAGCAACCTGTCAGACCTGCCTACAGTCAGGATTTGTGAGTAGGGAAAGCACTCGGCCTGGGCCAGCACCATCCCTGCTCTGTCACTGCTGCTGCAGGACACCTTTCTGCACGCCCCTGGGAGCAAAGCAAGGAGCTGGAGCAGAATCACAGAATCACAGAATGGTAGGGCTGGAAGGGACCTCTGGAGACCGTCTAGTCCAACCCCCCTGCCAGAGCAGGGTCACCTACAGCAGGTTGCACAGGAACGCATCCAGGTGGGTTTTGAATGTCTGCAGAGATGGAGACTCCACCACCTCTCTGGGCAGCCTGTGCCGGTGCTCTGCCACCCTCAAAGTAAAGCAGTTTTTCCTCATGTTGAGGCGGAATTTCCTGTGTTCCAGTTTGTGTCCGTTCCTCCTTGTCTTGTCACTAGGCACGACTGAAGCAGAGAACAGTGAATGTCGCTGGTGGTGAATAGCCTGCAAAATCCAGCTGAGAAGCTCAATGTTTGCAATGTAAAGGATTTCTATGGAGCCAGGACATGAAACCTGCTTATACAAAAGTACCAGCCAAATTTTTTGTCTCTCTGTGCAAGCTACTTCTATCAGCATCAACAACCGAAAACTGGTTGTGCCCCTTCAGCGCCGGGCTGTAGCCTTTCAGACAGCACTCCCCAGACTGAACCGGGAGCTTTACGTTTAGGAAGAACCATCAGACTTCTGCACTTGTGTCCAAGGAGAGAATGAGTTGCGTTCATGTGCTAAGCAATGAAGGGCACATCCTGTCCGCGCCAAACTTGCCCTGCATTGAACTCTCCTGACCCAGTTCTGGGCTTCTCTCAGCTCTGAGTGGAAACAGGCTGGAGGGAGGCGTCGGTGATGTGCGGGAACAAGGAACACAAAGACAAGGGGAGAACACAAAAGAGATGAAAAGACTAGAAAAAGAGTGAGGTAAAGATGAGAGAAAGAAAAAAAGACGAAGAAAAAAGATGAAAAGATAAAAAAGCAGAGAGAAAGCTATTGTCATCTGATTCCTTTGTCCCAATCTAGGTTAATGTCTCAAAATGTTAAGAAGATGACTTTGCTGCTTTTCTTTATGCTTAAAAACAGCTAGAACTTGTCTTCCTTTAAAGGAGACTAGGTAGTGCAGAATAGTTTTCTTATAGTCCCCAAGCCCCTTGTATATGTACAAAATGATCAAGGGCCTGGAGCATCTCTCATGTGAGGGAAGGCTGAGAGACCTGGGTCTGTTCAGCCTGGGGAAGAGAAGACTGAGAGGGGATCTCATCAATGCTTATAAATATCTAAAGGGTGGCTGTCAAGAGAATGGGGCCGGACTCTTTTCAGTGGTGCCCAGTGACAAGACAAGGGGCAATGGGCACAAGCTGGAACACAGGAAATTCCGTCTCAACGTGAGGAAAAACTTCTTTACTTCGAGTGTGAAGGAACACTGGAACAGGCTGCCCAGAGAGGCTGTGGAGTCTCCGTCTCTGGAGACATTCAAAACCCACCTGGACGCGTTCCTGTCCAATCTGCTCTAGGTGACCTTGCTCTGGCAGGGAGGTTGGATTAGATGATCTCCAAAGGTCCCTTCCAACCCTGACCATTCTGTGTGATTCTGTGAAAATCAGCAGGTGCAGCTGAGGACATGCGTACAAGGCCAGTTGACCTACTGCCGGCAATTCCTGAGCTAGCACAGACCAGGTGTTGAGGAATGGTATCACCGCTGGAGAGGGTGTTGCATCAAAGCAATCACACCCTGTTCAGTGAGTGTACTGTCTCAGAAGCAGCACATTCAAACCAGAAACAAAGTCACCAGTTGCCCAAAAGAGATAAGCAGTAAGTAACGAGTTTGGGACATGTAGTGAAAGCGTGAGGGAGCTGGAGAAGGAAAGGTCTGTGGGGGTGGGTCACAGGGAAGTAACACTGGCCAAAAGGAGCACATGTATTTGGATGCACAGAAAGATGGGAGCTCCAGAAATGATGTGAAATGGAGAAGTTTTTCTTCCTAGAGAAGGACCTGGGTTTCTGTTTCTGACCACAGCAGCGCTGCTCCAATCCTGTGGTAGTTTGGATTGGATCAGCTGCCGGATAGATGGCCAAAGCTGACTACAGACTGATCTGCATTACCCAAATGTTTGCTGGGAAGGCTCTTATCTTTGCTGTTCAATTTACATTGCCAGAACACGTTGCCTTCTTAATTTGAAAATACACCACAGAATAGCACACTGGGTAATTGCAACAGGAAAGCACGCCTTGCAGCCAAAAGCGAGCCGTGGGAACTCCTGTTTCTTTCTCCTTTTACTGGCTGTCTTTTTTCTCTGAAGATTTCTTTCAAAATAAACCATACATGCGTGAATGGTGTTTCCTTTCTTTTCCAGTTGGACTCTGCGCTATCGCCCTGGGGAGGGAAAGTGTCAGAAGTAAACAGAGCCCATTAACTAATCTGTCCTTCAGAAGAAGGCACACTCAGCTCCGGTGCTGACACCGGTGGTAAGTATTGCTGCGGGTACTTGGCTGCGCAGCGCCGGGAATTTGATAACAGGCGGCGAAGGGTTTCTGTGAAGAGAAATAATTGCAGCAGCTGATAGAATGAATTGAAGGAAATTAAGTCAAAGTAACCACATGTAGATGAAAGAGCCCTTCATTTGCACCCACGAAAAGCACCTGCAAATAGTTTTGGCAGAAACTGTAAGTAAAAACAAAAATATGGAATTTTCTTTTTCCTTAAAAAGAGAGTCCTTTGGTACAAGGCTGTATGGTGACTTGATGTAGCCAACACTCTTCCTCAACAGAGAGGATTAAGGTAAAGATATCTCAAAGCTGTTCCCATTTTTCCTGATTTGTGAGTAGGAGAAAGGGGCTTAAGCCTTCCTCAGGTTAAAACAGAAGAATTTTCTGCTCCTGCATGTTTTCTCTCTGAAATTTATGCTGACATGGCACAGAGCACTGAAACTCCCTCCTCAGTGCCCCACGTGATTTCTTGAACTGCCCAAAGGGCAGAGAAAGGAGGTAGTAAAATTGAGAAAAACCATGACAAAACAACTGGGGGAGAATTTTGTCCTCTTGACTATGACCAGATTAGTTTGTGTAACCGAAAACCCTGCAACCATTGGATTTGGAGATCATTATCTGTGCTTCTATATGGAAAAAAGTGGGGGGCCCAACTTTCATGATCTTCATTTATTTTATTTACATAAAGCATAACCTTCCTTATCAAACAGTTGTTTTGTATTTGGGCGCTTTTTTTATGCTTTGGAATTTGTTGCGTTTGTTGCGATGAACAGCTGAAGTGACCCAGCAGTAACCAGTGAGATGCTATAGTCCTCCAAACATGGTTTCCAGCACTTTCCCCAGAGCCTGCATGGTTTTTAATGCCTATTTGACTTCCTATTTCGTACAGCTCCGGTTGCACAGAAGTCAGGCAGGAGGGGACCTGCCCTACACAGGTCACCCTGAGCTTGTGGGGTGCTGTGGCGAGGGAAACCTGCCCAGCGCGGTCCAGCGAGGGATGTCTGCTGGCACTGGGAATCCCTCTTGGGATCAGCTAGCCCTGACTGGGCAGGGCCAGAGGCAGAAACAGCGACAGGCTGATTTTGTGGGGAAACGTGGTTATATTCAGGGAGGTGAAAAATTGTCATTATAGCTGAGCCAGGATGGGCCAGCTGAGCTGACATAACCTGGGTGGATGCTAACTCATGGGGTGGGCACCCTTCTGGTTCCTCTGTGTCTCACAGGGTCCCGGGGAGGATTTTGGTTTGGCCAGGGGCGAAGGGCTCTGCTGATCCCCGATTAATTTGGAACTGCATGGTTGACTGAATTTTTGAGACATTGCATTATGTTTATTTTTGCTCCCCCCGCCTTTCCTCAAATAAAAGGTACTTTTCTTGTCAAAAGCTCTTAGTGCCCATGAGAGAGAGGAAAACCGTGCCTGCTAAGGTGACAGGACAGATTTGTTTTCATTTGCTAGCGCCAGAAATAGACAAAGTGTGATAAAAGCTACCTATTCTGTTTCATATTATAACAGATCTGGAGCACACATATGGTCAGTTCGCTCAACTCATCACATCTACCGGCGGGGAACTTCTGGCTGAGGGAGCAATAATTTCAGACATTCACATTGGATCAGCAGCTGCACGAAGCCCATACACAGATTTCACTTTATTTCACAGCACTGAGCATCTACGCCTGAGAAATCAGGCCCTCTGAAGGTATTGTCAGTGACATATCCAGTGAGAATACAAAATAAATATAGTGACATAGCCAAAGTTACTAATCGTACTTGAGACTTTACACTGGCAATGGTTTGGCTTCATTACACATTTTTTACATGCGTTTCTCCCGTCACTCTATATTATCTTTATTGCACAATTTGTTGTCTTTATTCTTTTTATTTGACACACTATCAGGAGACAGAAACTGCCATAAGAATGACTAAAGCATTGGTAAGAAGAGGGAGAGACTCTTTTTGTAGTCAGTATTTGTACAGCGCTGAGAAAATCGGGGTCTGATACAGAAAAAGAACTTTCAGACACGGCTGCCACTTAAGTTGTCCCATGAGCTGCAGAACTGATGAAACCTCTAGCTCCAGTAGCTGAGTTTCTTGTAGGTTTGTGTCCTTAAGACCCTTTCCTTGTGATAATAACCTTGCATCCCTGCATATACCCTTATGCCACCATGAAGGGCAATTAACAGTGCAGGTAGCGGTTAGGCAGGGACCCCTCTGCGCCGACGGGTGGGCGAGAACATGTTGGCTTGTTGACCAGGTAGCTGCTGCCAGGGGGAGGATGGCTGAGCTCTGCCCGCCTTTCCCACAGTGGTGACAGTAATTTGGGTCTGTCTCCTTTGCCTGACTTTCATTTTCATGAAGCTTGTTAATTTTTGGTTTTAAATGTTGCTGTCAAATGTCATTGCGACTGGCCAAGAACCAGCGCTTGCTCTGGGGGGGCTGGGGAAACTGTCAGACAGGCAGATGGATGGGTAGACAGTGCAACCGCATAACTTCGTTTCCTTAGGGAAGAGACAACAGCAATAATGGACAGATGTCAATGTTAAGTAGTTGCTGCTAATGTTTGGAGAGTGTGCGAGTAAGAATTCATACTGTGGGTGGGAAAATAGGATGCTATATAATAATAAGCCATCTGAGACAATAATTTTATACCCATATGGTGGAATCCTTCAACTTTTTCTCTGTAAACAAGGAGCAGGAATATTGTAGGACAAACGCTTGGGAACTGAATAAACAGGAATATGATTTGTCACAGTGGTTCTTTACTCAGGGATGAACAAAAGAAATGTCTAACACTGACTGCATAGCAGAGTCTTAAATTCTGCCTCGATTATCCTAAACTCTGCTCCCAATTATGTCCTGGAGAACTGATTAATCTTGCTGGGATGCTGGGTACAAGACGAGCCCAACCTAGGTTATTTGATCCAATAAACTTTCTTGATTCCTCAGCTATAGGTAGCAGGGAGATGAACTGGAAAATGTGTTGTAATTTAACCCCAGCCAGCAATTGAGCACCACACAGCCGCTCGCTCACTCCCGGGCAGGGGGTGTGAATCAGAAGACCAAAAGTAAGAAAACTTGTGGGTTGAGACAAGAACAGTTTAATAATTGAAATAAAAGAATAATTATTAATAATAATACTATTAATATTATTAAGAATAACAACAACATCATCATCAACAACACCGCACTGAGGAAACGCTCAAAGGATCACTCAAAGCTTCCACTATTTTCTATAAACTTTGTAGAATCAACACAATGTCACCTCCAAACCCCAATGCATAACTATAGAGAGACTTCTTGTAAACACCAAGTGCATTAAATGGAAAATTTCCAAAATCTCATCACATTTTGGAGCAGACACTGTGTTCTGAGCAGAGACCCCATGAAAGAGAAAATTTATGCAGCCAGCCTCCTTTTGTTAGTTCTCACTGGATCAGCAGAAAGAAAGAGAGTTTCCACTGTGTTGGAACCACGCAGGAGCCTCAGTTGCCTCTTCAACTCTCTTTTTAACGAGAAAGACAATTGTAAACTCTGATTCACGTGTTTTATCAAGGTTTCCATTGCTTTTTGTCCAGGAAAACATATCGGTTGCAAAAAGTAGAAATCTAAGTGTTGCTGCTTTTTGACATATCTGTAAAGGACAGTTGTGAGAAAAGGCATTTGACAAAGCAAATTATGTCACAAAGTTTAAAAACAGGGGAAAATCCCACAAGAGTGTGAATCTGTAAGTTATCTGTTCTCCATATCATCTCAAAGAATGCCCAGGGCTGATCAACGGCTTCCTCACGTGGACATCTGCCCTCTAGAAACTGTGAACCACTGCTTCATGCTGAGGCCATGAGGGTGATCTTACAGTCTCTGTTCGTCTGTACAGCATGGGAAGGGCCATCCGAGGCCAGGGGACTCCCAAGTTCTTGAGCCAGTCAACCCCAGTTGGCACACTTCTCCAGAAAATTGTATCTGGCCTGTGCTGAAATGTGAGGATTCATCAGTGATCATTGATTTTCCTTATTACTGTCCATACCTCCTGTCCCCAAGGAAAGAAAAATTAAGAGTTCAAACAGGGTACAAGAGCGCTATTAAGAGCTCAGTTCACTGCCCCATTTCCCCCTTCCCATTACCGCAGAACCTTACTTACCAGAAGCTTACTCATTAATTTCCACCCTGTTGCTTTAAAAAGCTAGTATGTATAACACGTCTAAGTCTTAAACTCTCTTAAACGAAAACATTTAAAAAAAAAACCACTTTCAGAATTCTTGAAATCCAGATAGGTTTCATTCTTTATTGTCAAAAGGTGACTCATTAAAGAGTATTTTTCCATCTGTCTGCAGAAACAATTTTATATCTTCTCCTGAAGGGTGTAGGGTCACTGGTATAATGGTTTTCTCCTGTAATAATAGGATCCTGATTGCATATGATGGTGTGGGGTTTTTTTTAACCTTAATTAAATTGTTCTATGCATTTGGCAGCAGTAAGTGATTTGATGGAAGTCCTCAAAATTTCAAAAGCATGACTTTTATGTCTCTCACTACAGTGAATGTACAGAATGAAATTAATTTCTAGCATGGTCTTTTACCCATTTAGAGACACAGCTCTGCACAGGCAGAATATAATACAGTTCACTGGATGAACTTCAAACCTGTTCAATCCCAGTTTCGGAAACACCTTGAACTTCTTTTGGCAATATTGTTTGCTGTGAGCAGAATGCTCTTGATTTTTGGGGAGAGTATAACATCTCCCAGAACTTAACACATACCAGTGGCATTAAGCAACAGAATGGGAAAGCTCGGTTTGCAGAGGGAAGGAGACTGCTGTGTTGGAAACAGACCCATGAACTGATAAAAATAAACCTTCAAAATCCTTGCTCACCTTTTGGGCTGGATCTAAGGTTTCTGCGTACCTATGCTTTCCCCGTGGTCACTGGGGTGTTTAGCAGAAAGTTGACACAAACTCTGTGGCTATTTCACATCTGTCTCTGTGCCAGTGATTCATCAGTAAAGGCGACCACGTAGGAAGAAGCTCAGGGTTTCTGAATCTCGGAGGGAGGATAATGTGGCTGAACAGCTTGGATTATCATGCTGATGCTTTTGTCTACATCAGCGAGTGTTGTGGTCCAGTGGGAATAGATGTGCAGTTGAAAACACTTGGTGCCGGCAACTTCATACCCACACTTCGTGCATTTTGGAAGGGCTACATTGGATGAAGGTGAGCCCGGTGCCATGAACTGAACACTGTTAGTGGCCAAGTGCGTTAGGTGCAATCCTGGAGTGCATCATTGTGCTTAGTGTGACTGTTGGTTAGGAGGCACGTCCACAGGTCCAAGTGCAAAATATATTCAACCTTTCCCTGAGGCTGAATAGGATGCTCGCGTGACACACCCCGGGTTGTGAGTTCATTGACTGAGGCAGGCACCAGTGAGACTGGGTCAGCCACCGCAGAATTGTTTCACCAGCATCCTTCAGCCGAGCTAGCCCTCGGTCAGTCCTCTCTTAACAACTGTGAACTGAAAGAATTCCCTGAGTCATGGAAGAAACTGCACTTACATCCCAATGGTTGGCTTGTTGCGCAAGACAGGCCCTATAACAACAGTTATTTTCTCAGCCTAAAGAAAGAAAAGTGCAGATTACTAAGTAATGCATCAGAGCAACAACCAAGCAGAGCAACTGCAAGGCTGGTTTCTCAATGGGATAAGAGAAAGGACACAGGACAACCAGCTGCAGCAGCTTGGTACTACCAGAACCTGCCATTTGCGTCTCTGTCTAAAACCATAAGAAGCTGATGCTAAATTAACTTGCTGTTTCCGCGGGTGGCTGTGCTGTGTGGCGGCTTCTAATGCATTTTGTGTCTCAGTGCTACTTGTTACCATGCATGAGCAAACAGGAAAAAATGTACTGCTGTAAAAAGCTGCCTTTTAAATATGTATTACATGGCATTAAATTTCTTTAGACTGTCTTCCATGATCACAATGCGCTGATTAGGGTTTTTGTTTTCTTTTCGTTTTGGGGAGTTTGCGTCTCCCAAATCTAATTTAATCTCCGTTGAGTTAGGATTTTATATTTTTGTAGAGCTGTGCAGCATGAAGAAAGAAAGTGCGTGAGAATCCACAGGCACTCCTCTTAATAAAATAAAAGGGGAGAGCAAATAACCCATCATTAATGTCTCATGGAGAAAGCAACTTCAGAAATCCACAACCTTAATTTTTTCTTAGCTGGTTCAAAACCATAAGTGAATGCAACTGAGGCGTGCCCCGGACAATAGAAAATTTTAGGCTGGAGTTGTGAGGAGTGGTAAAATCACTGGGTCCTGCGCACCGATGCTGTGTGCCAGTCAGGGCGTGAGAGAAGCAGCAGTTCTTTGCAGATGTACATATATAAGGAAATCTTTTGTATTTTTGCCATGTCCTTTGCCTCAATTTAAGCTGCAACAAGCCGTTGGCAGCATCATCAACACGCTCTGGCATCCCGCCTTTAACGAACATCTATATTAAATTTGCTTCCTGACAAGCAAAAAAACCCGCCAACCCTCCTCCAACCCAATTAAAATACGGCGCTATTTATTGTGAATACGTAACGATCAATGTAACAGGGCTTCAGAAAACTTGCAAATAGCAATGCACTGTTTTGAATGCACCCAGTGAAAAGAGAAGGGTACTTCAGAAATGCTACGCTAGAGGCATAAAATAATTGTACCATAAGCATAAATGAACGGATGCATTACCAACGCGACACCTACACACTTTAAATTGTGTAATACAAGCATCTTTATGCCCACTAACAAAGCCTCCATAGAGATATAGCAGAAACATGTGTTTTGAGGAGAACACTGTATGCGCAGGAGGCAACAAAACCCACCCATAATTCACATACAGATTGATGGTTTTGAATAGATAAAAGGATAGCAAGAAGTGGGATCCATTTTGCTGAACCTGTGTTAGGATTTAACCTTCTCTGCTACAAATCAACATCACGTGCACTGAAAAAAAAAAAAATCTATCGTCACTCCCACTGCTTTCCTGAGTGAAGTGCAAGTTTTGCACATGAGGGTACCCACGATTTGAAAGAAGGCTCATTGACAACTGACCAATCTTTTGGATCTGGCTTAGAACTTTAAGGTTAACTGACAAAATATCTCTTATACACACTTTCTAAATTGGCAGTCATTCAAATGCCCTAGTGATGCTGGTGGAAATTTTACAAATAGGTTGCAAACAAGACATGTAAAAGTGATTACCATAGGGAGGATGATCTCCTTGCTTTCCCCAAGGCTCTTAGCACTGGATAAAGAGGTGAGAGCAGTTTATTCCTGTCCTTATTCCTATCCTAGCCCTAACCAGGTATTAAAGGTTCTGCATCAAGCTATGGGATGACCGCACGGACAGGATGCTCATTGCCTTTGGGGAAAGCAGAGGGGCTGGTGGAGAAGGGGTGGGCAGGGGATGCAGTGAACCGGTGCTAGAGAGACTCGTGGGGATGCAGCTGTGGCCCACCTGCAGTGACAGGGGTGGTGAAGGGGCTACTGAACCTCTCAGTATTGCTGTGGATGTATTGCAGAAAAGATGCTTATTCTAGCTGGGGTGTAACTTCTTCTGTTTACATCCACCCGATGTTAACACAAACAAGCAAATATTTCAAACTGTAAGTCCTTACTAGATAGATATGTAGTTAATAGAAATACGTATCTGGTAGTTGTCTTGTGTGAAATGTCCTTTGTACTTCAAAAGTGTTTCATTGTGTGTACCTAAACTTGATTTAACCGCTTTCCAGTGTAGGATTCTTTGTGATATGCAGTCCCATTTGAAAACCGTATACAGATTTGTAGGTACTTTTAATATATCTCTTTGTTCTTCTCTGCAGATAGTGCTCAGCAAAAAACCAGAGCGTCTGTATCAAACCATCGTGTCCCAAAGTTCTCTAGGTTCAGTGAGTTAAAATCTAAACTGTGAAAGTCACAAAGTGTGATTTAAAAAGTCAGCAGTCATGAAAATGCTAGGGGTGCAAATCCTTTTTATGAGTTCATAAGCAACTTACTTCTCTAGTCACCTGTCTAGATGCTGTGTTGCTATTTCTTCTTTTAGAAGAAACTTTGAAAGATAAACAAAAACGTAGAGAATAATTTTTAGGTAAGTTTGAAACAGAAATAAATATATTCATTGGCAATGACAGAACTATAAAAAAAATCTACAAAAGCTGGTATAACTGGGGCATGATAGCATTGAGTAGATCATGAAGAATTATGCTTTATAGTATTTTGTGCACACTTTAAGTATGGGGGGAAAGCGGATTTTTGTACAGTAAATTCTCTCAAACCTCAACATGTTATAGTCTTGCAAAGCTAAAGTAGATTTGCCTGCATCACATAAAAACTCTTAAACTAATCCTTAGCCGAAATCTAAGCTTTTCTGTGGATAGCTAATGTAGGTTTTATGTAGCTTGTCATGTAATCAATACAGTAAATGGTTCATCAAGAAATCTGCAGTTAGGTGTTGTGCTGAACTGTTTCATTAGGATGTAAGCTGTTTCGTGGGATTAATGAGGTGCCAAATTTCATGTGTATAGTACTGCCATTGACTTTTAAGGTATACTCGTAGAAAACAGACATGTGGTATATATGTGTGTGTGTATGTGTATATGTATATAAATTTTTTAAAGTACTTTCAGAAGTTGGTTCCTTTATTGTTTCCTTATGAAGACGTGTAGGCCAAATCACCTATTACAAGGATTGCCTCTGTGCTCTCTCCATCTTTCCTATGGCACTGCTGCAGCGCAGTTCCCAAAGGTATGAACTTCTGCATAGCTGAGGCCTCCCCAGTACAGGTAGAAACGATAATTTTCTTCTCAAGTCTTACGGACAGTAATCCTGTAAATGCACACCAGGACAAGACTTCCTCTTTCAGAAACAGCGTCACATTATTGACTAGTGAATGGCTTGTCATCTTTTCTGGAGGTGCTTTCCATTTAGCCAGCTACTCCCCATTTTTTACTGGGAGTTTCATCTCTCCTTTCCAATTCATGCACATGTCAACACTACGGGGTCAGGTGTGCAAACCAGTGCAGAATGAGACTTGACAGATCCTGGTGACACATATGAAGGAATGTGCTTTGTTTTGCTTCCGTGATTTTCAAACTCCTTTTATAAAGAGAGCAATTCAAGAGAAAAAAAACCTGGCAAATTTCCTTACACTTGTAATTTGGGGGAAGAGGGAGGAAAAATCTTATTTCTCTAGAATAGTAACCAGAACTGATACTGTGTTTATCAACCTCATATTTCTTTATCTATTTTTCAGGCCACGTGCACTTTGGGAAGAGATTATACTTTCATTGTTGCAATAATATTTCAGTTACCTGTTCATTCTTAAACAGAAAGCTTCAGATATTTTATATAATCTATGGAAATCTGCTTTCTCAACAGCATGTGCAGTGCAGTTACATTTTATTAATGCTTTGAGACAGAAAAACTACATTGCCATATTGAAAGCCAGTTAAATGCTATGTGAGTAATAGGTCTTGTTTTTCTATAACTGTAATAGAAACGGAACTTTTTCATTATTATTGCTTAGATATCACAAAGTTACATAATTATTTTCGTCTCCTCTGGATACTTAAGCATTATGTTAGCTGGGGTGCCGGGGGCAGAAATCAAATAAATAAAAAGTGTTAGTGTTGCTGAATAATCCCTGGAAACACATAAAGCGAATTGAATTTCACATTTAGTAAAACTTTTTGCTTTCTGTTTTGAAAAACTAGAGGCCTTTCGAGAGCCCTGATGCGCCAAACCCTGTGGACTTCAGCTGGGGCTGCATCCTGGGAGTGGCTGCTCCCGGCAGCTCGGTAGACACAAGGCTGCAGGAGGAAACATGCCCTTGCACAAGAGCTGCCCTTGTCCTGCTGGTCAGTCCGGGTCAGGCCAGCTCTTGGCAGTTAAAATAACCATATGAACACTACAAATTCTTCCATTTGTCTTAATAGACCTCTACCAGCTGCTGGCCCAGGCCTGTCTTCTGATCTTGCAGGACACAGTTTACAGAGGTGCAGTAAAATTAAATGTACTGGCCAAACCATATGCTCACCTTTTCTTTGTTTTCTATTTGTTCTCTTTAAGCAGGGCCTGTGTGGATAAGTGTTGTGGTTGCTAATGAAGAGACATGGCTTAATTACAATCATGACACAGTGGAGATGACACAGTCTTTCTTAAGTCTAAATGGCTTGCTTGCTCTTTGGCTCATTGTATTTCCTTATGCTTTCAGAAAAAGAAATAATGGCTCTGTCTTAAAGCCCAGAGGGATGGTAAATGTGGGACGGTGGCCGGGATTATGGTCGTCGCATGAGTATTGCCCAAAGTACTCCTCTTTCCTCCCATCTGTGTCACCCAAAGAGCATCCATCACACAGCTGGATGGGCCGCGTGTCAACTAAGGGAGTGTATCTGTCCCCGGCAGCCGACCTGAAACCTGTAAGCCTGGCATCTATATCACAGCGAGACTCACTGCTGTGAAATCTTCTTAGTTCACTCCTGGCATTATTAACACAAAGCTAAACTTCTGGTCCAACTCCTTAGCTCCTTCATTTTCCTTCTTCCTTCTTCCTTTTTCTTTTCTTTTCTTTTCTTTTCTTTTCTTTTCTTTTCTTTTCTTTTCTTTTCTTTTCTTTTCTTTTCTTTTCTTTTCTTTTCTTTTCTTTTCTTTTCTTTTCTTTTCTTTTCTTTTCTTTTCTTTTCTTTTCTTTTCTTTTCTTTTCTTTTCTTTTCTCTTCTCTTCTCTTCTCTTCTCTTCTTTTCTCTTCTCTTCTCTTCTTTTCTCTTCTCTTCTCTTCTCTTCTCTTCTCTTCTCTTCTCTTCTCTTCTCTTCTCTTCTCTTCTCTTCTCTTCTCTTCTCTTCTCTTCTCTTCTCTTCTCTCCTTCCCTCCCCTCCCCTCCCCTCCCCTCCCCTCCCCTCCCCTCCCCTTCCCTTCCCTTCCCTTCCCTTCCCTTCCCTTCCCTTCCCTTCCCTTCCCTTCCCTTCCCTTCCCTTCCCTTCCCTTCCCTTCCCTTCCCTTCCCTTCCCTTCCCTTCCCTTCCCTTCCCTTCCCTTCCCTTCCCTTCCCTTCCCTTCCCTTCCCTTCCCTTCCCTTCCCTTCCCTTCCCTTCCCTTCCCTTCCCTTCCCTTCCCTTCCTTCATTCCCATAGGTTTTTTTTTTTTTTTTATGCTAACATACCATTACATGTTTCACCAGTTGTCTTGAAGCACCCTCCCTGATTGCATTAGAATGAAATTACAAGCTTTTTTGAAAAAAAACCCTTTATTGTTCTAATTAAAACTTCGCACCTTACTGGAAGTCACTGGAACTGCAGAAGAATATTAAGTTCTAATCCTTTTTCATTTAAGCTGACAGGACGAAACCTCAACAGGATAATAATAATACAAACTTCTGAAGTGCTTGGGATGGCTTATATTTTTCCTCCATCTTTTCACATTTATAGTTTGGTTTGCTTGTCGGTTCCCTTTGGGCCATGCACTTCATATTAAGTGAGCGTTATCCTGGACCTTGCCTACTTTAGGATTTATTTCAAGGCAAACTGTGTTAAATTATGGGGCTGCATTATTAAGAGGCCATATGGGCATCAGGCTTGAGAGAGAGAAGCTTAACAAGAACACAGGAAAACAATCTTCCAGATCCTCCTTTCTTCTCCTAATACATAATCCTGAGTGCAGGAAAGAGATAAAATATTTAAATACCGTGGTGGAGGACCATAAGGGACAGCATGTTGTTAAACTTCTCTGAGAGCACTCCATGTCCAATCATCACTTCTGCTGGTCTTGCCTGGCACCCTTTTAAAGCAGGAATATTTTTTAAATATTCTCTGGCCTGAAGTAAGCATGAAGAGCAATTTTCTGCATTTTCTGTCACGTTTATACACTTGTCTGCTACTACTCACTGCAACAGTTTTATTCCAGATTCACTGCACACAATGAGAGCCTTAAGAGCAGGGGTGGTGGAGGCAAACACCTTTTTGACATGTGTGAGCCCATCCCAGTTGCATCCGATGGGTCTTGCTGTGGTGCAACCCTGTTCCACAGCCACGCACCGCGCTGGCGGCCACGGGGTCAGACTTGCCGCCAAGCTGTTTGCGTGGAGGGGAGGAGATGCTTTGTTTAACCAAATCATATTCTGTGCGATATTTCCACCCCTGCAGAATCCTTCTACTGTACAGTCTGGGATGGTAGTCCTGGGGATGCAGAGCTACCGTGCCACCAGAGGCGGCTGGTTTTCTATGGATGGATTTAAGAAGCTTTTTGCACTCCTTGGTCCCCTCTTGCTTTGCAAAAATTTTTCATACCCCTGAAACATTCCCCATACAATTGCAAGATTTATCCAGTTGGCGTGCGATATTAGAGATTTCACAGTAGGTATAATTTGATGTCTACTGCAGAAATTGATTCCTTAAATTTAACTTTTTCTTTCTCTGAGAAACAATTCAAAAATCAATGGCAGGGTAAAGTTTAAGGAATATTTAAAAAATTTATTTCACAATGTCAGACTGGATTATAAGGCCATAATATAAAGTAGCACATTTTTGGTGCCAACTTTTTAAACAAGAGGGCAGACTGCTGGGCTGGTGGATGGCTACTGACTCGCTGAGGTGCCAAATAAATACTGACAAGAGCAGTCTTTTCTGACAGTAGAGGGATTATTTTTCATTTGAGTTTATTCAGCTAGTTCAGGTCAATGCCTGGTTCACTCACAATGTGGCGGCCAGTTGCTATTGCAAGAAGCAGAAAAGCTTGTTTTCCACACTCGAAGTGAGGGGTAGAAGCTGGGCCCTAGAGTCTGCGAGCTACTGGCTTTAAAATCCTCAAAGCGCTGGGACCACAAATCACCAGTTCAGATCCTCTCCTTATGTACTGTAGAGAACTGAGGTATTACCTTCACTTGTGATTTGCCCAAAGTTGCATAAAAAGAGGTAGTTGACTAAAATACATGAGCCCAGACTTACAATAGTTTTATTGAACTAAGAAAACCAATCAGTTAATTAAAAAATGAATCAGCCACACTCAGTGCCGTAAGAAGGCGGTGAGTACGTTTAAATAACTGCAAAGATACAATGTTTTGTGAAATGTGAATGCCAAACTCAAATTGAAATACTAAATGCCAACTTTGGCATAAAAATTTGTTTATTTGCAGGTTACAACACCTGTTTCCAGTTATTTTGCATGTAATTCTTGTGTTTTACGAAAGCGGCTTTTTGGAAGTGCCCAGACTAGCATAAACTGTGCTGAACATCAAGGATTCGTTCTGCAATTACAGAATTGTTCATCTGTAAAGCTGCACACGTGAGGACGGGGAGAACTTTGCTGTTGACATTTGGAGAATCGCTGCTAGAAATTTCACTGCCTTGGGATGTAACTTCACATCTAAGAAGACTAAAAAAATCCCATCTACTTACACACTTTTTTTCAAGTGCAGAGAGTCTACAAGCACGTAGATAAGGGTGATTCATTTATTTGGTAACTTTCTAAGGTTGTTTTTACAAGGTCCTTCACCACCAGTTGTTGCAGCACTGAACAGTCATGGGGAAGGAGGGAGGTCTGTGCACCGATAATTAAAGGGAAACAGAAGGCAAAAATTAATGTCCAGCGTTCACGGTGGAAGAAGGTCATGAATGGAGTCCTGTGGGGATTTGTATGGGGAGCTTGTGCTGTTCAATGTGTTCCTAAATGATGCGAAAATGGAAAAAATGAGGTAACAATATTCACTGATCACACTAAGTTATTCAGAGCAGTGAATGCAAGGCTGATTGTGAGAACTGCAGAAGGACATTATAGGAGTGAATGATGAGATGATGAAGTGGTCAGTGAAATTCATTGTAGGGAAACATGAAGTGGTGTACATGGGAAAAACAACCCTAATTTCACATATAAAATGATGGCCTCTAAGGTGATTGCTACCGCACAACAATGAGCTCTTAGGTTTCTAATCGTTTGTTGCATGGAAACATCATCACAATGCTTGTTCTTGATCACACTAGCACCCTGAAAAATAGGGATTATTAAGAAAGGCGTAAAAATAAAACCAGAAAGCAGCATGTCCCCATCACACAAACTCATGCTGTGCCTGCATCCTAAATGTGTATTCACATCTGGCCTTCTCAGTTTGGAGGGGATGCAGCTGATGTAGAAACAATACCGGAAGGACAACAAGGACAATCGGACGTATGGAATAGTTTCTGCATGAGCAATGATTCTCCAGACTGAGAAAGAAAGGACAATAAAGGGATATGGGAGCAGTGTATTAAATCACTAGTGAAAAGGAGAGAGTAAACAGGGAATGGTTGTTTACAGAGTCTTCCAAGAAAAGGGCTAGGAGGGGTCAAATGGGACAGCCATCCCTGGAGCTCGCTGCAGAAGGAGACCATCCTTCACAGAGCGTGCAGTTCAGATTTGGGGCTGTGAGCTGCACAGCATTATAGCTGGTTACCTTGGCTCACAGCGTTATTGAACAAATGGCCAGGAGCAAAATCCACTGAGGGCTAGTAAATATAAAAACACCGAAAAGACTCTAAGCTGAAAATTGCATGCGGGGAACTTCTGGGAATGTTCTGGGGAAGGATATCACTTGGCACACTGTTACTCAACCACATCACTTAGCCACTAGCTGCTTTGGAAACAGGGCAGTTGACTAGGGGTATGTGGGGTCTGATGAATTATGCCTGTGGTTACGTATGTAGAATAATGTATTGTACCTGAAGAGCACTTTGCCAGGACAGACAGAAGAGAAATGTGTCCCTAACAAGCTACTTTCCCTGCTCCATCTTCTCCTATAGGAACCTTGGCATGAAACTGCAGTGAAAATCAGTGTTAAACTTTGAAGTTCACAGCCAACTGTTTTTGTGTGTGGAGCAGCTGGTGGCACTAAAGGAAAATCAAATCAACTCACAATGAAAGCGATGAGATATTAAAAGCACTTGGGGGAAATTCAGTGAAATATTTGGATGAAAGTGTAAGTTCCGCTGCTGCCCACGTCTCAGCTGCAAGCAGGGAAGTCAGTTTTCCTCATCAGCAGCTCCCGCATAAACAATATTACAGTGGGCTTCAAATCGCAAAGATGCTCCTCTGCAGTTGAGGGATGGCTCCTAATTATCCCTTTCCTTGCATATGATCCAGTCTGCAATAACCCTGTGTCACACACCCCTGGCTCTGCAATGACATTCCCCTCTCCTCTTTGGTATTTGCCCTCAGCCAGATTGATACTCCTTCATTAAGTTCTCTCTTTACCTTTATATTATAAAAGCTGATCCCTCCTACTCATCTATTAATTGCAATTTTGGTCTATACATCAGTCTGTGCTGAGAAGACAGAGGAAAAAGTGTGGCTTGCCTGGATTTGTTCGTGTTGGCAGAAAAGATGCAGAAAACCCCCAGTGTTGCCTAACATGAATTAAAGCACCACTTGACACCTTGTTTAGACACAGTTTAAGGCCTTCGGCTTGGTCCCATTTCTCATCTTTCTGCCCTTCTATTTATAGGTGAGGACAATAACATTACAAATCTACCTGAGAAGACTGGTGTTAGGATTAATGTTTCTGCAGGTGCTTGAAGATGATATATAGCTGATAAGTATTAAGAGACAGATGGACCGAGTCCAGAAATCTCAGGAATCTCAGGGCAAGATTAATTCACGTTGTCGGGATTTTGGAACATTTGAAGGCGTCACCCTCCTCCTCCTGCCCCTGTGGGACTCTGGTTTTCTCTGCTTTCTTCCTTATTCTGCTCTTCCCCTGAAGATTTAACCCCCTCCTCCCTTTCTGCAAACCCCTGCCTCCTTCCTGACCATGTACTGGCCTACCCTCACCACCACTTTTTCTCTGCTTGCCTGAGAAATTCCTGCATTTCTAATTTTTCTCAAGTGGCAAATCTTTTCTTTCTTTCTGTTTATTTTTCTGCTGCAGGTGCAGAAGCCGCAGAGTACGTGGCTCCCCCTCTCCGTTGTGTCCCTGGAAGGCTGAGCAATTTTGGGGTGACCTATCATCCTTACGGAGGACTTCAGGCCTCCCTGGGTTTCTGGTATACGGACAACACATTTCTCTTCGTTTTGACTTCCTAGGTGAGTGGAATGAATAGGTTTTGATTTGGCGGCACCATGCAGTCAGGAGAAACACACAGTGACTAAATCTTAGCCTATATTTTGAATGGCTTCATTGTTCCCTTTATTGATATTTTAATACATGTGTTTTATATTCCACCATGCCGACTGGAGCTGACCATGGCCCCTTATATCCCTGGGCTGATTAAATTGCTCTCTGTGCACCCGCTCCGTAGTTCCCTATTCATTACAAACTCACATTAGCTTCTAAAGCAAAGTCTCCTTGGTAATTGCTATTCATTATGAAAGAAACTTCCATTTCCATTCTGTGCTAATTATTATATTCAAGCTGGATCTTTCCATAATTCAGAGAACCAATTGTCCATCTTTTATGGAAGCAATGCTAATTCTTCCCACCTCTGCTGTCATTCTTCCCCTCTCTTGCACAGTAAACTGGAGAATAGTGTAAACTCACATCCGCCTTTCCCCTTTTAACCATGACTTGGCAATAGCCCGTAATTCTGTTGTCTCTGCTTACCCTCTGATGCCTGTTGCCCACACAAAAGCAAAAAAAAAAAACAAAACAAAAAGGGTTTAGAAATGGATTGTGCTTCCCCAGGGAGATGTGGAGTTTTTATTTCACTGTGTCTCTCTGTTGTTGCTGCTTTGTAATGGATTTGTGGTAAGGAACATCTTGTCTGCAGTACCGTGTTTAAAATTAGAGAGGAGAGCAACACATCGCTTGTACCTTTTGTTTCACATTTCTGGGACGTGTTAACAACAAGCAGTGGAATTATTTGTTTGGCTGATTTGGTCCCTGAGACCACAGCAGGGTTTAACAATCTTTTTGACTTGCTTTATTTTAGACAATGGGTGGTAATAAGCCAGAGAGCACATTCACCGCGCTTTTCCTGCTTTCGTGCGGGCTCCAGGTCACCACTAAAACAGTCATTAGGCTTGGAGTTGTTTTTAACTTCCCAGCGTACACACACCTTTATTCCACCCCGCAGCTGCTCCGAGCAAGACAGCCTCTCCTGGCAGCTTTTCTAAGCGGCGTTTGACACAAATTGGTCCACGTTGCCTGGGCCCGTGCACCGCCCTGTGCTGCTCCAGACGGAGGTGTTTTTCTTCGCATGGCTTCAGCCTTTATCGCCTAAAACAGAATCTGCTGTTGTGTTGAGTGCCGTATTTCTCTCTGTCCTGCTATGACCTTTGCTGGATGCTCACGGGGTGGACACCTGTTGTATGCCTTTGGCTGGTTAAGGTCCCTTTGGAGAGAGGTGGTTTTCCAGGAAGGTGGGGAGGGGAGCCCCTCTGCTATCTCCAGTGCTGCTGGTCCTGCAAGTATAGGAAGGGTGAGGCTGGAGAAGGGACCATCCCACCTCTCCCCCTGCCCCTAAGGCCTGCATAAGCTTCACTCACCCAGGACCCTCAGCCTGGTGGTGGCGGGGGAAGGGGCAGGGAGGCTGTTTTCAAAGGGGCGGTTCTTCCCTGCCATCCCCCTGTCTAGCTGCTGAATTTTACGCAAAGTGGGTGTGAAATGATGACAAGGCAGAACTGAGGTGTAGTTGGCAGAGATAACTATGAGTGCTCAGAATGCAAAGCACTGGAAGACAAATCCTGAAGTAATGGATAGTGTGTTGTCGGCACCAATTCATCAAAATCGACTTTATTAAAAAATCACTGTACTGACCAGAACATCAGCAACCATGTACCTAGTTTTTCTTTATGTTATGCTAACCCTACATCAATACAAACTCAGTTGATTTCACTGAAGCAAATCTAGAAACAGCTGGCTTGATGCAGTGCCAAAGTCACCCATCAACCTTCCATGAGACTCTGGGGTAAAATTTGTGACATATACAGATGGGAATTAGCCTCAAGTTGATGAGCTCCCTGTCACTGAGAGATCATTTAGTCAGGTTGTACCCCAGGGCTGAAATCTAGGGACTCCTCAGTACTTACCTGAGCTTTGTAAGTGATCCTTTCCAACCTTTGGCTGAGCTGACAAAGTTTTTCTCAAGTCAAGGCTATATGAAAAACAAAGCATAACAAAAGATAATTAAATATTTATATATCTATAGTAAGCACACAAAATGCTATGGTGACAATGGCAATAAGAGGTGACATTGTGGGTTCTGGGGGCAGGAGTTCCCAGTGCAGCTCTTTTGTGTCCCGGGTTGGAATTTCTCCTTCCACCTACTGAACCTCTGTGCAAAACAAACTGGGGAGTGGGTGATGCTGTTCAAAGCAGCAGAGAGGATAAATGGTGCATTGGGAAATTAGGAGGACAGCCAGCATTGTAATCAGGAGACAGCTGGATTCCCAAGAGCTAAGAGCCTATAAGCTGGTTCCCCAAGGAACCAAGCCAGGAGAAGCCAAAGCAAATAAAGCAAGCAGCACGCCTCTTCTGAGAGAGACTTTGAGAGTCATCTTTTCTGGGAAAGGATGGCTTCCAGAGAGCTTTCCCAAAGCAACGGCCTTTACACTCATGGCTTTATCCCAACACACCATTGGGAAAGACAGGGCATCAAAGCACCCAGGACTGCAGAGAGCGACACAGGGAAATTTGAGGCCATTTTGTGGGGAAATGAGAGCAAGGCCACCAGTGAGCAAAGGGGAGGATTCCTGGAGGTAGGCTTTCGTGCAAGGGCTGGACTTCAGGAAGAGCAACACTGTGAGGTTGACTCATTTTGTCTTTTCCTTATTAGACGATGGTGCAAGATTCCATCATATTCATGAGGGATCAGGATTGCACTCCTGCCCTGAACCAGTATGGGACTGTGTTTTAAGTACACACTGGTAAAAATAACCATGTTATTTAATCTAAAGAAGAGATGTTAAGTTCTACAAGCCACATTTGACAAGATGGATATCAGCTTATTAAAACAGACACGCCGTGTCACTGTTTCTGAGGCTTTTATATATGCTTCTCATACAAGAAAGGAAAAAAAACCTGAGTTTTTTTACTCATTTACCTCAGTTTGCCAAGATATTACATATTTTTAAAAAAGCAACCACAAAAGTCTTAAGAATGTGACACACCATCTCACCTTGAGTGTGCTCAGTGCTTACTTCTATATTAGCTGCATGTTTGTGCATCTCTTCAGGAGTGCAACGCTTCGGCAGTTCAAAGAGACCATAGAACAATAATGACAGTTTTCATTGCACTTTTGAAAAAAAAATAATTGATTATATTATCACCTGAACTCAGGTGTTCACCGTTTCACTTTGATCCAGGACATAATTAGATATCCTAAGGACATTTTTGTCTCCTTTAAAACTTGGGTCATAACCGCAGCACTGCAGACTCAGCAGGGCTCAATTTTGTGGAGCTTTCAGCTAATTAAACCTCGCAGTCTGCATTGGTTGGAAGCAAACATCTTGTGTGGGTTTGTTTGGGTGTTTAACAAGAGGAAAATTAATAAATATCCAGCCTGCATTCATTATAGCAGGTTTTTTTCTCTCTCAGCTATGCCTGACCCTGGTCTCTTCGTTTGCTATCTGGGTTTAGAAAACTTCAGGCAGCATGGTGTGAGGGTGGCTAAGTGGGAGGAGGTTTCTGTTATAATTATGAAGCCAGTAAACTTGAGGCCAAGTTCCTGGAAGCATAAGCCCGAGGACTCATCACTCACTGTAAATATTTTGCACAGCTTTTGCAGATAATTCTGTACAATAATTGCCATCTCTACTCAAATAGAAATGTGATTAAAGCGCTAGGACACAGCCCAATTTTTCACTTAGCTAGCAAAAGTAATGGCAGTAGTGGCCCATCAGTGGCTTGGGCTTCAGCATGAGCTCCCAAACTGAATCTGAGGATTTGAATCTGGAGCATGTCCAGAGAAGGGCTACAAAGCTGGTGAGGGGTCTGGAGAACAAACCTTATGAGGAACGACTGAGGGAGCTGGGGTTGTTCAGCCTGGAGAAGAGGAGGCTGAGGGGAGACCTTATCGCTCTCTACAGCTACCTGAAAGGAGGTTGTAGAGAGATGGGGGCTGACCTCTTCTCCCTGGTGACAAGTGATAGGACAAGAGGAAACAGGTTCAAGTTATGTCAAGGGAGGTTTAGATTGGATATTAGGAAACATTTTTTCACTGAAAGGGTTATTAAACATTGGAACAGGCTGCCCAGGGAGGTGGTGGATTCACCATCCCTGGAGGTGTTTAAAAAAAGGGTAGATGGGGCACTTAGGGACACGGTTTAGAAGTGGTTTTTGTCAGGGTAGGTTAAAGGTTGGACGTGATGATCTTAAAGGTCCCTTCCAACCTCAGCAATTCTATGATTCTATGATTCTATGAGGTTCCTGCTGAGCCTACACATCCCGTATTAAGGTCCGTGCTTGCATATCTGCTGTTATGTGTGGCAGCCAGTGTGAACATAGCGTGGCTTTCCCTACATGCTCTATGGTTGCAGCTTTGTGGCAGTGTAGCTATATTCCGACTCCAGTTATTTTATGCAGCATGATAAGGTCGGAGTAAATTCATAGTTGCTAAAGGAAAGGGGGTTTTATGCTTATATTTATTTATCCGGCTCCCTGCTCTGAAATATGTGAGGAAAAGGAAAGCTGGTTTGGTATGCAGGCTCCTTTGGCGGTGGCCTTACAGCAGAGAAGGGCCACCACAAGAACCAGGATTCTGCTTCTGCTCTGAAAGGCGCAGCGGTGAATTTAAGGCCAGGCTGGACGGGGCTTTGAGCAGCCTGGTCTAGTGGGAGGTGTCCCTGCCCATGGCAGGGGGTTTGGTGATCTTTAAGGTCCCTTCCAACCCAAACCATTCTATGGTTCTATGAATTACCTCCAACGTTCAGACTCGGCTCTGAAAAGGAGTTCCTCGTCCGCCAGAAGAAACTCAAGTGGCAACAGAAAATACGAAGTCTTGATTGTCTTCTGAGGAATTTACGATTGAATGCACATTCTGTGGTACTTTGGGGTAATGAGAATTAATATCCATCAACAATCTTAAATGAGAATTTGTAACCAAAATAAAGTGTGTTTGATATCTGTAATGATAATGTTCTTTCACAGCTGCTTTTGTGAGGGGGGAATAATTTAGCAACAGTATAGCTGATGTTGACTTTCTAGTTTGTGGTGAAATTATAAAGTAAATGGTTCCTCCAAAGAACTCCAGAGGTGTTTATGGGAGCTAGAGGCACACTCCTGAGACAGCAGGCTGGAGATCTGATGCGTTGCAATATTGCAAATTGCTGTAATTTCACTGCACTGCCTTCAGCATGCCTTCTTCCTATGGAAAATACCCTTATAAGGAAAAAATTATGGGACTTGTCTGTAACTTTTAGGAAAATGAATTCATGCTAAAATGTCCATGTCTTTTTTCCCCCCACATATGAAGTTAGATCCTACATGCTTATTACCCACAGAAGTACTTATATTTCTTTCTAAACCTAATGGGAAATTTTTGCAGAAGGAAAAATCCTTAAATGTGAAAAGGCCAGAGGCTTGTACAAGCTAAATAAAAGAAGATTAAGATCAAATACAAAAAGCTGGTGTAAAAAGACAACATAGTTTCAGAAGAAAATATTTAGATAAGGATTATTTGGGACACTGCAGAGGAGAGAAGAGAAGGGATTAGAACTAAAGAGGTGTGCTTTTCGTCATACTGAATTCTTCCCCACATTTGTCATTCCCCTTCATCCATCTATATCACATCTGCTTGTTTAGCGTCCTTACAGCTACACATAGTGTCTGTCACTTAGTGAGGACAGTGATGCAGAAGGCTCCGTTGCAAAGAATTCCAACCTGGATTATTTTTCACGAGAACAAAGAGTCATAATTGTACACTCCTTTCCTACAGAGGGCAAATTCTTGTTTAACAACACGTGTTTCATACATTTATTGTAGAAATACGAAAACAAGATAGATGAGAATTTGCCATCAGGACCACTGGGAGCAGGCAGCTTTTCAACATGCTTTTCCAGCCATTACCTATTTCATCTTGAATTTCTGGATAGAAGCCAAGGCTATTGATTTTGCCTAAGGTTTTCAGTCAAAAGGTACATAATTTTTTTTTTAACTGCTCAGGAAAGTGATTTTAAGGGTGGTACTTTTTTTTTTAATAATTTGAATGGAATTTGATAGTCAGTGTTATTGTTATTTGATAGTAAATTGCTGTAATATTTGAGATGTAACATTTCAAGGCATGGGAATCATTACTTGTCAGACACTAATCTGATGGTCCCACTTAAAAGAAAACAGTAATTTTTACAGATGCAGTATAACATCTTCCAAGAGCCCATCAAGGGCCCTGATACAAGGTTTATTTTGTATTAAATGGTTGTGTACATAGAGTCCAAATGGGTGTAGTTATTAGAGGTTTTAGATCCAATCAACTAGAATAAATTCAAAAAGCCTGACGCAAAAGTCTTGTTTAAACTATCAGGCATAAGCACACAATGTAGTTCAGTGGGTGTAGAGTGGACCCTTGAAGTATTTGCTCACATTTTAAGGCAATCTTTCCCAAAGACCCAGTGTCTGAGCCTGGTAACTGAGTTACCAGGTTAATTATTTGTGCTGGAAAAGCAGTTCATTGCCATGGCTGGTAGCACTTTGCTTAATTGGGCCCTTAACCCTTTCAAGGTCCCAAGCCCCATCAGCCGAGCCAAGCCACCGCTGCCTTGAGCTGGTCACCCTCAAGCACATCCACGTGCCACACACGCTGGCACAGGGCAGCTCCTGGCTGCAGGTTAAGGACATCATTGGGGAAACCCCAGGGGGGCAATGCTGGCACCGTTTTCGCTGCCTTGCCATACACGGAAAGAGCACTGGAGACTTTGCCTGGAGGACAGGTTTTGTCAGATCTGGTGGTGGCCATCAGTGGGGTGGTGGGAATGGCCAAGTGACTCCACCAGTGCCAGATCCGGGAGCGGGAGGGAGCTGCTGGGCTCCTTGCCTATGACCAGAGGCAGCAGGAGCAGGTGTGCTCACCCTCCAGGGCTTTTCTCTCAGCTCTGCCTTTCATCTCACCCTGTCCCCATCTTGTCAGAAGAGGCTCAGCTCCGTCCTCACTGGCTTGAGCAACCCCCTTTTCTCTCCGTAGGGGAAGCTCAGGCTGCAGCGGGATGCCAGGAACAGCTGTAAGTGACTGCGTGAGCCCTTCCAGGCTCGTGCAGAGCAAAGGCAAAAGGTTAGCTTAAATCGCTGCTGCAGGCACGCTCTTCAGTCTCCTGCCTTTGGGATTGTAAGGGAATGCTATTCAGTCTTAGATAAAAGTAAAGACTTCTCTTTTCAAGGTTAACTGCTCTAAAGGATCCAATGTACATATCCTGAAGCTGCTGGGTGCCTTGCAACAGTCGGAATAGGGGAGGTATTCCAAATCTGGAGACATTTCAGCACGCGGTTCCTAAGATGTTTTTTCCCTTTTCCCCACAAACCTGAAGAAATAGAAAAAAATCCCCAAAACAAAACCCAAACCTCGCAACTGCTTCCACCAATGCTTTTGTGTGGAAAGGTAGGAATCAAGTGATGCCTCTGGTCTTGCCCGGAATGGTTTGGGTTGCTAGGCGCTTGCCCTGTTGGATGCCTCATTCAAAACCAACTTGACTGTTACCGAAGTGCACGTCCCAGTGGATTACACTGCACATTTGCGTGCAGACTTTTTGGCCCATTAGTTTTCTTAAGAGATAGTAGCTACTGCCTCGAGACGTGTGCGCTCCTGCTCTTGACGTGCACTCCCCATGCCTGGTCCATGAGGAGGAAGCTCAGCAGCCACTAATTCTGGTTTACAGGCCCCACGTAGCATTTCAAACCTGAATTAGCAGAACCTTTTAAGAGTATCATGGCCCTCTTCCCTACCCCATGTACGGGCTTGAAAGTCTCTTTCGCCAACGTGTTCAGAGACCAGGCAGTCAATAAGCAATTTTTATATCCTAATGGCTTCTAAATTGCTGATGATTTAACGGGAAGGGAGAATGAGCTGGAAATGCTGATAGTGCAGGTATGTATTTCAGGAAGGCACAGAAGAAAAGAGACTTTTCAGTCCTTGAAAAGGATGATAACCACAATGTAACAGAACACTGAAATTTGGAGGTGTGAACCACATAGATAGTTTTCTGATGGCTGGACAGTTGTAACTGCATTAGTGGCTTTTTGTCACTGAACAGAGATAACCATGCTGTACATCTGATGAGTATCATAAAGCCTAATTAATAATTGTAATGTGCTTACCAGCTGACAAGGGCTGTTGACAAGTGCTAGGTATTGTCACGCTTAATTGAGGGGTGGGTACCTGGCATTATAGCCGTAAACTTGAAGATGCTCAGATACTACTGAGGTGAGAACTGTGTGAAGCAGGTGGACAGATTGCTATCACTGAAATATTGCTGAACTGCACATTAGGGGACAATATATGCCTATAATCTGTATTTTTCTCTTTTGATATTGATTAGAAGGGGTGACCTATTACTGGCTGTGGCCTTACAGAGTTCCTTTATCCTACATGTTTCAAAGGGTGGACTTAAGAAGTTGAGTAAGAGAAATACCATATTAACTAAATCCTGCAGTACTGTATGAGCTCTTCTATTTATCTGCCAGAAGATATGAAGGGGCGCGTGTCCTGATGCATGTGCGTAGCCTGCAGATTGACAGACTGTGTGGAGATAATTTCTTGTGCTCAGCAGAGGAAGCAGCTCACCTGGAGCTGCTTGGACACCCAACCTAATTTGGAGCTCCGTTGTCTCTGTGCTGTGGTATGGTGTGTAGGGGAGATATATCCTAACACCAGACCTTGGGTGATAATCTGAGGCCTCAGCCTTGTACCCCTGGCTGGGATACAAGGCAGTGATTCCAGGTAGGATTGAGGGCAGGAATGCTCCTGGGGCAGCAAATGATGGATTCAGAAACCTTTCACCTTCATCTCCTGGGGCATTGGTTGATGTCTGTCCACTCTGTGAAGATTATATTGGTCAGGGGTGTAATTCAGGCTCTGGTGTGAGCACCAGAATATCACCATTCTGGGGCTGAAATAGCTCCCTTGGGCACGTGTGGTGCAGCAGCTGCATCTGGCTACCACCATCTACCTATGGTGCTCCTCTCCAGCAAGGATGTGGTGGCAGAGCACTTGATGCATATGTCATGGTAGCTTTTCTCTTCATCTGGAAGCACAGACACATGAAGCATCTGCTTGGATAGCTCTTGGTATGGGTTCACCATCTATGTTGGAGAAAGCTCACACTTGCCCTGGCATTGTGGTGGAGGCCACTTCCACAAAATCCTGCTGTCCCTGGAAATTCAAGCAGAGGACTACAGGGGGTTGGAGAAGATGCAATGCCTCTCTGCTCTGTGTGTGCTCCTGGGTGATAACATTGTCATGCTCTTCCCAGGTGGGCTTATGTGAGAATGTCCTCACATGTCACTGTCACGCTTGTTTCCATGGAGCTCCACAGTACCCAGGCAAGTTGTGCAAGGACAAAAAAAGATCTGCCTGTCCTCTGGTCAGAACCTGAGAGGCTCTTGTTTTACTTTCTTTGAAACTAGAGACTGTTTGCATTATAATAGGGCAACCGGAATTTTGCATGTATCTTCAATAGAGGTGGCAGTAGAACCTCATATGGCAGAAATTCTCATATTGGAGAAATTTTGTAATAACTGCTCAGTAACACATTATTTGATACTCTAATTGAAACTCTATGGCTTATTCTCACTTGGGCTATTGCAGAGATAGACTGGACATAAATATATTCAAAGCATTTATTTTTAATAGACCTTTTTTCTCCTTTTTGCTTTATAATTAATCGAAATATTCAGAACAATACTGAAGAAAGAATATTCTGTGACTGCAGATGGCTCTGGGTGGCTGAAACCAGAAGAAGGCTCGGCCTGCAACTTCTCCACTGTCCTGTGCTAGGGGCAGGGCATAGATTAATGCTGCTTTTTTTTGTTTTTCTTTTCTTTTTCTTCTGCTTGTAGCCCAGGAGATGCATACACCTACTGGACGCTCAAGATTAGAGAAATGGTGCAGTTTCAGGCCTAAGGCAGTAGCTTTCTCAGTCAGGTTGCTGCGCAGTGCAGGGACATGGCTGTGGCACTGGGGTACTGCTTTCCTTTTCCTTTAGCAGACGTAACCAAGACACAGCAGCTCCTACAGCCTTTCTAAAGGAAAAAAAGGGGTGTGTGTGGGGGTGTGTGTGTACGTGTGAGAAGGAGGGCAAGCACTGTGTGTGGCAGGTTCCTTACCTCTTTGAAAAAAGGGTAAGTATCTTTGGGAAATAGATGGAGAAATACATCTATTTTAATTACCTTCCTCTTAAAAACTTCATTTGTTTTTCATGGGAATTTTCATATAAAATTCAATTCAATAATGCTTCTCAGTGTGCAGAGAGAATAGCTTTGGTTTTTTAAATAGATCACATGGAGAAAAATGGTGGGTTTTTATTTAACAACTTCTTTTTTGACTTTCACTGGTGAGACTTCTGAATTAAATATTTAGAATTTCTGTCATTGTTTAAATATTTCATTTGGAAAGTTCATCTGATAATGAATTACATTGACAGAAAAGAACATTTGCTGCAGCATATGTTGTTGTTAAAAGCCAAACCTTGCTTGGATTGAAAAATATTGTCCTTGAAAAAATTGCACCCGGCTCTTCTCGCATTCCATGTGTGCATCCCAATCTCGCATTCTGGCAGAACAGGTCACAGAGCCGAACAAAGAAATGCTGGAGAAAATTGAACATTTTCCCAATGAGGATAAATTTAAGTTATCAGAAGAGGTGCAGTGTCATAGCACTGATAATATGTCAGGATGATTGCTGTATCTCTGGAAAGTATTTTTGTTCAGTACTTTCATGAAAGTAGGAGTGCACTGTGCCAGCTGAACATGTGCCATCTGATGGTTTACATTTTAATAGACCAAATTCAAATGTGAGTTTGCTGGCATAAGCTTTTAGCACAAATCTGGGAGAAGGTGGTGATCTAGAAGACACAGTTGGGAAGGCTGCAAACAAATACAAAAACTACCACCAAATGTGCAGATGCATTCTGCACTGCTAAAGTGCTGTTTGTAGATGGTCTGTAATATCATAGGTCTGACTCACACCAAGAGAAAACAAAGACAAATCTGGGCAGAGGCTCTCGCCTCAGGCAGGGTGGCCTTTCCACCTTCGTACACAGAAAACAGCTGCATCAGGGAATGTAGGAGATGGGAAACTCTCAACATTAAACAATCAGGAGGCATACGTGGGATATTGGGGAAGCAGCTGTATATTGAAGCAAGAGCGAGCTGAATGACAGTTTGGGTACCTACCTGAAGTTTTCTCAGAAAGAGAAACGGGTTTGGACAGGTAAGAATGGAAGTTCAAGGAGTTGCATCTCCCCAGGAGCCAGGGCTTGTAAGTAATCCCCAGGAGGGGAGATCCCTGGAAGCCAATGATTTCCCATTGTGGTTCAAGTGAAAAAAATTAACAACCCAGCACACTTCAGCCTCCCCACGTGCCTTCTTTTCCTTCTCTTCTCTGTCTTTATTTCCAGCTCTTTCGCTAGCCCCAAACTACACCTTACTTCTTTTTTTTTCTTTTTTTTCTTTAGGCCTTTTGGTAGGCAAACAACTTTGCTTTGAATATGGTGATCACTTTGGTTAAAACATCTTTCAGAAAATTTCTTATAAGTTTGGTTAAATACTATGAATAATACTGAAATGTCAAGATAGTTCTTCCTTTTTCTTGCCTCCACTCTTCTGTTTCATCTAGAGTTTGTTTCATTTAGTCATGTGGGTATTTCATGGTAAATTTGTAAAGATTTATTTTGCAGCACCCCAACGCATTTAATAGGGTATTGATCTGTGAATAACATGGCAGCTGGGACACTTTTCATTGATCTTAAGGAGTTTTGGCATTATAAGTTGCCTGGTGTTGCTATTACTCCACAAGTGGATCTCCTGCAGGATTCGTGAGGGGTTTTTCTAGAGTGCCACTGACAATTATGGTATTTAGAAGGAGAAAGATTTGTCCCCTTTGGACTTTGCAAAGTGTCTTTGGGGGGATTGCACCCACATATAAAGAGTATTTGGAGTACGAGTCGAAGTTTGTTCCCCTAGGCCAGCACTCAAAACACCACCAGCTGTGCTTTCAGGAAAGTACCTAAGCCTTGATTCCTGAGCTGGACTATTTCCTGACCGTATTCTATCCACGTAAAAGACAATAAATGTTTGCTACCCTTTTATTTTTGCAGGTGATGAGTTCCTGTGTGTGGAAACATCAGTTCCTTCCTTCCTGCCCCTGGAAGGCGGGAGTCTGAACAGGGTAGGCAGCGAGTGAAAAACATTTGCAAGCAGCAGTTGCCTCCGTCATCTCCCTCATCCCAGAGTTCAGGGTGATTTATAAGATGTGGCTAGTGAAAGATTGCAACTAGGCCACACTTCATAGCAGTGGGCTCCGTGCTCTGCAATGTTATTGCAGGCTCAAGGGGCTTTCTTTGATAAACAGCTTGTGTATTTATGTCATCTCTCCTACTATCAAAAACGCACTGTAGAGCCTGAAGAGGGAAGTGCTTATTAACACTAGAGCACTGCCGGGCATCTGGGTGGGCTTAGCACATAAGAAGAGGTAAGGTTTGGATACAAGTTGATGTTGCTGCATCCGAGGCCGAAGAAAGCTCTGGCACAGCTGCTGAGAGGAGCAGCGGCGCCAGCAGTGCCGGGCGGCGCTTCGAAGGATCCCTGGGAGTGCTCCCACAACCTGCCAGCTGCTGGCTTCTGGCACAGAACGTCTATCACATTACAGCGATTGCCGCGCAAAGACTAAAACTGTAGGGCTTCTTTTGGCCTGCTTGAGGATATTTATTGTGTTGCTGATTTGTTTGCTGTTTTGCCAGAAATCACGCCAGGCTGCGACGATCTGGTTTTGAAGATGTTGTTTTGCTCATTCACAAAAATCCACTAGTGCTGAAGCCAGGTAAGCTCCGTCAGAGGCAAAACTGTGTTGGAATACTTCTGGGATACAAGCCTGGA
Organism: Chroicocephalus ridibundus; assembly: GCF_963924245.1. Classification (NCBI taxonomy): domain Eukaryota; kingdom Metazoa; phylum Chordata; class Aves; order Charadriiformes; family Laridae; genus Chroicocephalus; species Chroicocephalus ridibundus. Next base: position 104,877,613 of record NC_086284.1, read on the forward strand.
TTTTTTCTATCAAGAATAAAATAGCCAAGTCAAGAATAAAAGTGGGGAAGCCTACCCAGAAGACAGAAGATCAGAGGCAGGAAATACACGCTGTTTGTACGTGTGTAAGGCCCTGACACCGCAGCCTTACCTCTAAAGCTGATTTGGTGGTTGCAAAAATTAACTGCTGTGCTAAAGAAACAGCATTCCCCCCTCGGTCTTATTCCAACTTCACACATATTTTGAATTGGTGGCTTTGTCTGAGTCCCTGTTTCATCCCCTCCCCTTAGGTTACTACAAATAACTGCAAGTTTACTGGTATGCCTCAAAAATGCCAGACTGTTTCTACAATATATACATTATCACCACAATGATCTTATTACACCAAAAGATTAAACCTTATTAATTGAACTGAAAACAATCCTTATCTCTTCTGAACATGTGCTCTGCAAAACTCTTAATATAGATTCTAGGGAAGCAGATAAAAACTGAATTTTTTCTCTCATTTCCACCTGTGAAGTCCTGCTGCTGTCATTGAGGCATCTGGGGTATAACAGAAGACAAGCACTGGCCAGTTGTTTTTATCTTTAATGAATAAAGGCTTTCACACTTGTGAAAGTCGTATGACTCAGGATGGGCAGCCCTTCACAGCAAGAATGTTAGGAACGCTAAAAATAAAAGCCTGGGGAGCTTTTAGAAAAGAAAATTAAATGTAATATGGTGATGCTTCGACTGGGTTGGAGAAGAAATGCCACAAATGATAGGTTTTGTCTGGAGATGTAGAACTTTTAATCAAATCAGTTTAGGCAACATTTAATTTCAAAGAAGGCCTGCCATCTTTAAATTGTAGGCTAACTGCAGGAGATGCTAGAGAACGCTACTGTGGCAACCACCTGAACGGGATAAACTGGGATTTAAATTTTCTTTCAAACATACCAATCACGGAAATTTTTCGAAAACAATGAAAAAATATATTCATCTCAGACCTTCCTATTAATGATCACGTCTCTCTCTGTGTGAAGAAAAAAGCAGCTTTATACAAAATGCTTCATGTTCCTACTCATTTCACAGCAAAGGGACGAGGGGTTTCAGTGGGTGTAAGTGAGGTGTCTGAAGTCCCCTTTCTAGGGTCTCCCTCTAGGAACAACCTCAGGACAGAGGGTCCTGGGCACCAAGTACTAGATTCTGCAGCCAGAAATATCGTAGAACCTACTCAGGCTGGATCTGTCCTGGTGAAGAATGATTCCCTGACATCTGTCCATGAACTACATCTAGTTCATTTTTCATGCTGCCAAGTGGATAGTTTTCCATCCCTTCCTTTAGCATAGCATTGTCTGCTATTAATTCTTATGAAGATTCAGCAGTGTAATAGGTCACTTCTTTGTGTCCATCTCTTCATCAGGTTTCAGCTGTCTCTAAAGGCGTACGGAGGCAGATAACATAGGAAGCTGTTGCCTCTGACTCTCTTTAGACACTGGGTATCTTCAGAAATACTATTTTTGCACTGTGTGTCCCTGTTCCAAGTTAGGCAATTTTTCTGCATTAACACTTCACAAAACAAACAGAAGTTAAATGAAGGGAAATTGAAATTTCTGCACCGCATGTTAATCCAAGGGGAACATCATCACCTTGTCATGGATTTTATGCACCATGGGATTTAAAGCGTGAGGCGCAAGAGAAGCAAATGTGTAAAGTTATTTGGGATATTAGGCAAAAAGACTTTCTGCAATGCTGTTACATTACTAGCCAAAGATTATTATTTTTTGCATGCTGTCATTTTCCTATTTGCCATCTAGACAGTGGTCTCTTGTTAGAGGTAAGTGATGGAGAAAGAAGGTACAGGAGCAAAAGCTACCTCAGTTGAAAAGAAATGGCTCTTCAGTGAAGCTGATTATGAACGTATGTGACTCTTTCTGCTTGCACTAGGTATGTTGAACTGGCTTTTCGTGTTCTGCCACATTAGGTAAAAGATCTTGGGGAAAAATAAGTGCCAGGTTACGGTATACCTGGGGCGAGCCGTAGAGCAGTGTATATCCACTGACACAGTAATAATAGCCTTCCAAGAAAGAAAATGCTGAACGACTTGTCTGACATCAACACTCCTCTGTTTTTCCATAAGAGCACCAATAATCAGGATTCTTTTCAATGTGCCACTGATTCAGGGTGAGATTTTTGGAGGTGTTGAGAAACAACTTCTTAGCCCTCTCCCCACCTCCCCCTCAGCATCAGTGATTGCCGTTAGCATTTCACAACTCTGAATTAGAAACTGCTATCTGCTCAGGAAGAGGAAGGACGTTATGCTTAAAATGTATTTTCCTAGTGTATTTTATTCCAAAACACCTTTAGTGGCTGAAAATGGGTCACAAGAGGGACTTGGGGGCTGTACTGCCCTGCTGGGGAGCAGCAGGTTCCCAGAGAAGCTGTGAGAAATGATGCTAAGTGGCAGCTGAGCTCATCACAGGGTTATCTCCTCACTTCACCTGCTCCCCAAACTGTAAGCGGCATTCAGAAGAAAAGCTATGAAAGAAGAGTGGGAAATCTCTTCTTGCTCTCACACAAGGGGATTCATTGGAGAAAGGTGTTACCAAAGTGTCACAGAGAGACAGGGAAGCAAGATGTCCTGACTCTGGGGTCTGTTTGAAGCTAAGAGACAGACCAACCAAGCCTTGTCCTGAAACGTTACCTATTTTCTGCTCAGGCAGTGCTGTAGTTGCTTTAGGTTCACATTATTCACCAAGAATATAGAACAATGGGTGCCTGCAGCTGACTTACTCACCTGCTCTGGAGAGGAGAATGGGGAGGAGAGCAGAGCTGGGAACACAGAGCAGGAAAATACACAGGTCATACAGAAAAGCTTGACACTGACGTTAAGGTTATTAATTCCTTAACATAGAGGGAAAAGCAAAGGAGAGAAGAGAAGAGAAGAGAAGAGAAGAGAAGAGAAGAGAAGAGAAGAGAAGAGAAGAGAAGAGAAAAAAAAGAAAAGAAAAAAAGAAAAGAAAAAAAAGAAAAGAAAAAAAAGAAAAGAAAAGAAAAGAAAAGAAAAGAAAAGAAAAGAAAAGAAAAGAAAAGAAAAGAAAAGAAAAGAAAAGAAAAGAAAAGAAAAGAAAAGAAAAGAAAAGAAAAGAGAAAAGAAAGAAAAGAAAAGAGAAAAATGGTCAAGTTCTGTATGTGCATATCTGTTTTATAACAAAATAATAGGATTCTGTGGCCAACAGTGAAATATGATTAGCTAGTCACAGGTATTTCTGATATTTCCCCATAATAAAATGGCATGTTTGAATAGAGAGAGGAACAAATAATGAGATTCTTGACTTGCCCCCTTCCTGTGTTTTAATTGTAAACAAGCAGATGCAATCCATAACGCTAAATAAGATTTCCCCACATTTCCTTCTGAAAATGGTTTTAAGCAAGATAAGGCACTAAAATTTAATCCTTCTAAGAATGTGCAAATACTGAATCCTTGATGCAGACACAATCTTACCATGAATTTATATGGGAGCTTTAATGGTTTTGTAAATTAATCAATAACACGGTTAAATTATATTTGCTCGGCTAATTATTTTCCATGTCCTGTAAATTAGAACTTCAGTAGTCTCTAAGAAAAATCAGTCCTGCTGCTTGTATCGCATTTGTGTTTACTTACTGATATGTTATTAAAATGCTTGTTTATTTGTTCTGCTATAGGCTGGTAGCTTTTTTTTTGCTGTTTGAGTGGCAACTATGGGGTTGCAAAGCCATGCAAGGATAATTACATTATTATATATTTAATATGCCAAATCCATTTTAGCAGATAAACACCATGCATTTATAGACTCTCCTCAAAATCCTCCTTGTCTCACTTTTAGGGGAACAGGATTTAACCACCCTCTTCCCCCAAGAAATCTTCAGGACGTTGATTGGGTTCTTAGCGTTTTGACTTTCAAGGGCACAGCTTCAAACATGGGTTGAATTAGATGACATCCAGAGGCTGCTTCTAACTTGAATTATTCCCTGATTCTGTGGATCCGGTCAGCCAAGAAGTTTTCCCCACTTGCTTTTCCCGAAGTCCCGTACCCAGACCCCCATCACTTATGGGTCTGCATGAGACAACTAGTTTGCAGCACCCAAAGTAGCAAATTGTGATTTCAGTTACACAGATCCAGACTGTTTCATGTGATAGCAGTCTATGCAGTTCCTACATCAATACAATAAGAGTTAGTGTGGCGTCTCCAAATGAATGCACTGGGAAAGTATACGTTCTGCCCAACAGAATCAAGTCACCCTTTACTGGTGGTCAGAAAATGAGACCCTTCATAGGAGACCAGGGGCTGCAGCAGGAGCTGAGCTATTATCCCCCAGAGTCCTTGCACCTGCGGCCGCACCTCACCTTTGGGAGGAAGGCACTTCCCCACTCCCCCTCCGCTTGTCGGCAGAGGCAAGGAGCGCAGCAGGGCACCGGGGCATGGGGCTGTAGGGGCAGTCAAAAATGACATGGGCCTTCAATGCACAGGGCAGTCATGATCCCTAAGCCAGGAGGGTACAGGGTCCCTCCCTTGCCTTACTCACAGACACGGCAAAAGGGGCTCGAACTGCCAGGGGAAGCTGACTGATGGCAAGCAGGAGCTAAAATTGCAAATACAGGCGTTCGGCAGGAGAAATGCAGAGCAGGCAGTGTAGTTTCTGTGGGATCAGATACCACTGAGCCCCACAGCAGTAGGAACAAACCCCAAAAGACTCCTGCTTAGCTTCTCTCCCACTTTAAAATACTTTTGGAGCCGCCACCAGACTAACTGCACTTTTCAGGGCAAGGCGCTCAGTGCTGCAGACAGCAGGTCTGATTTCAGAGATATAACCAAAACCAAAAGGGCATAATGGAACGTTGCCTGGCCACAAATCAGGGCTCAAGGGACCAGAAACAGAAGGAGAGGTGACCTGCCTTCATTCTTTTAGCATGTCTTTATAAGCAGCAGCCTGCTGCAGAGGTTGCAAAAGCAGGTAGATATGAAAGCCAAACTGAATATGGAAAGATTTGTAGAGTGCTTCTTACTTTCCCTTGCCTCCTAACCATAGTTTTATGCACGCACGCACAGAAGCACACTTAGGGAGCATAAAATATTACACGTAAGTGGGACTTTTATCTTTTCACTATCTTTGATATGCCAACAAGCTGGCATATTTAGCACTGCACTGCTCTATTTTTTTGCATTTACTCTCTGTTTTTGAAGATATATAAATGGCAAGAAAAGAAATAGAGGCAAGAAAGTTCAAATGAATAGCAGGAGACTTGTATTTCAATATCTAGCTAATTATATCCTAAATTGATCTTTTACAGTATAACAAATTAGTTCTTGTCTTAATGTATGGAGTACTACTTTATAACAAAAAAATCCTAGTTTATGCTTAATTTTTTATTTTCCCTGTTAAGGCACATGCAGACATCAGACTGAATATTTCATGCATACCTTTGTAGCTATATGAATTTGTAAAAAGAATCCACAGTTACATGCCTGTTTTTTTTTTTTTTTTTTAGATTTTTGACTCTGTTTTCTCTTGCTCTGACTTTCTCACATTTCTTCACCTGATGTTTTCCAGGGTTGTCTGCTGGTCACATCACACAAGAACTCTTGAATGCACAGTTCATCTGCTCCCTATAATTATTATGTTTAATCTTTTTTTTTTTTGTAAATTAAAATGATGTTTTGCTAAAGTATTTGTTTGTATATGAACAGCTCTAATAGGTCTTTACTTGGAGAGCCAATATTTTCCTTTGCACTAGACTCCGTCACAGGGTAATTGCTGGGTTCACTTTTGCACAGGAAAACAATTCGCTACCTAGCTTAAGTGACCATTCTATAGACCTGATTGTGCAATCATTTCAGCATGTGGACATCTCCAGAAGCCTGCCTATCCCCACAACACTCGGTAGAGCAACAGAAATGTATAAAGCTATAGACGTGTACAGGTATTAGCAGGACTGAGGTCTCTTATTGTTCCTTTCTCCCTCTTAAACGGTCTTTTGCAGCTTTGATTATCCTCTGCAGAACGGTTTCAGGTTCAGAGTTCCTTTATCTTTTGATTTGCTTTGTTCCTTGATCCCGTCACTGTAGTACTCTCCTTCAAGCTTCAGAACAAAAGTAGTCTTGGGAGCAGAGGCCCTGTGGCAGGGAGCGGGGCTCTGCTTTCCTCCTGGCAATTTGCCACCGAGCTGAGCCGAGGCAGAATATTCTTGCTTGTTCAGTGCAACAGCTTCAGTAACTGCACCAGTGCACACATAAGACTCCCTACTGAGACCAGTCCATTTCCTTCGCACAGACAAACCTGTAGACAATAGCTAGAGTTAAGGGTAGGGCTTGCTTTTTTTTTCTTTTTTTTTTTTTTTAAATAAGCAACTTCAATGCAAAGCATTTTCTTTCCTCAGAAGGTACATTTATCCTAAGTGGCTCTTGCTGGTTTACGCACACCCTGTCCTTTCTCTTGCTTTGGAAAGTTGTTCCACTTGATTGCTCAGTTTGCTTCTTTGAGTCAGTGGTGGCAGGGGAATTATAAAGGCTATGAAGGCACAGCCAAGTCCCAGGTAGCCCGTGTCAGATTTAAGTGGATTTAAAGTTGTGCTGACTAACTCTGAAACTTTCTTTGCACAAGGGACAAACACTTTTGGAAAAAGTTGCTCCTTTTTTTTTTTTTTGCCAGCAGTGTGTATCTGGTTCAGGGAACCTGCTGAGGTGTGCTCACCTTGCAAAGGCAACATGGTCGGCGGTGCTTTGCAGATTGCCGGGCTGCTCCTTGGTGGCATTGGCATGATCGGGACATTCGCTGTCACGGGCATGCCACAGTGGAGAGTGTCTGCCTTCATCGAGAACAACATCATCGTGTTTGAGACCATTTGGGAAGGCCTGTGGATGCACTGCGTCAGGCAAGCCAACATCAGGATGCAGTGCAAGGTCTACGACTCCGTGCTGGCCCTCTCGCCGGACCTGCAGGCATCCAGAGGGCTGATGTGTGCTGGGTCGGTGCTCTCGTTCCTCGCTTTTGTGGTTGCCATTATTGGGATGAAGTGCACACGGTGCGTGCGGAGCACCTGGCAAGCCAAGGGCTATATTATTCTGACGGCTGGGCTCCTCTTCATCCTCTCGGGTGCTGTCGAGCTCATTCCAGTCTGCTGGGTTGCCAACACCATCATCAGTGACTTCTACAACCCCGCGGTCAATGTTGCCCAGAAAAGGGAGCTTGGAGAGGCCCTCTACCTGGGCTGGGCAGCTGCCTTCTGCCTCATTGCTGCCGGAGCCATATTCTGTTGCTTTTACCGCTGTTGTGAGAAAACCAGAAGCTATGGATACTCCGCACCAACCCACTACTCCACTGACAGCCAGCATTTGCACAGGAAGACCGAAAGCTCATACTCCAAAAGTCAGTATGTCTAGATGCCTCCCGCCTTTTCCAGTTTTTGAAGCATTCAATCCGTCTGGATGGATTTCAGTTTCAGTACAAAAGGGCAGCTAGAAAGCTGTTTTTGCCTTCTGCCCTGTAACTGCTGCTGTTGGGGCTGCGTTTTGGAGCTGCAGTTACCCTCCGTGGGCTCTGCTGTGGCTAACGCTGCAGCATGGACAATTTTAAGGCATGGAAAGGTGAATGTTTAATGTTATTTCAATAGTAACTTGGAATAGCTTTCGGGTTGTGTGGCTTTGCTTTGGGTTGCATTTTATGTCTAAAACAGTAATAAAGGGCTTAAAGTTCCACTGTGATATGAAATTCTGGCGTACTGCAAAGAAGAGGGGAGTTAAAGAGCCAGTTCTTTTTTTTTCCTTCCTGGGAAAGAGGGGATAACAGTAAATAAGGACAAGATAATAATGGTTTGAAAGGAAAGCATTCACTAAGGGATTGATTTACTGTAGGTTTAATGGAAGGTTGCATGAAGAGTTTATTCAGCAGAGGAAGGTAGGCTGAAATATATGAAAAATATCCCTTATTTCAGAGAATAAACATAGTTCTACATTCATCCTAAGTATCATCTTTTTGGTGAAAGTTGGTATTTCTTTTGTAATCCATATAGGTCAAACTCATTCACATCCTATTTAGAAGCAGCAGTATTCCCTTGCAAATCCCTCGTGGCTTGCAGTGTTTTGCAATATTACACAAATCACAAACACTGTGTCGGTTAATTGCTGCAGGACCCTGTGATATATATATTTTTAAATAAGGGTCTTCTGTACAATCAGGCTGATATTTTTGCTAAGACCCACTCACGGCAGCATATAAAGAACATAATCAGTGAGAGTATCTGTCTCTTCCACCCTTATAATTCTGTGATTTTCTCACAGTTCACATTAAAACAAGCTAAACGATATTTTTAATAATAAGATCATGAACCCATAAGAAGAAACAATGTAAAGAAAACAAGTCCACTGAAAAATAAATAGTACCATGCAAACTAATTTAATAAATGACCCAAATTAATCAATAGTAGTAATAGTTTAATAGAATTTTGTAACCAATGGATAAGATGTTAACTCCAGACCCACATAAATCAATGGAATTTTGCCTTTGAATTAGCTGAGAACACAATTCAATTTGTGGTGTTTAATGGAGAACAACATTCTTGTTCTAGAGTGTGATTGACTGTTTTAAATATTTTATAGAATGTTTGTCATGTGATTATTAGCTCTCTAGTAAATGCCTTGGACTATTACTACTTGAAAGTTTAGAAGAAAATTCTTCACTTCATAAGATGCAACTCGGAACAAGCTAGAAGGAATTAAAACCTGCTTTTGAACTCTCTTCATGGTGTTTGTAAGATACACAGTAAGATGTCCTTGATTATGTAATTTTATTTTTCTTCCTTATTTTTAAGCAAATTGTTTCTACTTATATATATATATATCTGTGTGTGTCATGTGCATGACCTTTCTATAATATAGCAGTGTGTGGCTATATTTCCTTTGTATCCCTTCATTAAGTTTTTTACACCAGCACAGTCTCTTTTCCTGGGGGAAGAGAGTGGAGGAGCAATCCTGCTGCTAGCGGCACCTTGGGAATATCCCACACAGAACTCGTAGCTAGAACACCAGGGTTTATAACAATGTCTACAATAAAGTCACCTGTCTTGTTCAGCCCTCTAAAAGGTAGGCACAAGATCTGACTCAGAAAACGACATGTATATATACCAGTGCACTCTAGTTATGTCTGCTTTCAAAACACGGAGTGACTCATAGAGTATTTATCTACGGGTCTGAGGTAAGCCTTAGTGAAAAATGAGATAAGCCTGAGAGCTCTGTAAAAAGTCTGCATGCATCAAATGGTACTGCTACATCAGGTAGTATTATCTGTTCCCAGTAAAGCACACACTGATCTAGTTGTACAACCGAAAGAAGATACAAGAAGACTGTAAGAAGCCTTAGAAAACTATCCACAGGACTAATAGGATCACAAGTCCAATGGCCTGTGTGTGGGACCTTGAAGTTTTTTAAAATCTCCCTTAGAGATCCTATATACGCTGCAACCAGTTCACCTTACAATAACAAACACATATTCCTCCTGTAAGTACCTCCCAGGTGCATCCACCATTTCCTTTAAATTGTATCTATCTCATCCATATGCCATATATCCAAGAGAACTGAAATTAAAGCTTCCATTTTAAACAGAGCTGGCCTCCCCCAGGTTTGCACAGTACATAAACCCTGAGTGGTTTGAGCAGAGGGTCCCACCTAAGGGCATATATACAAGCACAGAAGAACTGCTTTGCAATTTTATGAACTTTCAAATATCGTATCCTGTAATTTAGAACTCATTTTTGTGCTTACAGACAAGAGAAATTATTTGGGAAATACGCAATATTGCCTCCATAAATGTAAACCGGAGGTGTCTAGCTTGTTCCCCTTTGCCCTGTGCTTTGGGTGCTTGTATGCATTCCTGCAATGTAAAATGGATGTGGAGCCGTTCCAGGTCCACCTGGTGCCCTCTGTGCTGTGTAAACTGAATGCACAACTTGCAGGTGGGAGGAGAGTAATGCTCATCTAACTCGTATGAGTGAAGCTTCAAGATTTCAATCACTGCTCCGTGATTGAGCAACTGGGCTTTCGTTTATAACGAGCCTCTTCCGAAATTCTCCCACTGCTGCTGCAACAGTTGCGGAGATCTAGAAGGTAGAGCTGCCACCTGCATTACTCGGCACAGCTCTCATGTGAGCTAGACAGCAAGGTGGTAAACACATGGGTGGCAGCAGAGTGGCAGCTTCAGGAACTGCTTTGTGCAGGCAATGCAGAGCCGTAGCAGAGCCTGAGCGTGGGTGAGCTCCTGCTTTGCAATTGTATATGTGAATGAATCACCTGACACAAGAGGTTATCACACATCTGCAAATCCGGTAAGGTCAGCTGCATATAATGGATTTCTCTGTCTCTTTAAGGTGAAGTCCTGAATAGGTGTTGTACTCCCCAGTGTTTTTGAATTATACCTGGTGCCTATATGTGAGACTTTATATGTAGAATCATAAAATCATAGAATGGTTCAGGTTGGAAGGGATCTTAAAGATGATCTAGTTCCAACCCCCCTGCCATGGGCAGGGACACCTCCCACTAGACCAGGCTGCTCAAAGCCCCATCCAGCCTGGCCTTGAACACCTCCAAGGATGGGGCATCCACAGCTTCTCTGGGCAACCTGTTCCAGTGTCTCACCACCCTCACAGGAAAGAATTTCTTCCTAATATCTAGTCTAAATCTCCTCTCTTTCAGTTTAAAACCGTTACCCCTCATTCTATTGCTACACTCTCTCATAACAAGTCCCTCCCCGTCTCTCCTGTAGGCCCCCTTCAGGTACTGGAAGGCCACTATAAGGTCTCCCTGGAGCCTTCTCTTCTCCAGGCTGAACAACCACAACTCTGTCAGCCTGAGAGCGCTGCTTGCTTTTTGTTCAACTCTCAAACATGACTAGTAAAAGAATGATAGAAAATGGAGCAGGGAGAAGTTAGGAGAGGCCATACCTTGTGCCTCATAGCCAGGAAGGTTCACTACTGAAATACAAGAATGGCCTTACCGTGTCAGCCTGGAGACGTATTGAGATCTGCTGCTGACACTGTCAGGGGCAGGTGCCTACAGAGCAGCAGGAGACCAGGGCCAGTTGGGCTTGGAGGTACTGTCCCCACTTCCATCCTCCCATACTCAGGGTAACTTTGTGCTTAATGAAACATCAGGCTTGTCTGTGTTTAAGCCCTTCACCAAGCATCATACCCTGACCCCACACAGTGGATACAGTGGGCTTTCTGAGCCTGAGGTATGATACACAGCTCCCCTTTCCTGCTGAGCTGGAAGAAGGGCAGTGCTGGGTAACTCCAGCCCTGTGAAGGTTCTGGCCAGTGCCTACAGTCCTGACACAGGCATGTCCACTTGCAGAGCAGGGTTGAGCCCCTGAACTGATCCCCTCAACCAATGCCTGACTCCGTTCTGCATTTTGGGAGCTTTTAGCCCTTGGACTTTGCCTGTGACTCTACCATGGATCAACTCCTAGGCAGCAAAGAAAGCTGACCCCTTGCTAACCATGCTGCCTCCCCACTCATCCCACTGCCCTGTGGAGCTGGTGGACAAAATACTTTCCTGCAAAGTCTCAGCAAGGAACCGACACCTAAGGGACGCAGGCCTTTGGCAGTCCTGAATATGTCTTGCTTGAGAAATTAAGAGCAAGCTGACGACAACTAGTTTACCTGGGCACTGCCAAGAGGCCCATCGACACCATCACTAGTGGGACATCCCTTCACTAGTGAGAAGTGGTCCATGTAGGGCCAAAGAGGACAAATAGGAGGAGAAGATAGTGTGAGTAGAGTTCACTCTATAAAAGGTGATCTCTATTAACTACTCCATTGCTTTTCTCAGTGAATAAATACACCAAAATTATTCCTGAGAGACGTTTGTGCAATAAAAACTTCCAGCGGTGGCTACTCTGCAGCGTCCTTAGCAATCTATCCTGGTATTTAATTATAATTTTCATTAAAAAAGATTTTCATGAAGCTTAAACTAAATCTCCCCACTGCACACTAAGGCTGCTCCATCATTTTTTTAGTCCCATCAACAGCAGGCATAGAAAAAAGACTACTGCTTTCCTTTAAAGAAGGCAGCCGTGTCCATATTTCAGGGCAGTTACCATCTGACCTCTAGAACCTTTCTTGCTTAGTTTAGTCATCTCTAATTCTTTCCTCACTGGCATGCTTGTTTAAATTTCTCCTCATATTTGTTTACCTCCTCTGGTTGTTTTTGGCTGGTCCACCTCTTTCTTGAAGTTTGATGCCCAAGACTGGGCAAAGAATCCCAGAGGAAGCCTCATTGCTGCTGAGCACACTGAATATACTTATTGCAGGTTATCATAGCATGGGTCAATGATTCACAAAACCGAGCAAATACCTTCCTTGAATACGTTAAATGCACTGCAGTTCTATTATTGCAGGCTTCAAGATCACCAGCTTTCCTGTGCTGTGGGACTTAACCATTGCCAGTACATTGACCAGCGGGGTGTCTAATGCAAATTTCCTTGCTGCAGGTCCTCCTTTATTGCTAGATCCCTGAGGGTAATAAGACGAGACCCCAGAGAAATCCTTGGCTCCAACACTAGCAGAAATCACTGTCTGGAAATAGGGACATGATAGTTCTCCTTTCAATATATGCTTTTGTTGTTTTATTCACTCATAGATTCTGCATCCACATTACATTATTTTTACTCCTCTCCATCCCTTCAGTGTCTCTGTTAATTTCCCACTGCTGTGTCAAGTGCTTTAATTAGGTCCAAATGGATTAGATTTTCTCAAATTTTATTTTCTAGAAAATGTTACAAAACAAAAACTGAATCTATTTTTAGTAAGTGCATGCTACATTTTACTTAACTTTCCATTTACTTCTAGGTATTTATTCTTTTCTTCATAATGGATTTGAAATAATCTTATACTATTAGATTCTGACTCACAGGTTTCTAGTTGTGCACGGGGTTTCCTACCTCCTTACTCATTCCCTTAGTTTCGCTGTTCTCCAGACACACAGTATCACTCCCAATTTGGCACATACGCTAACAGTCCTTGCTACCAGATTTGGAGCTGCACATGCAGTGCAGTGCATTTCAGTGGAAAATTACAGTGGAAAACATTTCAGTGGAAATTACTCTCTTTCTTCAGTTTGTGCTTACAAAGATTTGGAGTTTTTTATTTACCTTGGATACAGTATTGTAATTGTGTTGTGCTCTCCTTCTTCTATATCCTTGTTGTTACTTACATTCAAAGAAAAAGGAGGCTAGCTACCTGTCTTAGACTCAGACTTACAGCCTAGCATACCTCTTCCCTTGCTGTCCTTTATTATTTGTATATTATTTGTATAGCACCTTTTTTATTCTATTTTTTGAAAAGCCTAATTTGGATTGACTTTTATTTGGTCTCATTTTCCCCTTACATTTTCTGACCTCTTAGATATATTTTCTTTGCTGGTTGGTTACCTTCTCTATTCTTCTACCAAATACCTTCTCTCTGTGGAGCTATTCATCCGTTTGAGTATCAACATTACTCCTACAAGTCTCTCCTTTCCTTCTCCGTGGGACTCACATTCCAGGTGCTTCCTAAGGAATTTTTAAGCCTCATCCACATTCACGTTCCTAAGCTGTTGAGTCTAATTAATAAAGAATAACATGATCAGGATCAGAGGAGTTGTTCTCCCTTGGTGCTCCAGGCACTTTCACCTCATTGGCAACGGTTTTCTGGAGAGATACAGACCCTGACCCTCTCATCTTAATGATCCTTCGCATATCATTTTCTGCCTCATGTGAGCCCTGTTCCATTCCAACATAAAAGCATCGGATTTGCTGAGGTCTTTCCCTCCTCCATTTTATACCTGTTTTTAAGGCACTCAGCACACATCAGACTGTTTTCTCTCTTTTTTTTTCCTTTCCCTTCCCTGACTTCCGGCCCCTTAACTCCCAACACACGGTTGGTAGAAATAGTTATTAGACATTCCTCCTTCTTCTGAAGTATTGCACTCTGTGCTCAACTGCACATTTCTGATCTGGAATGAAAGTAGCTACTGCTTGATCATGGACAAAGAAGTTCATATTTGGACTGGCTACAGAGTATGCTGCAATTAGGAACAGCGCTGGACTTGCCCCTGCGGGGAAGCAGTGTGCCCATGCTGGTGAATCATTTGTGCCCTTGCAGGCTGTGGGCTGTCACCGTGCAGAGACACTCAGCCCCAGGAAGACGCATCAGTGTGCAAAATTACAGTGACAGTGGTGCACCCTTGGAGCTGCTACGATTCCCGATGCTGGAGACGATGTTCTGAGAGTAAGTGACAAAAATGAATTGTTTCCTGCACGAAATACTCCTGCTTCGGTGAGTGTGCCAGCACAAATCCAAAGTGATTTATGACTTCCAGGAAGAGGTTCTTTTGTGTGAGTGCAGGAACAGCTGGTTGGCTGGGCAGGGCTTCCCTTCTCCTCCGCCTCCTCTCCTCTCCTTCTGTTTGAAGGGGAATCGAGGTAAATCAGGAGATGAAATCTGGCAGCAACACAGGCCCCAACAGGCAGGGGCTGCGCTGCTCCTTCCTAGAGCATGCCCAGCTTGCCAACCAGGGAAAGCTAGCCAGGGTATCCCAGGGAAGAGGCGAATCCCAGTCCTAAGGAAAGAATAGTAATGGAACATCCTGGCCAGAAGCACAGAGGCTTGATAAAGGACTCTGGATTCAGGTAGTGAGAGAAAGGGGAGAGTGTGGGGCTAGAGGGTGACCCTGCTGAGTGCTGCCATTGGGTGCACAAGGTTGAGGCTAGTGGTGGTAGAGCTCACGCTGCTACTATTTATTTTGGATGTGGAAATTAACAGTGTAGTTAGTTACGTTCAGGAGGTGGGGGTTGGGAGAGGACAAAAAGTGAGGGGAACAGGACTGGAGAGGGAGGAGCTCAAATGACGAGTGAGAAAGATGAGAAAAAACTCTGCTCTTCAAAGTTGGAGATTTACTTGGGTAGTTACCTGTACTGCTTGGTTACTGGAAGGCTACTTCAAGGGTGTATTATTATGCTGTCCTCCAAAAGCAATCTTTCTTGGGATTCTGAGCCTAAGAGCTCGTTTCTAACAGTATCAGGTAGTCTAATAAAAGCTATTACCTCTTTCTACAAACCTTGCCTTGCACCTATCTTTCGGCCATCACTGCCACAATATACCTTCTCCTTTTTTATTCCATCACAGTAAATCATGTAGATAAAAAGAGTTCCCCTGTGCTTCATCCAGGAATAGCCTAACTGTATACCATGCTGATAACCCTTATGAAAACAGTCACTACTGCTTTGGGAATCTGCCACTGTTATATTTACAACAGCTGAATGTGAACTGTGCAATCAAATGCCCCCCAAATATGCTTTGAGGTCCTGTCATTAAACAGCAAAGTAAGATAGCATATTTTCTGGCAGGTTCTATTTCTATCAGGATGACTGCTCCCTGTACGCAAGTATTGAGGTGACAAATACCTTGTAAAAGCCTGAAGCAGTTTAGATGGATTAAATACTCAAAGGAGTATTTAATATTTTATTACTGTAGGGTTTTATTACACTGAACTCGAGTTCATTCACAGTGGCCAGGAGACGGGCTTCCTCAGACATGGACTATCATTAAAAGTTTGGCAGTTTTGTCAAGCTGTGAATTTCAAGCATGCCGAGAAAGATGACAGAAAATAAATATTAGTTCTTTTCAGTTCAACTGTCAATCATGGATTGCCTCAAAGCTAGAGTTAGGGGTCAGCGCCCAAGTACAGTGCCTGTTATGTGTCTGGGGGAAATCCCTCTCTAAGCTACACTGAGCAGATGTTCCTCTCACTCCAAAATGTGCCACGCTTGAAGAGAGGGGGAAGGAGATGTGCCTTCATCTTTTAACATATGTGCAGGCAGCAATATTAAAGTTAGCACAAACAAAACGGCCTCTGTTGGCTTGGGTCCATTTTCTCCTGAATTAAAACAGAATCGAAGTAACCTTTTGCCTCACCAATAGGCTCAAAATACAGTAGTTGATCAATATAACATAGAAAGTAATGTAACCATTAACTCAACTATGATTTCATTGACCAGCCCTTGTAAATAGTTGAAAACAAAGTGGTTAACCCAGCATGTAATGAATGGACTAGTGGAAGCCACGAGCAAGAAGGAACAGATGCCACTCACATGTGTTTCCAAAACAAATGCTTGTCAGTCAATCCTAACCCTATTTGTTGTATGCTTAAATCAGATTTTAGCAGATCTAGGGCTGTGTGGCTTCACCCAGCACCTCTGCCCAAGGGGACAGGCTGCAGAGTGACTGCAGAGCCGCAGCCCTCCCGTTGGCTGGACTCCCCCTTGCCAGGCTGTGCAGGTGGTTAGGCAGCTTTGCAGCCTCACTGCATAACTGCAGCCTCTGGGAGGTTAAGAGACCTAACTGCAACTCTTAGTAATCACTAATCTAAAGTGCGCTTTTGATAAATCTGTGTAATTGCCTGTTCCAAAAACGTTACCGAACCTTAAGTTTAGCTCATTAGCCTGTAGCATAACCAACCTATCTATTCTTGATGAGAGCTCGTAATGAATGATGTACATTATAGTTGTACATTTGTACAAGAGATTAAAGTCTATTTGTCTCTATACAGGTACATGTGTATGTATAAGGACTCTAAAATTCAATGTACATAGAAGATATACAAAGAGGAATGAAACCTGCTTTCTGGAAGGCAATTAAGTGTTTACATTATTGATGCCTATAATTAATTAACTGCTGGGGATCATTGGCATGTTCTGTTAATCATGTGGGCGGGAGATGGTCTACTTCCTCTTTTTCAATGGGCATCAGCATTTTAAAAGCTAGGGAGGGAACAGTGGTACCGCCCCAGGAAAAGATTCAAATGAGCATCCTGATTTGAGGGGAAGAGAAAAATGTAAATCTGAACAGAGATCCAGGGAAAGATGAGGTATAAAGGCTACATGCTTCCTCAGTTGACTGTTTTCCTCTTTGAAGGCAAATTTTGGGGTGGGCATGTTTGCATAAGAACTGGTATTCTCATCTTGAGGCAGGTAAGCATCCAAATAGCATAACAGATGGATGATACATAGAATGAGGAGACTTCTAAAGTCTAGTCAGTTGTAAATGACTAGACTTTGCAACTGACTAGTCTAGTTTAGGAAACTAGACTAATCAGTTTCCTCTTATTTCTTCTTCCCTGATACTAAAGGCATTGTATCTGCCATGCTTAACATGTAAGCATGTATTTAATTTCTACTTTAAGAGCTGTCTGCAGTTCAGAGTGATTTTGAAATAACTCAGTCAACTAAGCATTTCTTTCTGAGAGATCAGGTGAGCCTTTAAGTGGAAGTACAGTTTAGGGTATACAAGGGCGTAAGAGCTCCCTCCGGGCTGATTCAAACATAGGGTTTTTCTGCACAAGAGAATTCTTCCAGTGACTAGCAAAGCTGGGGACTCATTGGCATTTAAGAGGTTGATGAGATTTTTTACTGTGAGGGTGGTGAAGCAGTGGAACAGGTTGCCCAGGGAGGTTGTGGCTGCCCCATCCCTGGAAGTGTTCAAGGCCAGGCTGGATGGGGCTTTGAGCAGCCTGGTCTAGTGGGAGGTGTCCCTGCCCAGGGCAGGGGGGGTGGCACAAGATGATCTTTAAGGTCCCTTCCAACCCAAACCATTCTATCATTCTATGAGTTTCCAAGATATTGGTACTGTTCCTTGATATTTTTTTTCCAACCTGTCTCCTGTAGTTGATTTTAATTTCTGAAATTTATTTTCAGGTTTCAAAACTGCCATTTATTGGTTTTCCTGTCCTGCTTCCTTCCCCTCAGGTTTCAGTAACAAGAGCCATCCTGCCACTGGACAGTACATGCAGCAGTGTAGCCTGGGTGTTCCTCTCTTACGCCTACAGCTACACTGGATGTCACTCACCACAGGTACTACTTCCGATTAAAGATCAAAAAAACACTCAACCATTTATCAGTCTCTGGATGTATTGCCACACAATCAGCATATGATGCACTTTAATAGTATTTCTGGGAGCAGTTTACCTTCTATACAAACCATGCCCTAACTGTCACAGAGAGTAATTTTATGCATGACCTCAATGGCTGACCCTCCCAGAGTCATGTAAGGAAAAATGATTTCAGAGCAATCCTGCTAGATAAGGCAGTCAGATAAACAGATTCAGGGCATTAGGCATGGTCTGTTCTCCAGTGAAGTATAATTTCAAGAGCTGGCTCACTGAAAATGTTGCAGAAAGAGTTTTCTGTTGAAAAAACTACATTTAAATGCTGGTTTGGAGAGAGTTTTTCCATAATGAGTTGATTTCCTTTTTGAAGTTAAAATAACACATGAAAAAACAGTTTTGAGAATTCAGAGGTATACAAGATGGATGGGGACTATACGCCTCTTAAATAGCACAGGTCTTGTGTGCAGTCTTCTAAGGGAGCAGTCTCCTGCCAGAGAAAAGAGTTTCTTTTTGGCAGGTAACCATCTATGACTTCTGGTTTCATCTCTACCACCTTCTTCTTTGCGGCATTGAGCAAAGTGCAGTAACTTTTCTGCATCACGGGATTCTTTTTTTTATGTCTGCAGAAGAGTGATGCAATAGTCATCTCTCTATAAGAACAATTCTGATAATCTATTTAGTTTCTAAAGGTTACATTTCACATCTCAGCTGAAGATATTTTTTTCTCTCCAGATTCCTGCTGGCAGACTTGAAGGCAAAAATGAATTGCCCAGATCCCTTGGGAGTATGTTCCACATGGACCTATAACATTATACTATATAACTTGCATTATCTGGCACTCCTTCCTTGCAGTTAGTAACCGTAGGAGGGAGGGGGGTTTGTGGGCTGTGAGTGATTTAGATGGGCAATTCTCTTTTTCATGGGTTTTAGCTTTTGCTTTGAATATATTGTGTAGGCACCTAAGGCTGTAACTAAATTAATACCACGAAAGTCAATGTCTGATGTTTCCAAACACACAGAGCCCACAAGACTACAATCCACAAGCAATCGAAGAATATGTCTTTCTTTGACAGCACATCTAGGGGCCTTCATAGTCTTTAGTGGGCCAACACAACACCCTTTTTTTTTTTTTTTTTTTGACTAGCCCCGTTGGTTCAAAGAGCTGGAGTAACTAGAAACGCATTAATTTCAACAACACCCATGAGTTGTCATCATATACTATTATCTCAAGGCAGGGAGAAGAAAGTTAAAAAACCATAATGCAGCAGTTATTCCTAACTTGCCCTAGGCAAATCAGTCTTTGGCGTGCATTTTTGTCCAGGCTTGTAGCTATCTGTGCAGGCTGAGATACATGCTTGTGGGAGGGATCTCTTGACTTCTTTCAAGGTGCATTGTACACCGAAAGAAAAGCTCATCCTTTTCATATTAGACAATTGCCCCCAACCCCTCCTAATGTTACCCAGAGAAGATTATTAGTATGGAACACAATGACAACGCTATCCTTCTAATGGGGAGAGAGTCTCATTGAGGATTATTTCCTAACAGCCACCTTACTTGTGGATTCAAAACCAGAAGCTGTGAAACTCTGCCAGCTATTTAGTTGGTCGTCCTTGTGAATTATGCAGCTGGTAAAGCTTTGATCTTGATTGGAATACTTGACTTTCCTGTACTTGTCTAATATAATGATTATACTTTTGTATTTGATCAAAACGAGGAATCTACATTAAAGAGCTACACCAAGTACCTTCTAGCTTCATTTAAAAAAAATAAATCAGATGCTTTCCCAGGGCTGTAGCACTCAGAAAGTAAGTCCCACTCCAAGTCCAAGTTTAGCTTTTGTCATAAGAACAACTGTAATGACCTATTTTACATAATATTTTAACAGATGGAAGTTCAGACTTTCTGTACTAAATTTCAACATAGCTGCAGTTAAGAAATTGTTAGCCCTGCAATTAGGTACCTTTAATTGAATCCCTGACACTTACTTAATTACAACATCACTACAGACACTCTATGAGAAGCAGTAAGATCAACTATGACACACCCCTCCCAGTTTCCCATTGGCTGGAAACTTGTTAGGCTTGATGGGTAGGCGCTGTAGTCAGAGGAGATTTCAAAGCAAATAAATAGTAGGTCCTTCTAGCCAGCCAGAAATGGATTTCCACCTGTCTGAACCTCAGACTGGAGCAAGCTGCTTTTAAAAAAACCCCAAGAACTTGCTGTGTGAGGAAACTGCTGGAGAAAATATTCTTTCTTGCACCTTATACTTCTTCTATGAAAAAGTGATTTTGGAAGACTTTCTAGGCCACCTCGCTTGAGGTGTCTTTTTCAGAAGAAGCATGGCTTGCTGTGTATTACAAATCACTGGTCTAATATTTGGAGGCGTCGGCATGGTCGGGACTTTGGCAACCACAATTATGCCACAGTGGAGAGTTTCTGCCCACATTGATAGCAACATCGTGGTGTTTGAGACCATCTGGGAAGGACTGTGGATGGACTGTGTCAGTCATCTGGGCATCAGGCTGCAGTGCAAATTCTACGATTCTGTCCTGGCTCTCCCGCAACCCTTGGAGGCATTCAGAGCACTCATGTGCATTGCAGTGATCTTGTCAATCATTTCCTTTTTGATGGCTATTGTTGGCGTGAAGTACACTCACAGGACCAAGGAGGATTCCCGGGGCATCAGTGTCTTCATACTGGCAGCTGGAGTTGCCTTTCTCCTGACGGGCATCCTCGTTCTGATCCCTGTGTCCTGGACTGCAGGTAGCATCATTCACGACTTCTATGATCCGAAAGTCCCTACGCCACTGAAACGAGAACTAGGAGCTGCTCTCTATGTGGGCTGGGTGAGCGCTGCACTTCTCATCGCTGCGGGAGCAATGTACTGTAGCTTCTGGTGCTGGGCTGATGCATCTGCAAAATCCAGGTATCCGTCGCTTTCCCGTCACAGATTGCACAAACCTGACTCTGCAGGAGGGCCATCCCCAAGCGTGCATGCCTACGTGTAGTTGCTACACGTGTTCTTTCTGCTTAGTGTGTCGATATGTACTGATTGACTTCGGTGTCTAATTAAACTCTAAGTCTGTAATGGAGGAACAGTTTTGTTCATTTGCTGTTTACTATTGATATATATATATCTGCTCTCTAACATGGTTACAGGAAATGTTATTACATGGGCATTATGTTAGAGCACAGCCAGAAGAAAAGTGTCACCATTTTATGGGAATGAGGAATGGCATGGGAGCAGCAGCAGCCAAGAGTCTCTCAGAGAAGAGGAACAGCATATGGCTGGACTGGAAGGAAGGCAGCTGCTGTGCAATAGCACCATTGCTCTCCCCTAAACCCATGATGTGCAAAGGGAGCAGTGCATTTTACTTTAAGGTGAAATATTCATAAGGACTGCTCTAGGACAGTGGTGAGAAGCATGGAGTTGGCAGCATGGCTGAAGCAGCCACTGAAAGAAGGGAGAAGCCGCTAGCAGTCTAACTTCCAATATTGGCCCACAAATGTTCATGTTCTCCCATCAAAGGCTTCTGTGATTGACTACGGACTTCACTGATACTCGTGGAGTTGATGTAGCCTTCTTATCTCTTCTGAAGGGCACAGAATACAGCTTATGGAATAACAAAATTTTTAATCACTTCACCAGACTTTGCCATGTATGTATTAGCTTTCTGTTGCTTGCTACCTCTCGTCTTCTATGACTTCTCCTGTTCTACAGGTAGCACCTCCTCTTCTATAAAATTCAGGACAGGCCATCTGTCTTTATGCATTTTAAAGCACTGTGCTAATGTAAAGTATCATTTAAAAAGCCAGGCAATGCAAAAGTGTAATCCCCACTTGCCCATTGAAGGATCAAGAGTTCCTGCCTACATCTTCCTTCACACCCACAAAAGCCAAGCCATAATGTTCTGACTGCATTTGGTTTGTAAGACTTATTTTAAAATGTAGACTGAATTCCCTGATGCCTGTCTGTCCGTTCTGCAGTATTCAACAGTATTTGCAGTTGCGCATTTTTTTTTTACCCACACCTGAAAACTTGGAACCTGCTTTTGACAGCCTGCATGACACAATGTTGATAAGTGACCAAAAAAGGTCCAGTTCAAAACAGTTTTTCTAGGTCTTTACACAGAAGTAATCATAGTAGTATATTGTTGATAATTTTATGACATAGGTACTCGGTTTGATCCTTTTCTGTGTCTGTGACTGGTAACTGACAAAGGTGTGTAATGACTTTTCGAGTTGAGCAGAGCAATGCCTCTGTATATTTGACTGTTCAATTTGAAGCAGAACATGGAAAGATGAATTTAATTAAACAAGCCTTTTATTAACTTGACTTCAGATGTACCTAAACGAAACAGTGCCGCTGAACATGGATATTCATTACATATATTATCTAACGCGCATTTGCATTTAAGACAACCAGCTCAGATCTTTTAGTGGGAATCTTCTAGTCACCAGAAAACAGGTTTAATGTATCCCGCTCATCACTTCAGCAGTCAAATCAGCACTTATTAATTCTAGATGAGCTTTTAAGAGAACACTTGTAAGTAGGTTTTCTAGTGCTAAAACATGTATTTTTTATGTTGTCTTATATCCGCTGATGCTTGTCACAGCAGCTGTCATTGGGTCAGACAGCTCATTTCAGTGGAGTCATTCGGTTGACTTTGGTAGTAATTTATCCTACCCCATGGACCTCCATCTATTATTTTATTGTATTTATGTCCTATAATACATACTTTGTTTAATAAGTAACTATTTGGTGAGTAAGCCAGAATTGCACTTTATGGATTTATTTAGATACAACATCTGCGATTAACAAAGCAGAGGACAAAGACATATGCAATGCAAATTTGATACATATTTATATGTAGGTAGTGAATTTAAATGATGACATATGCAATGTAATGCAACTTTATGCAGATACAGGTGTTTAGGAAGTAACTAAGTGCAGTTTTCTTAACGTTAATTAAAGGATCCTGAGTGCTTTCACTATCAGTGGGTTCATCTAGAAATCAAATTTGAACGGGGTGTGCCATTTACAGTTGTAACCTTATTTTCAAAGAGCAGAAAGATTAAAGTTCTTTATTTGAGCATTTAACATTAATTTCAAAGAAAACCTAAGCCTTTTACATCTAACGTTAACACCTGATGGCTTCATATTCCTCCACTTTTCTCTTTTACTAGCCAACCAAAAGACGAGCTCAAACGAAATCTCTAAGCTCAGACAATCTTGTGCTTGTGCGTGGGTTTGGAATCTCACCTTGATTCCAAGCGTACAGCTAGGCTGGGCTGCTGTTTGAATGTCTGGGTTTTTATTGACACAAATGGCAATTTCTGGTGACGGCAAGTAGCACTTTAGACTTACCCAAATATGTTTAAAAGTCCGTGACACTAAAACTTATGAATTTAACGCAGGAACAAATTTCTCATGAGAAGATAATCTGCAAGAGATGTAACACAGTGGTTAACCTTTTGCCTTTGAACAGAACAGAAATTCCTTTATTGTGGATTCTGGTGGGGAAAACCCCCTAAAGATGAATACTAGATATTTTACTTCTGCATGCAAGGAATGCATTTGGCTGAGTAAACTGTATGGGTGTATTTGCATCTGCTACGGGAGACAGAGTTTATTCTTCTTCCCTTTCCCCTGTTCAAAACCTGTGATGCTCAGAACTGGCTAGTTGGAAGCTGCAGTTTGGAGGCATGAGTAAGAAAAGGAAGTTTTAAGGGCTTTAATGAAAACCTGTGGTTGAGCTTTGAAAATAAACTGCTGCTGTTCATGAGTTTTCTGAGAGTAACAGGAAGAGCTTGGCTTGAGGGGAGCGACGGAGGAATTTGCACAGGTCTCCAGTGCCCAAGGCCACACCTTCTACCCTCCATCTGCTGTTCCAGGAGAGCTCCAGCCCCTTCTGGATTATATTCAGCCAGATCCAGTCCCAGGTAACCCTGAGTGCCTAAGGCTCTTGGAGCTTATTTAGATGGCTGAACATGTCCTTCCCACTTGAGACAGGTGAGGAGGGGATGCTCAGGAACACGCGTAATGCAACAAAGACATTTAGGGAAAGGGCCACCTTGTCACTCCAGGGTGCAGGAGGGCTGTGGAAACAGAGCGTTGGTTACACACTAAGCGATGGAGGACCAAGAGGAAACAGGGTTTGAATAATTGCTATTGACTGGACTTTTCTCTCAGAAGAAAAGGCCTGACATATGGGTGTCATTTGATGCAGATGGGCCTGGGATTACTAAAACATTGTGTGCTGGAGCTCTGCTTTCGTGGAGGCGGTAAACCTGCTTTAGTGGTGCTGTGTTCACATTCCTCTAGGCACAACTGTCAGAAACTTCAGGCCTGCTGTATTTGTTAGTAACAGCTGATTAAATATTGTGGTTAAATATCTAGTTTAATATTCTGGTGCTATCACATAATTTAATATTTTGTGATTGCAGGACAAAATGACTTTGAAAATATACGTGAATAGCTGAAATTTTGCTATGCATTTGAAATAAGTGTATGAACCCTTCAGGTTTTTTTTTTTTTTCTTTTTTACCAATGTATCATTGTTTCTTTCTTATATTAAAGGGAATGAATGTATTTCCCCATTGCCAGGGAAAGACAGCTTCAGTATTTTTATAATGTCCTTTTCTGATTCAGTCTTGGTTTTTACATTAAGCTTTGGGTTTTGCTAGATGATAAACAAAGTGGGTCTGATTCCTTGGGAAATAAAATACACAAAACTGATTTAGTGTGGACTTCCAAGACTTGCTTATAAGAAGTTTCCTGAAGCAAACTGATATTTCAAAAGCTGGTCCCAAAATGTATATTCATCTCCGAGATGAAAAGAAAAGATTATGGAGCAAATAATCCACCACTAAGATGCAGACAAGGGAATATATTTATGGCAAAAATGATGGCTTAGCAAAACATTTCATTATAACAGAAAGATGAATCAGACAGGTTTTGAGACAAATAAGTGCACACGGTCATCAGTCCTGATATGCTCTGTGTGAGGGACATTAAGACTAAACAAGTTTGTGTTAAAAAATGTTACAACTCTACTGAAAATCAGTGTGAGGACTCGCAAAGCCAGAAATGGGAGCTTGATTGTGTCCTTCTGATTGATTGTAACCATGCTTTTGAAAAAGGCACAAGAGGTCTTTTCAGGGGAGTCCTACGTCATCTTTGAAAACTGGGACAGAGCTGACCCACCAAATAAACAATTCCTTTCCTTTGTATCTGGTACGGAAACGCTCTCTGACTTACACACTTTGCTTCCCTGATTTGAGTCTCAGAGTCTGAGTAAGACTAATTTGACCTTTTATGACTACTTTAAGAAACAAAGAGCAAAAGAAAACAAGAAATACCCTGATAAGGGTAGGACATTTTCAGCCGACTCGGAGAAAATGTTCCAGCTGTCAATGAGGACGAACAAAAAATATTCAAAAGCACAAAGATTTCATTTTTAGCAACATCAAGGAACAGAACTGGCTAGGGAAAGGGTTGTGACAGCAGCATTAGCAAGCCACGTACACCTGCAGAGCCAGCATCAGAGCGTCTGTTCAGTTCCAGGGAACAGAATGGATTGAAGCAGGTGTGTCCTCAGTGAAAATATGACCAATTGCATCATTTTTAAAACAATTAAAGGAAAAAGGGAGAATACTATACTGAACTCAGCTGTTTGTACCAGAAGAAAAGCAGAACATAAAAGGTTACCCGAGATTCTTATCTCTACACTTCCAGCCCTTTAAAAGTGAAAGAATGAGCTAATTTTACCATTAGGCTTTTTATTCTTTTATCTAGTCATTTGCCTGTCCCTCCTAAAAGGCTTCCCACTTAAATGTGCCACCACCCAAGCAGTGTGAAATTTTGAGGCGTTGGGGAAAAATAAACTTTACTGTGCTTTTACTGTTACCAGCCAGTTCAAGTAGCAAGCCCACTGGCACGCGTGTGCTGATGCGGAGACTCTGTATCAAAGTGACACTGCTCTTCAAAGCAGCTCCTTCTTGTGGGCCCTGCAAACCAAACCAAAACTTGCTGGTAAGATGAGTTTTAAGAAGGAACTATCATTTTCATCAAGGGTTCTGGATCTGTCTGTTATCCAGGAGGTGCTCGCCACCCGAGCTGTAATGATTGCTGCAGTGACAAGGGAAGGAAAGCTAGAGAATCTGGATGCAGCTCTCTGCTCTGAGGAGGGAGCTGACAGAATTGCCCCAAGATGTTTGAACTAGTTATTGTTCATCCTAAGGTATGTACACGTCCCTTGCCCCAGTGATTTCCAAGCAAACGCTACCTGTGTGTCAATCACTAGAGACAAATTTATCATGCTATTCCTTTCAGCGTTCCTTTTTTTAAACATCTTTCTTCATCGAAACAACAAAAAAAGAGCTCACAACAATTTAACTGACAAATTCAACACCTTTGTGCGAAAAAGATGCTTCAAAAATAGAAACCACAAACCCATCAAGTTCTGTTCCCTGCATCAGTCCAACTGAATTATACATTAAGCTTGCTAAATCTCTGTTGCCCACTTCAGCTATGGACCTTAATCTGTGGTCTTTGTCTCAGTTACCGTGAAGCAGTCCCTGATTGCCAAATGACAAAGATGATGAGTACATTAGTGTTTCAGCTTCTGTCAGATGGATGAGTGACTGACAGAATGATAAGCAATGTTTATTCATTCGGAGTTTCCACTGTAATGCCAGATGGTGCTGGGAGATAGAAAATAATCTCTAGACCCCAACAAACATTGCCTCGCATACTGTCACATTCATTCTGAATTTAGCAAAAATTGGCAACATCAACTCCACGTGTTGAAGAAAAGAATGTTGTTAAGTAAGTACTTTTTGCGAGGCCAAGTTCCACAGGTTAGTCTGAGTCCTCGTCTCTCACTGGCACAATCAAAATGTCGCTCTCAAGTTCTTCTTACGCCAACCCGGCGGCTGCTGCAGACACGTAAGGGGAGACGAGGGGAAGGTCGACACGGGTGCTAGAGCTCCTGCCTGCAGCTCCAGGGCAGAGGACACACAGGATGGCAGACTCCCTTTGTAGGGCTCTAAAGGAAGAGCACTCTTCTTCCCCCATCTGAAAGTGCCTGCAGTGCCCTTCTGATGGGTTCACCCGGGGCTGGCTGCCAGATGTCCACCCAGACGCTCTCTCCTTCCTCCTCCTCCTCCTTCTCACACTCTTCCCCTGCTCCACCGTGGTCTCCCCAGGGGCTGCAGGGGATCCCTGCTGGGACACCTGGAGCCCCTCCTGCCCCTCTCCCCTTGGAGCTCAGGGGGCTGTGTCTCACCCTTTTCCCCTCAGCCCTGGCTGCCGGGCAGCGTTTTGCCCTTTCTGAGAGAGGCTTTCCCCGAGGCGCCGCCACGGTGGCTGCGGAGCTCAGCCGTGCCCTGCGGGGGGTGGGTTGGAGCCGGCTGGAACCGGCTGTGTCCGGCTCGGGGCAGCCCCGGCCGCTCACCACAGGGGCCGCCCGGCAGCTCCCCCTCACAGCCCGGCCCGGGCACCCGCGCCCTGTACAACCCCACTGGAAGCGTCTCCCTGTGGCGCAGGGGTGAGGGGTGGCCGTGGGGCCACCAGGGCAGTGCGGTGTCCTCCCTCCCCGCCAGACCCCATCCCGCAGCCCTCAGCGAGGTGAGCCAGTCTGGGCCGCAGATGGTGATGCAAGTTACCCACAGGCCGGCCACCACTGGGCCCCAGGCCTGGCTGGGATAGCAGCCCCCAGCGTGAGGGCAGCAGTGGAGGGGGACAAGGCTGCAGCTGGCTTGTGTGGCAGCACCACGTCAGAGCTGGCCTTGGGAACTGGCAGCTGGACCCTGAGGGGAGCAGCTCTTGGTGCCCTGTGTGGGGCCTCTTGGTGCACTGTCCTAATGTTTCCCATCCATAATGGTCCAACCCAGTGCCCTGTATTCTGGCCTGAAGATCCCCCGGAGTCCTCCTGCCCCTTGCCTCAGCCACAGCCATCTGCGATGGGAGCAGTGGGTGCAATCGACAAGGGTGCTGCTCGGCACCGCTCTGGGTGGAAAGCTCTGATGGGATGCCCAGCTCATGCCATGGATGCGGACAGCCACCTCTTGCACTCCCTGCCCTCTGCGGCAGAGGGACCGCACAGGTTTCCAGATGTCCGTGCTGCAGCACCGGGATGTGCCTTCCCTCCACCAGTGTTTGCCCCCGCTTCACAAGTCTACTTTTGGGCATGTCACGTCAAGCAGGAAAATGCAGTGACCATTGAAGTAATTATCAAGGAATGGAGTTTGTGGAGTAAGAGATTTGACTTGCCAAGGGTTGTGTACAAGACAATGAAGTGTTGGTTAACACAGGCAAAGCAGCAGCAGCTGTCTGAGCGGAGCAGCAGTGACTCCCTCTCCCTAGGCTCACCGCGCCCATTACCTGGTTTGTGTGCCACCCAAAAAGCTGTTTGACACCCCAGAATTTGGAAACACTCCACTGCCAAGAGCTAATTACATGCTAATCTTTCTTTGAGTGCTGCCTGTGACAAATTATCTTTCACGAGAGACTGAGCGTTCCCACGTAATGCACTGTTCATAAACCTGTGGTTCAGATGGCCTTATGGTACCAACATGTCATTTCAGACCGATACCACTTCACACAGAGAGCCAAAACACCCTTAAAAACTTTCAGGGTGAAATAAAGGTGTAGGGATACGAGACTTTGGAGACAAGTGTTCAAGTTGTTTTAGTACACTTGCGAGTTAGGAGTGAGGGTAAAGTTCAAAGTTTATTGAAGCCAGTGGAAAGGTTCTTGTTATGACCAATAGATCTTTTAGGCACCAGACATGTTATCATCAGTTACAGTTATTCAGGATCATCTGTCAGTGGTCTTGGAGATGCTTGTTCAGTTGCTCAGAGTTTCATATAGAGATGGATAACACCCTGCAACTGCCTGCTGAAATTTGGAGTTGGATGTTCTTTCTCCTGTGGCATTTCTGGAACAACCTTCCCAACTCCTCATGTATACTGTCGTGGTTTTGGCCGGATTGGCCAAGCAGAACGACAGATGGCCCTCCCCACCCCCCACCCCTCTCAGAGAGGAGAGGAAGCGATAAGGAGATTTAGGAGTTTAGAAAAAGAACTGAACTACTTTAATGAAAATAATAATAAATAAGAAAATAGTAAATAATCATAGAATAATAAAAATTAAAGAAAAAAAAGTATACAATATATACAAAACCATATCCAGCTCCCAGGATGATGATCGTGTCACCAGCAGACACAGGAAAAAGTTCCAGACTGGAGTCAGTGATGGACAGGAGCTGAATTCCAGAACTGGAGTCAGGAGTGCTCGAATCAGGATCAAAGGCAGACGAACAGACAGGGTCCTCCTCTGACATTGGCCATTGAAGGAAAAAAAAAATGAGCCAGAGCCCCCTTTGCCCCTTTGATCCCTCAGCTTTTATACTGAGCATGATGCATATGGGATGGAATAACCTGTTGGTCAGTTTTGGGTCACCTGTCCCGTCTGCTCCTCCCTGCAGGTGGGACCCCTCTACGCTTCCCCGCTTCCGACCCTCTAACAGGGCAAGCAGTGAAGTTAGCTGACCTTGGTTGTTACGGCAATAAGTCTAAGCAAGAGCCTCTGTGCGTACCATTCCTTGGTATAATCAGGTCTTATCACTCTGAGAGTGAACAGTTTCTGAACAATATGCTGTTAATTTCAGACTTTAGTCAGTTAGAAGAGGCCCAGCTAAAAAGTAAAATCACAAATCAGAAAATCGGTTCTGTTTTACCTCAAACCAGGACATATACACATGCGTGCACACATGCACAGTGGTAGAGACATGATGGCCATGTATACTCAAATTATTTTCCATATTTTAAAAAGCTTTTCTAGATTACACATTCTGTTATATCATTGGTAGACTAAGTATTGCTAAACATGGAGATTTTCCAAAGATTAGAAGGACATAATGAAGTACAGTTTACTCGCTGTGTTTTTACTTCCCTAATTAGCAGCAGAAAATCCACCCCCCCTTTTAAATACACTTTGGGAATTTTTTAATTTATGTTGTCCTGTTAGCAGGGGAAGTAATGGATCCAGGTTTCATCCAGGTTGGCTTATTATTCCCCTTATGGCAGCTTCCCCTATGGGGCAGCTAGGCACAGGCAGTGCACGCTGCCAGACGTCTTCTCCAGTGGGTAGGAGACATGGATATGGGGCTGGGTACAGCCACCCCCACACCAGATTTCTGCTGCCCAGGTCACTTACCTCTCCCTCTATAGCAGCTTTTTTATTTTTTTGACTCTCTTTAAAGATTTCCCCTGAAATTTGTAGTAACTAATTTTTCCTTGAGGCTTTGACCCCTGTGTCAAAAAGGATTGCAATTGGCTGACAGGTACTAGAGTTACTGGGGGACATGGACAGACAGACAGAATAACTGCAGGACACTAACTTCAATGAGAAGGAGAGTTGAAAATATGTTTTTAATGAGGTTTACACTGCCATATTTTCCTATTTTATTTATGTATTAGAACATGTCGTTCCTAGCACTTCTTTGAGAATTGCCTTAATTAGTTAACTCAAACCTGAAAACCAGCAGACAACAAAAAATAATCTTTTGCACAGCATCTAGATTAGTAATGGTTATTGGCGTGATGTTTCCCTTCTCTAAATGATTTAACAGATATAGATTCTTTTTTAATGCCAGAGTATTGTAGAAATCTTTCCAGCGATGTGATGTAAAACTCTCACATCTAGGCTTTTTTATCTTCCCAATGCATTTTAAATAGCATGTCAGTGTGTATTTATTATGGAACTTTCATTTTACATTGTATGCTCATGAGTGTATGCAGTTGGTTGCATAAAAAGATATCAGTAGGTAGCAGCAGAATAAAATAGTGGTTTCTACATGTTGGAAAAATGCCATGTTTTTGACTACGCAGCTTGCTTTACTGGCAGAGCATTGCTGCTTCAGGAAATCAATGTAATAGCACTTTAAAAATGATCACTAATATTCTATATTAAGAGAAGGAAATACAGAAATAGAAATGGCCAGGTTTTTGTCTTGTTAGGCATGATTTCTTCAGATGAAGAAAAAATCATGCCTTGATAAAAGCAACAAAGCCAATTATTTATGTAAACTTGATGACCTAATAGTACCATCAAAGAAGAAAGAAAATAGAAAGATCAAATTATTAGCTGGATTAATAGCTAAAACTTCAGTTGGCTAAAAATTGTTTAATAATGTGATTTTAGAAGAGCTGAAGTACTGGGTTTATACTGCTCTAGAACGTTTACTTTTTCTCCCAATTCTGTACAAAATGATTAATTGATCTTTAATTAAGGGAGAAGGTAAGATGACCTGCGGGAAGGGCAGAAAAGCCAATCTCTTTTAAATATTCATGACATTCTGCATAATAGTCAAACTATGAAAGGCTCTTACCCTTTATAACAGATAACTATTAAATTTTACTAGGACATAGTTGTTTTATTTTTTAAGCTAATTACAAGAACAGGGACTGTGTGTGTAGTTGAATGAATTCAAGTTGCTATTTATTTTTTCAGAAGCATGCTTAACAGTAGCTATAATGCAATTGCTAGCCACAGGAAGTGTATTGAGATCTAAATCAATCAATCAGTCCTAATGATGGCCGGAAACAAAATTAAACTTTCAGTACACTGGAGTTCTTTTTTGAAAAGATTAACTTCCTGACCCTTTTCTAGCTAAAAACCCAGACCCGTGTCTTATTTACACATTTGAATGTTTATTTTTATGTTTGCTATTAGCATTAAGGTTTAATACATCTTGTCTCTCTGT
This sequence comes from Chroicocephalus ridibundus, assembly GCF_963924245.1. NCBI lineage: Eukaryota > Metazoa > Chordata > Aves > Charadriiformes > Laridae > Chroicocephalus > Chroicocephalus ridibundus. The sequence continues at coordinate 104,909,297 of NC_086284.1, forward strand.
TGTCAAATCATAAATCTGAGGTCCCCCAAATTCCCAGTGCAACTATTTATTCAGGAAAACCAAGTATTCTTAGATTACTCTGCACTCTTATTTTGTGACAGACCAAGTGATCAGATTATTTGCACAGAACAATTTATTTCTGCAAAGCATCTTCCAACAGAAGAATCGGAGGATGCCTTCGACTTTACCGAAATCCACACATAAAAATAAAAGCAGTGCTTGAAGGTAGGATACATGATATGGATAAAACCAATAATTACAAGTGGGTAAGGACAGAGAAAGGCAAAAACCTATTTTAAAAGGATAATGACTGAGCAGAGGGAAGCTGTAAGGTTTTGGGAACACAGAAAAACAACGCTGGTGGCATTTAGAACACTGTAATAAGAATTACAGTACTTGCATTTGAAATGTCAACACATACATAGTGTTTTCCAGCAAACAGCAGCCAGACTTCAGAAACGCTGCAAGCACCTAAATGAGAAGAGCTTGTGCTGGGAAACATGACGATCCACACCATACCAGAAGCAGAGGGCGAGACTACTAGGAATTAGTGCTTAGTCATTGCTTTGTGTCTTTACATCACTCCCCGTGTATTATGTAAAGTAATTTCTGTGTTTTCTGTAAGACCAGGAAGATAACGTGATTCCAGTTTTGTAGATGGAGGGAATTTTAAGGCCCCGGTTACGCAACGCACACAAGCACGCGCTTGCCTTTGCTAACTTCTTGCGTGCCTGACTAAACTGATGCCCTGATGATGACTTAGGTTTCAGCAGCTGGAAGCATAACAGTGTGAGCACTTCCAGGGCCAGATTCCTCACATGCACTGTGTCCGCTCCATCAGCCCAGTGAAGCCTGAACGTTATGTGTCACGCAAAGGAGGAGGCTAAGAAATACCCAGTTCTCAGTTATGAGATCAGACCGCTCGGTTACGCTCACTACGGGTAACTAGGAAGAATAAACAGTATAAAAAACAAAGGTGTGAGATGAGACAAACTATTTCCAGCAAGCAGATAAGCTAGTAGGATCTAGCAAAGGTTTTGTTGGTGGCTGGGAAGTTGATGAGCCAGGGGAAACTGTGCAGCAGCAAAGTGGCTCACAAAAGAAGGAACGATTTAAAATATGTATGTGTACGCCTGGGATTTAAACACATACACAGACCAGTGATGGCTGTAGAACCTCATTCAAAACTCCATGTAGCCAATACACTCCAATAACATCCGTGGGTGCTGCACAGAGCCTTCGTGTTTCTCATGGGACTGTATGGACTCTGTCAGCGTTGAAAAGTCTTCATCAACGTTTTATATTTTACATCTTGACCAGCTGCCAATTCCTGATGAACTGCATGTGAGTACATGTGAAGGAACCACATAACTGCCTACAGCAGCAGCTTCCCGTCGGTGATTTTATAACTTGCTTTTGAAAGGCACAAATAAATCAAAATGGATTGCCCTTCTCTTACACCTGTATTACCTCAAAGAATTCTAATAAACTGGGAAGGGTGGGCGTATGTTCACAGTGTCACACAGATTTGTCTCCAGCAGAAGAAATTCTTGTTAAATAAAGCAGTGATGAAGCAATAGTTTAAGAATATAGACGGAGAGATAAATAGATGTTTCATGACTCTCACCTTAATTACCTATTCATCAACTATAACTGAGCATGCAGAAATGCCACCTGTCTTGCAATATTCTGGATAAAGGAACAGTGACTAATCTCCAGTCTTCAGGCCTAGTAGCTCTTTTTAGCAACAGATTAGGTATTTCTGTTAATATTCCTACTCCTTCATTCTTAATTTGCTGCAGAGCACTTAGATGAAATCTCTGGTCCTGGTGACTTGTTGCAGCGTAAATGATCACTTCTGCTTCGTGTCTTTTCCAAGAGCTCTCTGTCTCTGACAGAGCTTTATCCATATTGCAGGCCAAGAGTAGCTCTGAGGCAGGCATCTCCCCTGTTTGTTCTTCAGTAAGACATTTACCTTTTGAGGGCTTTGGTTCTACTTAAATTGGGCTGTTTATTTGCTGGTACTGAGCTCTTTTACAGATTTTCAACTCCTGAGACGGATAAAGAACTCCCCATTATAGGTTTAGTGGCCTTCTATGTATCCATTTTGTCTTTTATATCTGCTTTGGTACAGTGTCTCAAATGGACAGCACATACTAAATGTCTCTCTTTCTCTAAAGCCCTGCAACAGACACAAAACAATTCACTCTTCCTGTAGTATTATGCTGTAAACTGAAACTTGGCTGACAATAATATTCTTTCAGAATATTCAGAGCTTGCCTTGTGTATTTCACAGGATCCTTTCTCTTGCTGTAATTAATTCTCTGCATCTGGCCAAAGATTGTATTTGTTATCTTCCTGAGCATAAAAGGTCTATTAATATGTAAATTAGCAGGTTTGAGTTTTCTTGGAGCAGAAGAACTTTTTAACATTTTAATGATAAGTTCACAATAGTGGTCCCTTTCTATGCTTCAAAAGTGTAAGTTTTGCTTATATTTCCCTACAGAATGCCAAAGTAAAAATCAGATTTCATTACAGCAGGGAAGATTAATACTGCGCAGCTGAATTCTGTGCCAGTGACTGTGGAGAGTTATCAACAGAAGCAGGCACAAATGTGTTGGAAATAAATGAATTTATGGAGTTAAATCCTGAACTGTGTAAAAAAAAGAGCAACATATGTAGTAGCAGTCAGAATGATCCAAGAAGACAGAGTCACCTGCCTTGGTTATATTACGTACAGAGGTTGGCTTTACACATGCAGTTGTATCTGTGGTGGGTACCTCACACATGCACCACCACCACCACCATCCCCCGCCACCTCCTGCCCCAAATTGCTGGCAGCAGGTGTACGACCCACAGGCTGAAACAGAAAAGCTGAGGCTCCATCCACACTGGGCACCTAGAAGGTGTCTGTTGTCACCAGGAACGTAAGTCAACGTAGCTTTATGGAAGTTAGTGGAGTTGAGCATATACCAGCCAAATGTCTGGCTCTTGGAGGGGACATTTTCATGAGCTGTGAAAGGACACTTTGTGGATAGAAAAAGGTCCTTTCCTTTGACTGCTCTCAATATAATGGAAACTTTCAGGCTTATTATATAAAAAAAAAGCTGAAAATTCAAACAAACAGCCATGCTTAGTCTGGAAATCTATTTCCTGGAAAGCTTTATGATTTCTAAAAGGGTGTATTTGATTCAACTGCATGGATGTCCAAAAATGTGTGTGGCTGTGACACACTGTCTTCTCTTCCAGCACATGATGAAATGGGAAGTTAGGTTTCTACCTGAATACACTCTGTGAGGCCTCTTCTCTGGTAAGATTTCTACAACCCTGTAAATCTCCCGCTGATGGAGTATGGTTTGCACTAGTAACACCTTCTCCAGTTATGAACTGGGAACACGCATGGAAACACTGGCCTGCTCGCAACAACGTTAAATTGGTACAAGCCTGCACATGGCACAACTCTGCTTTACCTCAGCAAAGGGCCAAGCGTGAGGGCAGGGGCGGAAAGGGGGCTCCCACCGGCAATGGCCATTAGGGAGGCTGTCAGTGAGATAACCTGCTAGTTGTCTGTTGTCACCTGTCTGGTCAGGGGGGCACAAAGACTGAGAGAAATTTCTGCAAAGACAAAATCAGGAAGTGTGATTATAATTGCAGAAAACACATTTTTTAACCAAAATTTGACACATACCTCTTTAGGTAACCTTACTACTTGCATTCTAGGAAATGCAAAGGGTAGATCCCGTTGCGTGTAAAGCTGTTCTCAAAATCGTTTTCCCATGTTTTAAAATCTAGACAAACTCATCCTCATGACTTTAGGATCTTGCCAAGACAGAAGAATTTGGCCCACTAGGAAAGTCATAATTTAGTAAATTTAATCTGGGCCACAGGCATATTCAGCTTTGTTCAGTCTTCATCATTTAGCTTGGTAGGTGACGGGGGTAGTATCACATAAATGCTGCAGTTGTTACAAACACTGTCAAGTGAAGACACAGATTTCAGTCATGGATTAATAAATTATTTTTCTGAGTACTTCTGTACGATTAAATACACTTCTTCTGTCTGTTTTGTCTATTGCCCAATGACATGTATGCAGGACACGCTTTTCCTTTAGGCTAGTTCCTCAAAATACATTTTTCTGATCTTCAACAAATATTTTGCTCCACCTGTACTAGAAGCCCCACTGACATAGTTGGGGGTTAACCATTTCTCTGGGTCTTCTCTGTCCCTGCATGTAGAAGAAGCCATGGTGGCAACACTGCTGAGAGAGATAAAATTGAATACCACAATTCACGACTCTCCCACACATGGAATAGGAGACTGTGTTGCAGTATCTGGTCTACCAACAAGGCTTGCGCTCAGCAAGTCCTGTTATTCATTTTCTTTAGTTTGAGAGCTGTGACCAGCAGTGCATGCTATGACCCAAGGCAGCCCCACCGAAACAAATATTGAATAACTTCAGCAGTAGGAATGAATCCTACTATGACGAAGGAATTTTTACAGTAAAATTTGTGCCCTATGGCTCTACATTAAATAGCTCTAGATACATATGCTTTGTGCTAGATGGCTCTCATCTAAAGATTCAGAAAACCTGTGGTATTCTGTGCCTCTGGAGTCTTGCTGCTGGCATTTTCCCTAGCTGTCTTTCCGTTTATTTCCCTCTCACCATCTGATTTCCCCTCCAGAATATCTCTGCCTGTCAGCCCTCCCTTAAATTTTGTTTTCCTGTGATCAGACAAGGTGTGTCCCCCTACACTCCCTGAGAGAACACTTGCTTTCTGGGAACACTTTAGGATTCTGGGGAATCCTAAAATAAATAATGTCACATAGTCTCTGGAGCTCCAGCACTTAAGCACGCACCTTACGTCTGTGTCACATGCCAGGCAGTTACCACTGGCTACTGAAAGATGATTCTGATTTTCCTGGCCCCTGTGATACCAGCTTGCCATATGACCCCTGCAGCTGCAATAGGAGACATCCTGCTATGCTTTGGATGCTCTGGAGTGTATGATGGGAAGCTATAGAAATTCATAAACTGCCCTTTTGTCCTGTTTCCTGGGATTAAAAACATTTGTTTTTTACCTAGTTGCCTTAAAAAGAATGGTAACTCAAGTAGGGTAGAGGAGTGCAAACAAATGGCTTTATTTATGACATACAGTAGACAACAGTTGCAAGTATTTATAAAGACCAACAAAAGAAAATAACGTGCTTGAGGTGTCTTGTGATAACCCAGATAAATCAGTCTCATGGCAAGATGCCATCAGACGCTCTTACATGGCCGCTGGTGAGCCAGTTCAGGAAGGTCTCTGAACTGAAAGCTAGTGCTGAAGTTAATCCAGGAGAAAAAGGAAGTATCAGTTTTCAGCCAGATCAGCAGTCTGAAGTATCCCACCCTGTGGTTCAATTGACGTGAACACTAGCACAAGAGAAGGGTGGAGGGTTGGGAGAGACTGAACAGCCCAGATTTCATCATCCTATGCCACTGAGAACTGCACCCGCATGTGCCTGTGTCACTGCAAAACACCTCTGTCATTTATAGAAGTTTGTACAGGTAACGTATTTAAATAAACATCAACATGGAGTAAAAATATGTAGTTCGTCACCCGGTTTACACTGAGAGAGGACACAGAAGTAATCTACTCCGGGTTGACTGTACCTTTCAGGTGACTGAACCTCAAATTCTTTCTTTAGGGCATTCAGTATTGGAGAGATGGAGAACAGTGTGTCAACTGAGCGCCCCACTTTGAAAGTTCTGATTTTAAATTGAATTAAAGAAACAGAAATTTTAGTATCGTTAAATATGGTAGTTTCTGGAGTCTGTGGATCAGAGCGTGAGACCTGACATAAACTTGCCAAAACCAAAATGTGTATAATTATTTGCCACTGCCATGAAATTGTTCAAATTGGCTTAAAATCATATTTTAAAACAAAATGACTGACTTACGTTTTTGTATGTGTTCTGGATGTCAGAGTCCTTAGGTTCTTCTGCATGAGCTCTACATCGAAATCATAAAAGCTGGAATTCTGTTTTAAGTTAGGAAGAACTTCAAAAGTTGGGATTCTTCCATAATCCATTGACTCAAGGGATTTTAAGAACATCAAACAAAGTTAGACTTTCAAGTAAATCCTAATAGCTGGCATACTAAATTCATATATATATATATATATGCATATATATTTGCATACAGGCACATAATTATAATAAAAAGAATTATTCCCTTCCTTAAAGGAATTTACAGTTCTTATGAGTTTTAATTCCTGTAGGCCATGCGTGCAATCACTGGCATAAATAGTCCATGAATATTTGAAACAGGGTCCTTTGATTAGTTCTTGATCTTTTTGTTTATTTTCCTCAGGGTTCATTTGGGTTTTGTTGTTGTTCTTTTTTTCTGTCTGACATTACTCCTGTCTACCCAAGAAAAGAGGAGCGTTAATATTAGTTAATTCTGAAGTGGCACTGGAGCTGAACAAGACTTCATGGAAGAGTAGATCTACAGCTGCTCCGGTGCCTGGAGAGAGAAAGGTAGGAAAAGTTATTTCCCTTGTGGTTACTTCTGGGACCTGCTTGGGCCTGTCAGGAAAATTTTTCTTAGTTGTTAATTCAGATGAAACACTGTATCATTAGTCTTAAACCACCTCAGGAAAGTAGGTAAGGAACAGTTATCTCTTGCCTGTGCCCTGTAAAGCCACCTTGGTCCTTGCTGAGTTTTGGGAATGGAAATTCTTAGTCAAAGACCTATTTTAAACTTATTTCTACTGGGAACTCAACATTTTTGAGTTCTGATATCAAAAGGTGTGATATTTGGAAAGCGTTAAGAAGGTAGAAGGGCATGGAGTAAATCTTGGGAGAAACGATAGCTGCACTTGATGCCTTTTCACGTTACAATGCTTGTTAATAACACTATTTTTACAGCTGAGAAGACATCCCTATTCTAAAGTTCTCACATTTCCTCAGCTTGCAAGTATTTTCCTGTATTCTGCACATGTACAGCGGAATAGTCAGTTACTAGTTTCTAGCAGAGTTTAATTCTCCGTGAAAGTGTTGGCTGAAACTTGTGGCTAGGGACATGTTAACAACGCAATGAAAATAAAAAACAATTTTACCTTCCTTAGGTGACCTCCAAAAACCACTCGGTTCCTGCAAAATAGAAGGCTCTGTTTTCTTTGAGAGCTCTTCCATATGCACAAAGAATGTGAATGGTGGTATGAAATAAATAAATCTTCAGTGAAATCAGATTACTTAAGCTTAGTTGGAAAGAAGAATGTCATCTACGGTTTGGGACTAAGCTTACTTTATTAAAAACTGGGTTTCCTTTTCAGTGTGTTGACATAAAAATATATCATATTTGTGGTGAAATAGTAATGTGTCGGTATAAGATTTTGAGTCAAGTTTTCAGTCATGCCAAAGCAACGTGGAGAGCTGAACTCCTTAACAAAAGTGACTGAGGAAAGACTTTCAAAGGTACAAATGACACTCAAGGAGCTAGGTCTCAGACGGATGAGAGTTAGGTCTGCCCGGGTCCTCTGCCACAAGTCGGTGCCTTTGGGGCCAAGTCTGCAGATGTGCACGCCTGTCTGGGCTCCCTTAACTAATTTGGCACCTTTGCTGAAACCAGCAGAACTGGAGTGACGGGGGCACTGTGTGCTCTGGAGCAGTAATCTGCAAGAGAAAAGGGGCAGCAACCAGGCGTGAGGAGATATAACAAGAGATATAACGTTGCACATTGCCCTGGAGACTGCCTGAGGCAGGAATGGGGGTCAGAGCCAACCTCTCGCTGAAAGCCAGTGGATGGGAATTTCTCTCCTAAGTAAGAATCTAAGAGTTTGAACCATCTCTGATCCCTGACCCCTCGCTCCTAGAGCAGTGGTGACGTCAGACTGAGCTAAGTATCTGTTGAAGAGGCAGTGCCTCGTCGCGATGTTAAACCACAGCGAAGACTGATTTCTAGGCCCAGATTGTGGCACTGTGGGACTCAACATACATTTGCTCCAGGAAAGATGAACTGATGTGTTGCTTTGTTTGCATCTGCTTGGATGTTTTCAGCTGCCACCTGCCCCGGCACCTAGACATTTCAGTGTCGGTATGATTAAATGAGTATAGGATATCACCAACTGAATAGTTGCTTCCCATTGTCTTTAATCATTTCTGCAGGTAAATATAAGGGCCGTATCTAGTTAGAATGACAAAGTCACAAACAAGGAAAGCAAAGATCTTTGTTCTAATTAGCCATTCTGCAACCAAATACGGCTGCTGGGAATGAACAAAGAAAGGACTGCTTAGCTGGAGTTCCCTTTTGAGGCTGGGTGTCAAGAGAGGGCAATTTGATACATTCTGCCAACCCGACAGTAATTTGTCAGATGTGTTACAGACCTGTACTACTGTCTTTGTTTAAGATGAGATGTCCTACTTTCCTGATTAAAACAAACTCCTGATTTGCAATTCTGAACTAAGATAATTGCTTCAGCAGCATTCCAAACTGGGCTACAATTGTGGAGTGGGCATGCATTACCAGTGGTAATTTAATTTGCGTGTCCATTTGTTACACAAGTAAAGAGTCTTTTAGGTATTACTGCTAGTGATATTTTTGCCTCTAATACATATTGGAGGCCACATTCACAAGATATACGTTCATGAATAAAACATGAGAGAACCAATTCCTCTGTCTACTGAAACAAAGAACACAAACATTGCCTTTGGGACACTGTATACAAACAGAGATGCATTCAGGCTTGCACAGAACTGGCTTACCTAAGAAGGGGATCAGAGCTGCCTGAGACAAGTATTTCATTTTGCTAGAACTGCCAGAATTGTGACAGAAAGTGGTCTTGAACATCAGCTTATCAAAATAAGTGCTAACCAGCTCAGAGGAGGAGCTTATAATTAGCATCATAATGAAACTTGCACTTGAGCCTTCCGCTTCCTCTCTCCCTCTGCTTCTTGTGCTCAAAGGAAAAAATGCCTCCAGTGGTCAATGACATTTTTTTTTTTAAGCAGACGGGGATTTTCAAAGGAGCTGAGGGGGATTTCTTGTTTGCTTCTACAGAGAATTGCAGTGATGGATGTGCATGTGTCTCCCAGAAACAAACGTAATGCCTGTTTCCCACAGACCACAACTTACAAAACTCTTGCTCAGTTTCTTCTGAGAATTGCAGTTCTGGTTGACTGGGTTTTTATGGTTTCTGAGTTATATGGGTTTTTCACCCCTAAATGTGTTCTGACGTAGCTTTACGTGAAGTGTTCCACAGAGATTTTATAATTGCTTGTTTCAGTGGTCTCATTTCCTGCTCTCCAGCCAGCAGATGCCATCCTAACCAGGCTGTGAATTCGGCCCTCTGTCACATTGCTATTAATATGATATAATTCCCCGGACTCTCAGCTATCTAGTTTGCGAAGCACCTAAGCCAGTAGCTTCTGAATTCAGTGGTAGTTTTGCATGAGAAAAGGTCTTTGAGTCTTCCGCTTTCACCTGATTCTGATGAAGGTAACCACTTTGGAGTCTAGGTTTTGGATGGAAACTTGAGCTTAGAGGCAATAAAATAGCCAGTGCGTTAATGACTGGCTAAGTTTCCCACTCAAGTGCCTGAAGCAATGAGTCATTAACCCAACCATGTAATTAACTTGGACAAGGGACACATTGCATTTAAACTGATTATGGAAAAAAACCCAACCAACATATGCCAAGTAATAAAAAACTTTCAAGGATCTAGGCAAGGACACAATATGAAATAAAGCAGAATGCAGTACATTTTACCCTGAAGGATACCTAAGTGCTTTGCAAGTGATATACAGGCAGTACTGATGACATAAATCCACCTTGAGGTGAGATGCAATATTCACCTAGCAAAGAGCACATGCTCTAGAATATGGGGAAAAGACAGAAATAATTATTTTAACTGTAGGATGCATGGAAAAATCTGTATTCTAAAAACAACCCCTGGATCTTCAGAGTAGATGGGATCTCCGGTTTTGTGTGTCTTTCAGAACATCCCAATTAGAGTAAAGTCTATAATACCCCATATTAAGGGATAGGAGTTGTGAAGGCGCTCATGCAATGATACAAGAGAGGAAATTAGTTGCTGTTGACAGGACAAACACCAGCTGCCCTGCATTGCTTCTTGTCTTTGTTTCCACCTCCACAGCTATAATTAGGAAGACTTATAATGCAGTGAAGTATTTCCTTTAGTAGAATATATTTACCTTTGTAAAATTCTTTCTATTTCTAAGGAAAGTACAGAGGGATAATGTCTTCCCTCAGATGGGAGGCTTAGTTATGCATTTGCAGTGAGAGACAGCATGTCATCCTTTCATTACCTGGCTGTCATAAAGAAACTGCCTTTCTTATTCTAATTGGCCTTTGTGGATATGCGGATGGACCTGAATTGATCTTTTCCTACTTTTCTGTCATTTCTCATTGGAAGTCTTATATTGCAGAACAGCATGATCTTCAGAGGACCATGCTGCTGGGAAGACTCTCCATTCCTCCTTCCTGGAGTCTTCGGTGGATGAGTGACAGCTTGGACTCAGTAGGATGTCTCAGTGCAGACTCTTGGAAGCAGTAGGCCAGTTTAACTAAGCTGGACACATATCACCTGCCAGGCATAAAAACGCCTTTCTTCATGCCACAGGAGCCCATGGGCTGAGCAGATGGACACCTCTGATAGCTCCTGGAGCTTCATGGCCCAGCTTGCTACACATGTGTCTGGTGGAAGCTCACCCTCTTGTGGTGCTCAGCCAGCTACCAGAGACCAGCTCTTTACTTGTCTCCTCTGAGCACCCAAGAAAGGGGTGCGCCTTCCCACCTGGGCATTGTGCAAGTCTTTGGGTGAGCTGTGGAAGAGAAGACAGTGAATTCTGGTGCCACTGTGCTGAACATCTCCTTCTGGACTGGGGATGTGAACAACTTGGTCAAGGTCCCACAGCACTGAGCTTCCAGGAAAGTGAGGGATGCAGCCACCATCTCATTTTTCAGTGCTATGACTATAATGCAGTTTTTTTTAGAACACCAGGAAGATAAAATGCCGCAATGAAGTGCAATTTCTCTATTCCTGTTTCTAAAACTCACTGCATTACAACTTTTCCCAGTGGTACGATAACTGGCTCAATTTCCTTTGTTGGGATATGCTATAAAAGCCTTGAGTCACTTTGAAACTGAATTACTGTCCCATTAAAGTGTATTGGCACTTAAGAGAAGTACCAAAAATAAAAGTGGCCTTTATCAAAATGATTCCATTGGTTAACTGTAGCATTCTTTCCAGTACTTTCAAAATTAACAAAAATAAAAAGAAGCTCAGTGGGATCCTGAGTCTTCTTCAAAGAGCAAATTCAGCATTACCTTAATAAGCATTTAAAGCAGATTTTGGAAAACTTGGCAAAAGGAACTTTTTGGTAACTAAGAAAACATGAAGCAAGTAAGAATGAGATTCATGGACAAGACTATAAACATATACATAAAGTGTTTATGTATACATGTATATGTGCTGCATGGAAGGGGAATTGGATATGACAACTATGGAAGAAAAAAGTAAGCATGGTTTGGGAATGCAGTCTGCTTTACAAAGGAAGCCAGAGTGTTTTCTGTGCACTTGTGTTGGATGGCCATCTAAAAACCCATTTTAAGTACAGCACTCTCAGGTTCATGTCTGAGGTTTCCCACTGTATCCTACCATCTATGTTTTGAATAGGCTTGGGTGAGGGGGGGAGGAGATGGGCCAAAGCCTCCACAGAAAGGAAATTTCTGCCACAGGAATTGTGTTTATTTGCATTATATTAATTTAAATCTGGTTGCATTCAGGTCATCAGCAAAACTGTCACGCATTGCTACATTTTTTCTGGGATTAAGTGGGAAGGTGTGATGGTGTCTTTTAGAAGTACTGCCTCCAAATCCTAACCCACATACTACTCACCCTTCTCTGCTGATGCACAACAGTTAGCACTTACCTTTTTGCTCAAGGTCAGAAAAAAACCCCTGTAATCTTTCTGTCAACATCCAAGGCTTTAGACTAAGCACACACAGTTAAAATTATATCATACAAAGGCTGCCAATAACTTCTGCTGTTTGGAGCTATGGAGGAGAGCTGGGGTAAAGTAGTTGTTGTTGAGTGTTGTTTTGATTCTCTCTATACAATTATTGCAAGCCAGCTTTTTTTTTATGGTCATATTATGAACAAAATGAATGAAGAAGAGTAAAAATAAATTTGAAAGTTGCGTCTGTTACAATCACAGTCTGATTCTCAGAAAATTCCTGGAAAGCATGTGTAATTGCAGTAGATGAAATAACAGACCTCTGCCAAAAAGCAAAGATATTTTTATTTGCAATAGATAGATAATGACATTTCTTACTGGATTGTATTATATACCCCTGCACTGTGCTTGGGTCATCAAAGCAACAGTTAAAGATACCCTGGTTTTCTAAATCCTAAGAATTAACAATTGTCACAGACAATGATCCAACGATATCTTTACTGTGACCATTGTGTAAGTTACATTTGCCTGATTGCCACAGGAGAAACCAAAGAGCGTTGCTTATGGCTATTGGAAAGGCTGATTTGGACATGCTAAGACATCAGGAAAAAACATATTCAGGAGATATTTGTTAAGAAAACACCATACTAATTCAGGAATCACTTGTCTGATGCACTAATGATCGATGCATCAGTCTATTACAAGGCCTCCATTTCTCTGACCAAGATGAAATTTCCACACCCTCCTGGCAGAAAATTCATTTTCTACGATCTGCATTATACTGAAATTGAGGTTATAACAAAAGAACCTGAAATAAGAGCTCAATTTGAGGAAACAGGAGTGCTATGGGAGAAGAGTTTTATTTTCCTTCTAGAATCACCTTGAACAGAAAATTCAAGCTGGGGTAGGCACAATCTCTGCAAAACTCAGGGAATCGATCAAACTCTTGAAGGATATTGCCTTCTGATTTGTCACTGTGCTTTTCTTCATTGTACGGTGCTCTGGTCAGTGATGCCTTAGAGCGAATCGGGATTTTAGCTGTGTTTCTTAAGTGAAGACACCAAGTAGGATCACTTTTTTCTAGTGACGCAGTGCTACCCACTCATTAGTGGGGCTGCACTGATTTACAACAGTTGTATATAAACCTGAGCTATTGTGTAGTGTGAAGGCATGTTAGCTGGATCTGTAGAAAGATATCCTTTCTGTAAAAAAATATATATGTGCTTTTATCAAATGTTGTTTAATTCTGGTTTGCCCAATACTTGTGTTTCTTTCTAGGACTAGAAGAAAAGGTACACAACCAGTTTAACACAAAACCTCTAAAAAATACTTTTTTCATTTCTAGCTTGCAAGAAAAATTGTGTTGCCTCTGCCAGGATAAGAACCCCTTAATAATCCTGCAATTTGTCACCTCTGGGAGGGATTACTGAAATTCACTGCATTTCAAAGCTGAACGAGAAGACAATGCACGTGCTCTGGGTTGGTCCAGAGGGCAGCTGTCTCCTCCTTCCATGGTTTGGGCTGCTGCAGGCACATTGAACCACACTTGTGCCCCTTGGCTGGCTTTTCCTTGGAGTGTGATGCCAGTTTGCAGTCTTAATTTCCTCGTGTGGCTGGCATGTATGTGTCAGCAGTTGAAGTGTAGTAGACATGGCAGGAAGGGGGACTGGCACTGGTACAGGCCTCTGGAAGAAACATCCAGCACTGCCCCATCTGTTTCATGCCAAGGCAAGAACTTGCCTCTATGAGAATGGGCTTGCCCTGAGACCTGGTCACAGTTTGAGCTGGAAGCCAGGATTTTCTTGTCTCTCCCAGCTGGAAGACATCACCTGGGGGTGGTTTCTCAGCTCTCTAAGAGCATATCTACACCTATTCAAGGTTCATAAAAGCAGCAATTACATTTTAAAAAGTGGTCTGGCAGTGGTGACTTCTTGAAATGGTAATGCTGAATATACTCCCTACAAAATGAGTAAGTGTGGATTAACAGACAAAGTGTGAGGTCCATTAAAAATGTGGGGGTTTGATGCAAGAATCACCACATCATCTACAGATACCTGGGAAAATACAAGTCATGAAGACCAGGAGAAAATTTATAGTAGATGAGATGGAATGTTTTCACTCCACCTGAAGGAAGTTCCCAAGGAAGAGAGCCTGACTATCTTTAAGCAACAGTGTACACTTCTCATTTTCCAAAATCTTCTCATTTTTTACTGCAGATATAACAAACCAAGTACTGGTGACCTTCCGTTCCACCAGGAAAACTGCCATCAACCTAAAACAAACACTCTTCAGAAACAAAGAACACAGATCAACTATTTGTCTATATGACAATGAAAATATGAAAAATTAACTCCCTCAATTTAGCCCAAAGTGAGCTTTTACCCAAAAGGTGAGAAGAGCTAGAGAATCAGGCTCATAAATTTATGAATAATTTCATTATTACTGTCGATTTGATGTAGAAGGTGCTAGAATACAACAGTATTCAGTGGCAAAGTGAGATAAATGATGGAGAAACTGTTGTCATTCCAGATGTAAAAAATTACAGCAGCAAATTACTGGTTATACTCAATTTACATGAAGTACATTTGATAAAAATCTTCCCCAAACTACAGACATCTCAAATAAAACCAAAAAGAAAGCAACTTTGTGAATGAGAAGCCAGTAATCACATCAATGGATTTACATTTCAGATTGAGTTTGACTTATTGCCATATCCCCATCAGAAGAAAAATTCACATTACTACTCCAAAAGCATGCATGGTTAGTCTTGCAAGCAATAGCAGACATGCTAAAGGTATTCTAAGAAGTGCAACGTTTTTGAAAGGTTTGGATGTCTAGCAAGCAATTTTTGACTTCATTGAGTGTGCAATAACCAAAATACATTAGCAGTGCAAACTGGATGAATACATGCTAAGGTAAACACTGTAACTTCTAAAAACAAATGTTTGATACTCGTTTTCAAAAGGTCACGTTAATCTACAGTGCAAGAACATATTATACTGGAATTGAGGCAGACATTCCTAATGGTCACCAAAATCAATATATTTTCACTGACTGCTGTAAGAGCTGGAGTTCAGAGGCTGGTGGAAGGTGTGGGATTCTGCGCTGAGCGAAATGGTAACCAAAGGTATGTGAATTAGCTACTAAACTGTTAATTGCAGCCAAAGAGCGGTGGCTGGGATTTGTGCGCCGGAGAGGTGGAACACAGGAACAAATCCTGTTCTAGCATAGGTGGCCTTCAAGTATGGACATCTAACTCCCTAATTCTCCCAGCCTTTCCAGAGGCTTTCCAGAGGCACAGGACAAGACAAGAGTAAATTAAGTGCTCCTGTTGCCTTTTTCGAAAAAGAAAAGCTTCTCTTTCAAAGCACTCGTTTATTTGAAATATCTGTCATTTTATCCCCACTGTTACTAGGAGAATAGAGGTGTGAAAGAAGAGGAGGAACAAAACCAGCTGACTGGTTCATCAGAAGATGCTGCGAGATGCATTAAAAAGAGAATCATGTTCTCTATCTGGAGAGGCAGATGGGGTCTAGGCTGGCATAGAGGGAGACATCAGCTGTTGCTAATGGTGCTGGGACCAGCTTATATGTTGTTATATTGCTATATTACTAACATATTATGATTTCTTAGTTGGAATGCTAAAAAAGTGCTTAGTCTTTTACAGAACAATGAGCAGATAATTAGAGAAACCAGAAACGTTAGTAATTAGAAAAGCTTGTTTTAAAAAGAGCTCAGCAGCACTTCTGTCAACCAGCTGGCAACCTCTGGAAATTACTAAATGATGCTTCTTTGAGGCTGCTCTCTACAATTCTGCTTTGTTTCTTTCAGCCCTTTGCCTGACTGACAGTGCAGACTCAATTAAACCTTGATTAGACCAAAGGATGCCACTGCTTTTATCTTGGAAATCTGTGTCTTGCCAGTAGATGTAAAAAACCCAACACTGTTGTGGGGTTTCTGTTTCCTGAAGTACCTCTTGAAATAACAATGTTTTTTCGAAGTACATTACATGTACTTGTTTTAAAGGCCACCTGAACAGGTGGAAAAGGTAACAGTAGAAAGCAAAGTCAGACTCACGGCACAAAGCAAAGGGAGAACCAGTTTTCTTAAGCTAAAGCTAAATTTCTGCAGTAGAGATTGGAAAAAGCATTCCTCCTCTACTGCGAGCCCACATACAATCTATGTTTTTGTAGGCATACTCTCTTTTTGATCACAGACAAAGGGCCAATTTTTATGAGGCATGTTTGCATATGCTATGTGTTTAAACATACTTTAAACAGGCAGAGAATATTAAATCTGACTGGGAAAAAAGTAATCATTTAACTGAACAGAAACACGTTCTGAAATCTGTCTTGGCTTTCTCTGACTGCTATTTCACAGCCAAAAGCTGTAATAATATTTTTGTTTATAACCCCCACCCCACTCCAAAAAAAGTCCTTATCAGCATTATTTTTAGGGAAATGAAAAGCAGCATAGGTTCATTTCTTAGGCTTTTACTGTCTTTGTTGCTCCATTTAACTTTTTAAAGAAGCTATATAAGGATTGTCAGCTTGTTTTTAATTCCATCTACTTCATCTATTGGTTTACTATATAATTGTCTTCAGCACAGACATAGTGAACTTGATGTAAAATTGGACTCTGAGATCAACTACACCACAGGAAAAATCAGTGTGGTGTTATTAAGTACTTCAGGGGATGTCTTCTGCATACATAGTTAGAAAAATTAAGTCTCAGCAAGAAGAAGTTGAAATGACACACAGTTGTAACCATCTTATGAATGATTTATGTCCTCATTTTGCCACAGATTTTCTTTTTACTTACACAGAACTTATCAAACACGATGTACAAAACCAGCATTAAATGGATTGAGTCACAGAGGGTTCAGGGAGGAACTTTCCCAATACCGCAGAAGAACGTATGAGCCTTCGGGTTTATTTTTTGTTTGTTTTACAGGGGTCTAAATGCCACTGCCCATTTTTCTGCATACATTGAAAATGTAACTAAGAGACAACTTTAGCCCCAAATGTTTACAGTCAGAGTTTCAGATGAGGGACACAGCATACAACAGAAAGGGAGCACATGAGGTAGCAGGAAGGGAGCATATGAGGTAACAGAGGCACTTGTGTAGAGTAGCAAAGCCAAAGCTGTTGTGGTTCAAGGCACAGCAGATGCCTAATCATTACACGTACCCTATGACCTGAAGGAGAGGTTAAAGGATGGTGAATGAGGGAGGAAAGGCTGTTGAGATGCAATTATCTTTACACTCGTTTTAATTTGCACACTTTAATCTGCATAGGCTTTCTATCTAAGTAGTCCTCCATCACCACTTTGCAAGGCGCAGTGACCGCAGGCAGGCTCAGACTTACTGGTTGGGTAACACAACTGAATTAGAGAAAAGGGATAGTGAGATTTTTGCCTGGGGCAAAGGCAGCGGCTTACCTCCACTAACTGTCTCCGAGGTATGGTTTTTTTGTTGTCCCTCTGCTCCTGAGGCTCCTGCACCATGAGAGGGAGTCTTCGGAGCCCATGGGCAGCTGCTATACACACTTGTCTGCAAGGGCAGAGGGACAGCAGGGGAGGTGAAACAGCAGTGAGTACTAGCCAGGGTGGTCAGTGATTAGGTTGAAACCATTTCAGGCAGGTCGGGTGGCATGGGCAAAGGACACAACCAGGCAGTGCTTTGCGGCAGACGGGAGGTGAGCTGGGTCCTGCATGTGGGTTGCTCACTGATATCAAGACACTGTCTGGGCTTTCTGGATACACAACCAAAATGTGACGTGGGAAAAGATTTCTGCCTGTTGAAAACTGGTGTGGCGGTACAGTTACCAGCTGCCGTAGCTGTCACAGGAATCACTGCTTACTCTTTCTGTGTTGCTTCTTTGAAAGATTTTGTTTTCTGTCTCCATTCTTCTAGAAATTAGAACTACGTGGTTGTGCTATCCATATAAATGTATCTGTTAGTGTCCCTTAAAAAATATTGAATCTATTAGCAAGTTTCAACCAAATTTGACAGAGATTTTTTTTCTGAGTTTTGTAAACCTCATTGGCTTGGTAGAAAGAGAAAGTCCTATTGAACCTGGTTTTGGGGGAGAAAAGCAGCACCATAAGATCAATTACATTATCACACAACAGAGAAACCATATTAAAAGAAGTGGCTTTATGAATACTTCAATTGCAGGAACCTTTTTGGTAAGAGCTGGTACTTTAAGTCCTAGGAAATACAACCACTTCACAGCAGTTCATCTGGAAGCTGCCTTCATTAGGTTGGCTCATCACGGAACTACCTATTTTCTTCACTGACCCACTGCTGCTTGTAAAATGAGAAGTGCTATGGTTTCAGAGTGCCCTAGGACACGAAGAATGACATCTGAGGGCCTGGAAAGTCATGAGCTAGACATACGAGGCAGTCTGCAAAATTTACATGAAGTGGACAGCCAGTGGCACGCTGGATTGGGAATTTGTGGCCTGATCAGGAAAATAGACAGGATCCTAAACTTTGCCAGGTTACCTGTGAAAATGCCATAAGGAAGGCTAAAGAAGATATTGAAGAATAGCTTGCAAAAAGCATAACATTTTTTTCAGACACAGCAGTTGCAGGACATCTGCCAGAAGATGTGAAGACCTGATAGAATGCAAAGGCATAAAAGGAATGAATGCTCAAGTAAGATAAGGACAGAGCAGAGAAATGAAATTATCTTTCTGCATATGTTTATCATGGAGAAGCTCAAGGCATTTCCCATGCTGAAAATCTTCGTGGGGGATACAGCAGAGGCTCTGTCTCAAATAAGAGCATTGGACAAGACCAGAAATCAATGGATGGAAAGAGCAGACACAAATCTCTTGGACCAGATGGAGTTTCTAAGGAACTGAATGATGGAACTGTGATGTGAAACTGCTTGCATGAGACTGTGTCCATATTGCAGAACTGCAGCGTAGCTGGTGGGACCCTGTGTGAAAGAGGAGTGTGATCAGAAAGCCTGACACCTCCACTAGGCAGCCTGGTTAAGCTAGACTAAAAAGAATCAGCGGGTACTGGGAAAGCTCAGCAGAGCTTTGGCAAAGGGAAGTCAAGCCTTACAAATCTTTTGGATGGAGGCCTCAGAAAGAGCCAGTGAGCACATACACCAGGAACAGCCTGCTGATGAGGCTGGCACGGATTTACAAAGGGAAAAAATTTCCTTGCCAGTGGGTCTTCAAGAAGCCAAGCAGCCACCAGATGGGAGGAGAATTTTGCATGCCTGGAGATCCACTGAAAAATATAGGAAAAAGTAGGTAGGAATAAGTGGCTGGTTTCACTCTAGCAGAAGGTCGTCAGTGGAGGCTTCCAAAATGAGATGGGGATAAAAACAAATAGGGAGATGTCAAAAGTTGCTGATGCTAGCAGCTAGCTTTATACTACTGATATACAAACATTACCACCTTCTAGAAAGCTGCTATGCCATATTCTCCCATAATTGCTGTTACATTGGGCATCCTTAAATGTCATAAGAAACAGAAGCCAAAACAAAGGCTTTTGAGGCACAGTGTTTTGTTGTTTCTCCAAGGCACAGCACAGCCTCACTCAGAGAAGGAGGCTTATACAATAGGAACTATGGAAGCATAATAAGTAGAGACCTAATGCTCCAGGCCCTAGAAAAGAAATACTGATTTTTAGTATGTGAAAATCCTCAAGGTTATAACATATTGTGAAAATGACTTTCAAATCATAGAATTTTAGGAAGCATAGCCTGCAAGGGACCTCCAGAGGCCACCTAATCCGGCTTCCCACTCAACACTAGATCCAGGTGGCTTTCTCTAACCATATCTTGAAAGATTGATATTCTACAACTTCTCCGTTTCAGTGCTGCCAGGTAAAAAAATAAAAATAAAAGAAAGATGCCTGTATCAAGTTATTTCTACTCACTTTTTGGATTATGATCCCTGAAGGATATCATATTAAAGCATTTACTTGCAATGCCGAAGGCTAGAACCAGAATTCTTCAGAAAAAAATCTTCAGCTATTCCTGCAGAGAGGTGACTTCAAAAGCTGAGCCTCTGAGAAGCACACTTATGACCACGAGACTTGTAAAAAGTTGCAAGACTTTGCAACCCTACTTTTATGAAACGTTATTTTTACTCATACTTAACTGAAGCTATACAAGCCTGTCAGAAACCTCTACTGTTCTGAAACAGTCAAAGCTAGAATTTCACCTCTACAGCCTCACCAGCCAGACAGATAACGAATGACTGACAGATATCTCATGTCACAAGTAACACAGTGTTGGCATTGTATTAAAATAGTCTTATGAATTTTAAAGAGCCTTTTCCAAGCATCAGGACAGTGTTTTATAGCTACAAATATATCAATACAAATTAAATATTTTCATGACAAGGGCGACTTTAATTAAAAACCTTCGGTATAATTTGAATCACATCCATGAAAATAGTCATTGAAGAATGAAATGTCTTATAGCAATTGACTCTTGTAGTTGAACATAATTGGAAGGGAATGTCTGGGGCATCACTCACTGCAGTGATTTTATACCTCTGTAGAAAAGCTGGTTGTAAGATTCTTTTAATAAACAGTGAAGTAGCTGAGCCAAAACTGATATATAATTCTGAAAAGTAGTAAATTTATATTCGCTTAAATGAAAGTTATTTTGATATGGTACAGGTGGATTTTTTGCGCTCCAAATAAAAAGCCGTCAAGCACAATGGAAGTTACCATATTCCCATGAGGTTTCTAGGATGTTCAGGAACTCAGCTGGATGAAACTTGTGAATATGCACAAGTTCCCTTTTCTTCAGTCACGCTTCCCAAAGAAACAGAATTTAAACACCATGAGTTTCCTAACTGTCTCTTCCAGTGTTATATCTTCTCTGCATTATTGCAATTACAGGTGATATGGTAACGCCTTGGTGTGTGCACACCACTTTTCCTTACTAAAACTAATCAAGGTCTGTCAGACCTATTCGAGAATGTGGGCAGGGGCAATGATCCTAGATCACTTTCAGGGGCTGACCTACACTTGTTTGCCATAAGTCTGTTTTATAGCTAACAAACGTCCTCCTGAGAGATAACATATATTCTCCTTTAAATTCTGGACCAAATGCCTGCATTTTTACAGCTGGTTTTCTTCAGTATAATCCCCCACTGCCATCTGCAAAACCTCTGCAGTGAATGTGTGTGGAATTGAGTAACAGTCATGGAGCTGGTGTTGTTAAAATCATTATACATACAATTGTAGAATGAGCTAGAGATCAGAAAAGGCCCTGCTCAAGCTCAGTGTGTCTTGAGAATAAATTTAATGGCTATATATTCCTCAGCCAGTCATGAGAAGAGGGTTATTTACCCTTTCCTCCTGCCTGACAAGCTACTGAGTACTCAGGGAGAAGCAGGCCGTGGGACCTTGGACCATGTACCATCACTACAAAGCAGAGTTTTTTCTTAATCTTCCTTTCTCCCTTGTGGCCACAGCATTATCTCCCCATCTCGGGCATCCTATAGCTTGATAAGCTTTAAGACTTGAGCTGTGCCTAATAGCTCAGAAGAACGTGCATCCCGTCATTGGTGATGACAACATGGGAAATGCCGCAGTACACGGAGGTACAAAACAAAGCAAAGCACGTTGCTGTATCCCAGGGAATAACCCAGACTATTCAGGATGCAAATGAAGGAAGAAAAGGACAATAAGTTACTGTCAGAACTCTTTCTGCAGAGTGTATGACTACAAGAGGTTATAATTATTTAACATTTTTATTTTCACTTCCATCAAGCGGTAAAGCCCTTACTGTCTAACCAGCTGCTGCAGTTCCACAGCAGATTCATTACAGCAAATTTCAACCCTTCTCAGGAAAGCAAAAGCTGAGAAGTCACGTGGTTATCATAAATTTTATTGATCTGTTTGCAAGTCTCTGCATGCACTCAGAAATACGAGTGTGTGGTTCGTGTGGAGACCATTAACATACATACAAGCACATAGATATCCCCATTTACCAGTTCAGGCAGAACACAGAAAATCTACACGTGTGATTTTCAAAGGTGAGGAACAGTCCTGAATCCTGATGAAATTGATGGAAACCACAGCCCTGGAGCAGTCCTGCATGCGGGACAGCAGCCACCCTTTAGGACAGCTGCTTTGGACATGGAGGAAAAGATTAAGAGCCCCCTTTCTGCTGCTGAACCCCTGGGCGATGTTAGGCAGGTTGCTAATGCCTACATCCACAGCACGGTTTAAGACCCTGATTTCAAGCGCAAGAGAAGGGCCTTGGTTTTGATTTCAGAAGTGGGGTGTTAGTACTATGAGGGTAAAGGCACTAAAGAATATGAGGTGCTCAAGTACAGGTGTAACATGGGTGGGATAAATACTTCAAATTGTCAGCATGCTGGTATCTAAAACGGGTATAGAATCATTAAGCTCTAGTCTGCAAGCCTCCTTGGAGAGCTGGAGGAAACCACGTCTGATATTATATACGAATGAACACAAGTATTCTCTGCATTTCATGAAAAAAGGAAACAGCATCAGTTACCTGAAGATATGAGGCAAAACAGGACAGCTTAGAAATGAAGGTCTCTGCCCGTTTTAAGAATCAAAGAGCCAGTCCTGTAAGAATAACTCACAGCTACACAATCCCAATTAGGCATTTATTTAGGAAGTTGTCCTAGAAAGCCTTACAGCAAAAGCTGGTTCATACAACCTGTAATCTCTGCATTTGTCTACAGTGCAATCCCTGGCTTTGGCTGAGCTCTGCTCAGATGCAGTAGCTGATGGGAGGATCACGTAGGTTCACTAAAATCCTATTTCCCAGAGCCTCAGGTCAAATAGCCTCTCTGCCTCCTTCTGAAAGAGAAAATTTGTGTTTCCCGTTTCCAAGAGAGACATCTAATCATTAAGCTGGGGCGATTCTGGAGTAGATCTCAGTCTTTCTTGGTTTAGATTTTCCATTTTTTGATAAACATTTGCAATTTTGATTTGGTCAGGAAGAGGGCCTTAGGTCTTCTATCACAAATATTTCCAGCGTCCTGGTTGCATTTCTGAGAGTACGTGATTTGCTGAACACCACAAAATGTACTACAGTTTTGCTCAGGCAATATCACAGTGACATGGCTGTCTCTTGCCGTTGGTACTGTAACAGTTCTCAGCAACAAAGGAAGCCTCTGGCTCAACTGCATGTGTCCTTACAGCTAACCTCCTTCAACTTCTTCTGCTAGGCAATGCAGTGACCCTAACTGCATCGGCAAGGTCTTACTTCTGTTGAACCAGCGACTCCATCTAATGTTTTGTAGCTGAGTCCTAAAGGGGCCCCCCGATATCTCACATGAGTTGTCCCCGACTCAGTCCAATGTCAATCCATATGCTGTCCTTCTCTTTGATCTCCGTATTAATTATGCTGCACTTTCCATATAATCCAAGGAAAATGGGAAACCACCCCCCAACAATCTGCAATGCTGCTTGGTGTAGTTACCTTTACACGGGGAGGTGGAAGGTTTTATTTTTCCTTCAGAAAATCAAATTGTTTTTCCTGGTGGGTAAACAGTATGTATGATTGTATTTCTCTCTTTAAATTTATACAAGTATCTCACATTTTTTTTTAATAAAAAGGGGATAAAACCTGAAAAAAGCCACTTTTACGTAGCTGTCGGCTCCCCTTCACAGCCACCAGTTGCCCATCAACCTTCCCTCCCTGCTTCCTTGACTCTTTGGGCTGTCCCAATTCCTTCAGAGGAGGAACTGGTCAAAGCTACCACACTTAACTTCAGGATGTGGCAAGAAGAAGAAATAAAATGAGCACGTGATGAAAGTCCTGGCTGTGAAGATGCCAGGAAAACAAATGCTGTTGGATTTTCTTAGGAGCGAAGAAAGTGAACACATTTTTCAGTAAGCGCTTCATAATGCCTTTCATTAAAAGAGTTTTCCTGCAATCGAAAACAAAGCTTTATGGAATGATTTTTAGTGTTTCCAACCTTTACAGCACCCAGCAGCTGGGCAACTTGAGCCCCATCTGGGGGCACTGGGTGCCACTGTAACAGAGCCAGCAGCATCGTCACCAAGGTTTCTGTTGTCATCCACATAGTAAAAGCACAACCAATAGAATTGTTAAAGTCACAAAGGAAATTTTATACCCTTTGAACGGGACAAAAAGCTGAAAATGTGACTATTACCACTTTATAATATATTCCTCTAAAATTGGTAACTTGTAAGTGCAGGTTATCCCTTCCTTTCCCCTAAGTGTTCTTCCATTTCTAAATGGACACCCTTCTGCACACCTTGCCCTGTCTGCCTTTGTTGGCCAGCAGAAAGCTTCAGACATGGCTGCATTTCAAAATTTGGTGATTTGTTACCTATGTATCCCATACAAACTTCACGGGCTTGCTGAAGACCTAATATTTTCAAAAGAAGGACAACATATGTTTCAGTTTTGCTTAATGTTGATCATTGGATTTGACAAACATATCTTTTCTGATGGAGTGGTTAGCCATTAGGAAAACTCCCATTTCTTCTCAGTGACAAGCCATTACTTAAAGAAAGACTGATATAAATCCATATGCAGATTATCCAGCAATTCTGGGCCGTGTTAACTTCTGGGTTTGCTGACCCAGCCACCTACTTAATTTAAGTGGCATTTAATCATTTTGCAAATTTTCCCACTTTCTTGTTACCTATTTAGATTTTTTGTGTTAGACCTGTCCTTGAAAGGAGCTACTAGACACAAGAAAAAACATGACACAGGAAATAAAAGTGTTTCTGTTGCTTAATTAATTCTATTTTCTTCTTGCATATGCATAGATGTGCTACAGTTCTGCAATCTTGTTTATGTGGAAAAGTAAATGCCTGCTTATTAATGGAAAAATGTTGCTAATTTTAGACTGAAAACTCTTGATACCTTCAGGATTAGCAATATCAAACTAGTCGCGCCCATTAGAAAGAAACCACGAATATTACCACGAAGACCTGGGTGCTGTCTTGATCCAACGGCACGATGTGTGATGAGTCTGTGGGGTTGGCATTCCCTGTGTCATCAAAATCCAAACAAACACACACGTACGCACACACGTGCGTGGTGACGAATTGCTTTGCCTCTCAGGTTGAGCTCAGTGACAAACTACCTTCAACTAATAAACAGAAAAACTTTTAAGACCCAAGCATTTTGCCGCCTGTTGGTGAGCTCTCCATTTTACTGGATACATGCAGCTCAACACTGACATCCGATGGCTGGTCCTAATCCCCCCGACTGTTCCCGCTCCCCAGAAGGCTTGTGATCTGCAACTCCAAAATTACTAAACAACACATAGACTACAAAACTAAGCACAGGTGAGGTTTTCTCTGTATGGGTGACTGGGGGGTAACTTTTCTGTTCTGGCTGCTGCTTGGATAGGCCAGACCTGCTGCAAGGTCTATAATTGCACTACGGTCTATAATTATGACTCCAGAAACTTCATCCCCATTTAAATAAAGTGGACTTTTGCCACTGAAGGACTGAGACCAAGAGGACATCCTCCTTTCCACATTTCCAGTGCGGTTCTGCCCACAGGTCAACTGAACTTGCAGCCGATAACCAGTTTCCATCAGCGTGACCCAGGTCTCTTGGATGAGGGACCCGTCATCAAGCTCAGGGATGCAGGCTTGCGGAACGGATACACCTGTGAATATTTTGACAGTGATGCAGATTATTTCATCAAGATATTTTCTTTCAATACCACCTGTAGGAATCTAAACATCAGAGATAAAATTTTAAACACCAAAGTAAAAGAGTGATCAGCCTAAAGCAGCTAAGAGAAAAAGTAATAGGCTATCAGGTTTTTCACCTCTGATTATAGCATATCAAAGGCTGAACTTACTCAAAATGGAGTGGGGCACTGTCCAACTTTTTGCTCCTTTTTTATGCAATCAATTGCTCTCTTGTTTGGCTAAGGAACACTATATAGATATATAAAATGATAATGAGGGGACTTCAGGAAGAACACAGATGCAACTGTAAAAAAACCTCATAAGCTTATTCAGAATTTTGGAAAAAGGGCTGCATTTTTTGTATTAGCATGTCACATTTGCAAAAGAATTAGGAAAGCAAAAGGATCTGACAATAGACTGGAGATCCTTATCAGCTATTAAGGAGATTAACTTCATTTTTCCAGTTGTTAATTAAATTTCACGTGTTAGGACTAAACTCTGACTCAAGAAATAGAAATGCAGTCTAAAGCAGACTCAATAAGATGGAGATACAAGTCTGAAAAGAATCCGTTCACATCCTAAAGAAGTTAGGAGACATGCAGAACTGGTATCTTGGCCTGATTTCAGGAATCAAATTTACAGCATTTAACCTAATTTACTAAGGTCACATTTTAAATAGATTTATGCAAGAAGTATTGAGGGCTGCTGGGCACTGAAGTGCCTGGGTCTTCGATTTTTGATGCATATTGATAACATGTTAAGACAACTGTAGAGTTTTAAGCAACAAGGCAGTGCACACATTTTGGGGTTTCTGGTGATGTGTGATGTATGATATTACTTGGTACCTACTAATGGGATAACAACAGCAGACCCAGATGTCTCTAAGAATTGCACTCTGGTAATTTTCTTATCCAAGCCATACCATTAGCTGGCATTTTCTGTTTAAAAGTCTGAGATGCAGCTACAAATGCAATGTCTGACAAATCAGTGTTTATCTGTTATTTTAGAAAACAAGTCATATGATTATGACTGAGCAAGCAGCCCTTTTCACCATAATGGACATTACGTTATTTACACATCATATCTTGAAAGCAAAAAGTACAGCTGGTCCCATTGTTGGCAATCTTAGTGAGGAGATATTACACCTAGTGGGACAAACACAGAAATTTTGCATTTCTCTCTTTTCTGTACCTTTTCAGATATGAAAAGCCAGATACCCTGGGGCATGGAGCTCCCAAAGCTCCAGTTAATTCTGTGGATCTTTTAATTTCCAAAAGTCACCTATTGTCAAGAGACTGGAAACAGAAAACTGAGGTATCCTTTTTAGAGGCCATGTTTAATAATATGGGTCCTAATAGGCAACAGATTCTTTGATTACAGTACCTTCCATATCACATTTCTTTTATGGATTAAAGGAAGACTTTTGTCTTCAGGAGTTGACCAGAGTCAACAAGAAGTGCCCACTTCTCTCCTCCTTCATGAATTTCCACATTTTTGGTTTTTAGGTACTTAATAATACCTATCATATAACACTGGCATGGCAGAAAGGATCAGGGGAAAACAAAACATGCATCATGCAAAACAGAGCCCCAGAACTCTGCTCTTTCCTCTTATAACAGCTGAAATAAAGAAAGGCTCTAAAACCAGAAGGCATGGATTTTTTTGCTTTACCTAAATTAAAAATAATGGAAAAACCTAGAGGAATTTGGCTATAGTCAGGGTAGCAATGCTTGAAAAAAGAAATCTGAGCTGCCTAAATGACATTCAGGACTGCCAAAAAGGAATCGATTGTGTTAACCACTTTGAAGAAGTAAATTGATTCCTTTGCAGTTTCACCTTGGACTGGTCAGGAAAGTGCAAGGCTGCCTCCTGCAGCAAGCTCTTCCCATGGGACATGCTCATGTACAGGGAACAGTACCTAAATTACCCATCTTGAGTTGTCTCACACAAATTTCCAGAGCTCACCCCTTGCTAACCTTGGCCTCTGGTCAAAGCCTTGGTGCCTACCAGGCATCTCCTGAGCATGAACATGGGAAATAGCAATGGCTCCCTTCTGAGAGTGCTCGGGACCTTTCAGGATCAGGCTGCTCTTGCCCTTGATGCATCAATAGTTTGGATAAGACCCTTGAATTTTATTACTGGGTACCAGACCATTGAAGTGAATCTTCTGGAGTGTTTTGTTTGTTTGACTTTTTTAAGGTCATATGACTTTTTTAGATCTATTTAGCACTGCATGCTTTATGCCAGAGAGGATTATATATTCTACCTGCGTAAAAAGGAATTGACATCATTTAAAAAACAACTTTAAATCAAAGTAAACACTGAGTCATTAAAATGCTATGATGAATTAAGAAATTGTTTGCTTAAATATATCGAATTTTGTGGTTTACTAAATCAAGAGTTGTTGTAGTCTCCATGGAAAAGCAAACTCCATTTGTTGACCTTTATATTTATGTGCGAAATATTGGAAAGGGACCAAAACATTCTCTGCCTGTAATTCAAATTTTTCTCATTTTGAACTTTTACAAATGAAATAGATTATTTTGACACCTTTTATATTTATTGTGGTAACGAGTCCTGCAAATTCCTTATGCAGTCATATCATAAATTCAAGATACAACAGATAAAGGCAAACACATTTCAGGCTACTAGTGCTTAGGCTCCTCAGACCTGAGACAAGCAAATATCTGTTCAGAAGACATCACGCTTATGCCGTGGTCAAAGATATTGTCATCATCAACCTGCTTTGGGAACTTCTGTCTAAGGAAGCCACTTTTTCTTTTTGGTGGATATTCATAACAGACCTATCTGACTCAAGAGGTGGCATCCTCTGAGGCTCTGAGCAATCTGATCTAGTTAAAGATGTCCCTGCTTACTGCAGGGGGGTTGGATTAGATGACCTTTAAAGGTCCCTTCCAACCTGACACGTTCTATGATTCTATGATCCCCAGGAACCGTAAGCTTACTCTCCCTCAGGAACACGAGAGGTTCAGCAAGCTGCTCATGCATGCGTGGAGGCACAACCCTGTTTTGCACTGCATAATGTCTTCAGCAGCGCAACTCCTGCTGCAATGGAATTTGGGCTGAAATCTCTTTTTAAATCATTCCATCATCTTGAACACTGATTAGGGCTTTTTCCCCCCCTGCCTTTTCTCCCCATTCTTTTTATTTTTGTATCTCTATGCGTGTATGACTACATTTGTCATATCAAAGCTACTACAGAGGAGTTCCTAAGGCAGGACCTGAGGCTATTCCTTAAAGTTTGAGTCTGCGATCTGAAATAATGTACATATCAGACTGCTCACAGGTACAGACTGCATGTTTCATAGCTTTATCCATCATAGCCCTAAAATAAGCAGACAGTCCTCTAGGGAAACAGAAAGGTGCTTAGTACTGCTTTTCTTGTAATGTACTACACAGGGAAATATCCTTTAAACACAAAGTAAAAATGTGATCCGGACATTATTTCTATTTCAGGTTACAATGTTCCTTTCTTCTTACACAGCCCTGGTCTCTGATGACTGATTTTTTTTTCTTCTTCTGTTTGCTATGGAGGCGTATTGCATTCAACAGCAAGCATCAATGGAAGAGTAGCTTTAAACTACCTAATGTGCTTGCTGAGAAATTGAATGGTTGCAAAGCCAGTCTACTCCTTCAATTGCCAAAGCGCATTTTCTTCTTACTGCTTTGCCTATGGAGGCATTTTTCTTCCTTAAAGGGGGACATTTCTGTAATCAGCATCAGTGATTTGTCCTATTGTAGGCTTAGTAGTCAAAATAGACTTAGAAAGAAAAGAGAGAAAGGACAGGTGCCTATATCCTGCTTTTAAAAGTATTGGAAGATTTTTTGCACAGCAGGTGATGGTAGTGTGATGTGGAGTAAGTGCAGATATTGCTAGCCACAGGTCACTGGTGAAAATACAGACCTGGGAATGATTACAATGATATCTTCTTTGGCATGAGGCCTGTCTTTCCCTGCATGGGGATATTTGGCAACTAACACAGAGGAGCTCTCTTTTTATAAATAATACCTTGTATCATTGTATTTCCTAAATAATTTGAGATAGAAGAGAGAAAAAAATGATCTCAAAATTCATTAGTTCGGCTAATACTGTCAGGCTAACAAGTTTCATATTTAAATTCTAATTTAATGTGGGAGCTTTAGGGAGGGATAGAGACATTTAAGTCTTGAAATTACATGCTACAACATTTGAAGCAGTAGAAGAAAGTTGACAGAAGGAATGCTGCCTTAGGAAAGTGGAGCTTGTAGGCACTGCGGGTGAACTAGAGATTCAAGGGGCTTATGAAGTAACCTGCAGGACCTGAGATCTTGGTTAACTCTTTCGGGCTTTTTTCAGCACCTGGTATGTCTGAATTTCTCCTTCGGAAACAACCAACCAACTAACCCTCCATAAACCCAAATTCAAATCTCCAAATATCCAAATAAAGAATCTCTGAAAAAGCATATTGGAAGAGTTGGGCTGTGGGTTTCTGGAGGCTGAAAGAAATTAAATCAGCCAATCACTTCAGAACTAGCTACGAGTAAAACAAGCCCCAGCAAAAGCAGAAGACTTCTTTCAGGCATGTTAGTAAAAAGCAACTAACAGTCTTTCAACAATGATCAAAATGAACTCAAAGTGTTGAACGCACAATTTTCACATTTGTCCACAGCTGACACTATAAAAACGACTGAAACCCATCACTAGGTTGTTTATGTTGAGACTAAAAAAGCACATAGTTGTGCTTGATGTGAGTTACAGGATGGCACTCTGGGGAAAACATTTCGTTCATCACTCTGCAACAAAAACATTAGTATTGTTTGTAGTACTAGTTGCAAACAAAGAAATGGTAGAAATAGTCAGGAAAATATAGAAAAAAAATAGGAAAGTTGATATCTGTTCAGAACACAGGCTTTGCTACCTCTTAGCCTTAAGAAATTTGAACACTGTGCGTAAGAATACCTGAGTCAATGCATTTTTATTAATTGCAGCTTTTATAAGAGCACTTAGACAATGCATTAAAATAATTACTTTCAGTGAAGCAGCATTTAACATACTTTTCACTTTTGTTTTTGTGCTAGGAAAAGTCATGCAGCTCACTGACAGCAGGTAATCAGAGCTCTTCATAACATCATTTCCCTAAAAGCATGCAAAATAGTGGATGAAATTATTTTAAAAAGGGTAGTTAGAGGAGGGAACTATACCCATCTTTTGTGCTGTGAGGTCCACTTCAGCAAACATTTAACCACATGCTTAACTTTAAGTACATGCTTGCATGCATTACTGAGCAGGCACAGATTGCTTTTCGAGTGTGAAATGGAGCAGACGGGCTCTCAGCCGGTGTAAATCAGTGCATCCCCACTGTCTGCAGTCAAGCTGAGAGCTCGCCACAAGATAGCTCACGGTGCAACACTCCGCCATTAAAATTCTGCCTGTAGCCATTTAACAGTACGATTCTCACTGACTTCAACAGGGCAAGAGTTTTGTCTGATGGGTCTAACTCCTGAAAGCCCCTTTTAGGCTTGGGGAGACCTCCTACTCAAAACAATAAACAGTTTTGCCTTAGTCAATACTCATGGTAGTGAGATTTTCATGCTAATAAATGCATCATTAAACTATACACATGAGACTCAGACCAACTGCACGCATGAGAAAGGAATAATTACATTTGTCATGGAAGTCAAGGAGGGTACCAAATGCCACCTGAATGGAAAAAGCACAAAATGCACGCTCACACAGGGCTGACGAGAAATTTATCTGCTGCTTCTTCAACTGGGACTTTCAAATCTTGATTTAAAGCTCCAAACTATGAAGAAATAAGCTTTAGGGGCTCAGATTTAATGAAACCCCAAATAGAAGGTAATTTAGTTCATAAAAAAAGTCATCAGGAACAAAGCTCTGCCTATTGCCATCTGGGATCTCTCATGTAGTTTGGTTTTGCTTCCCAGGTTTACTGTTTTCGGGCTGCCTTTTTTTCTTTGTTGAACTAGGAGCTAATATTGAAATTAATTTAGCTTCATTACTACTCAGTGATGCAGAGCCCTAGGCTGCTGCTTTATTGACAAGAAACAAATTGTGCTGGCAACTGCAGTGCAGACTTTGGCTTGCAAATTGACACCCTGGCCATCAGACACCACCATCTGGGCAGGGGGGGAGGCAACTATCACACACGGCCCCTGCACGCTGCCTCCCAAAACCAAGGCATGGTCATATTTGCAGTCCTTCACTGCTCGTACTATGGTGGATTTATTAACTAATGTGCTTTTCAGCAGCAACTCATTGGAGTCAACAGCTTTCCCTCAGGCAAAGCAAGCCCTAAGGGTATGCTTGGAGATCCAAGAGCTCACTGGAGATGTGGCACTAAGGGCACAGATGTAGCAGCACAATACTTCTGAGGTTTCTCCAAAGTGTGTTTGTGACCAGGCCTGCCTGGCAATAGGCAGATCCCAACGAGCATCATCACTCTCTCATTTTATGACTGTTGTAACAGGTTCATCTAGCCTCATCTTGCTGGTTCCCAACATCCCAGGTGAGGTTTCTTCCTCTCCAGCTGTGCAGAGGCATTGTCTCCTCTGCTCATGTGGCTCCTTTGTTTCTAACTGTTTGATTTCAGTAGTACCTTCCCAGACCAAATTAACAGCTCCGGTCGGAACCTAATGTAATGGAAAAGCATCTCAATGAATCTTTAACAGACCAATTTTCTTATTTCCATTCCGTGATAGAGGTAACAGCTGAAAAAAAACCCCTGTATGTATTTTTTAAACACACTGTAAGATTAAAGCTTCATGGCTTTCCTTTTCCATGTACAAAATGTTTAGATAGATTATTTTGTAAACTATAAAGGATCTAGCAGAGGAGATGAATGACAGCTAGAAGAACAGCATTAGTGCCAGCAAGCTTACTGTAGCTGTGAATCTAAACAACTTGTAAGCCCTTCTCAGCTCACAGGTGGCTAAAAATGTTTTACTAACCAGATTTACTAGAAGAACTAAAGAGATTACAACCTTGTTTAGCACCTCGGGTCTTGCATTAGGGAAGTTGTTTGTGTGACTGGATGAGCCCATCTAAGTGGGTTAGTGAGGTAGTTTTGAGTATCCATAGAAAATTAATGTCTGCAACATGGCTGAAGTCCCAGTTGTGTTGAATTCAAAGGGAATGTTGACTCCTATCAGGGGAAGATACTGCTCAGTGTGTTCATGTCAGCTTGAGTACAGCTGTGATTTCTCAAAGAATTTGATTTCACGAAAGAGTAAAATAAAGAAATCTTTAATATTTTCCCCTTTTCAAGAGCATTATGTTCACATCTCTTCATCTTCTCACATTTCTCTAAGGATGGCTCTAAAACCTGTCTTCATTTTAAAACTACTTTGGTTTTTTTTTTTGATGAAGTATTTCCTTTGGGTGTATCATGTCTGTTCTATTTCACTAACATTTAAAAGTATATTTTTAACTAGGTGCAGGTACATAGGAAAAATATGTTTTGAATAGATGGCAGGATGGTTGTTCACCCCTGAAATATTCAGGTGTACTTGTTTCCTAAACGTTCATGAATGACTGAACTCCAGAATTACCAATGGGCTCTGAGGCATGTGCAACAGGCACTAAGGTGTGCTGCTCATACAGAGAGGTGAGTAGCATCTAGCGCTGGCTGATGACATTTGCATTGCTAGGGAGACCTGGTAGCCTGCTGCAGCTCCAAATAGCTCCTCCAAACTGGTAATGACTGGAAATTGTCACTCTCACATTGTGCCCAAGAAGAGGCAGTGGGAGACCTGCAGGTGGAGAAAACTGATACGCTTCTTTGAGGCTGATGGAATTGTGCTAATTTACCAGCAAAGTATGTACATTTTCCTGATGGGAGCATTCATTCCTTCAGTCAATGTCCAAAGAGTTTGCCATCATATATGATCATGTAACACACAAACCTAACAGCCATAGCTAAAATAGGCAACTGTTAGCATAAATAACCCATGATCAAAGCCTCCAAAATAATAAAAAGAGTTGCTGCTGTTGTGATTTTGGACTCCTTAAGCAAAGCAGAAAGTGGAAAGTGAAATGATACCAACAAGTGAATAGGCACTAAGACCAAAGTACTTTCTTACTCCTAGGTATAATTTTGAGGACAGTCATTAAAAAGAGTTGTAGTGACACTTTCCAAAGGGTCTTTCATATGCCCACTACTTCCTGCTCCCTGACTATTCACAAATGTATTTTTACTCACTTACAATATTTTTTGCCTTCATTTCTCAGCGAATAACAGCTTCATTTTGTAACCCTTTGCTCTGAACGCCTCAAGAGGTCTCCTTATGTCTCCATTTTTCTGTTCACAGCCAATGGTTTTGTTTTTAATCCCAAACTTCATGAAACCACATGATAGTCCATGCTGCCCCTCTCATCTAGGAACACGAGTCATTCTAGACTGCTTCAACCTTATTCTACTTCAGCCTTGAGGATGCCATGAATCACAGAATCACAGAGTGGTTGAGGTTGGAAGGGACCTCTGGCGATCACCTTGTCGAAACACCCTGCTCAAGAAGGGCCACCTTGTCCAGATGGCTTTTGAATATCTCCAGGGATGGAGACTCCACAGCCTCCCTGGGCAACCGGTGCCAATGCTCAGTCACCCTCACAGTAAAAAAAGTGTTTCCTGATGTTCAGTGGAAAACTGTTGTGTTTCAGTTTGTGCCCATTGCCTCTGATCCTGCCGCTGGGCACCACTGTAAAGAGCCTGCATCCATCCTCTTTGCACCCTCCCTTCAGGTATTTCTATAGATGACAAGATTTCCCCGAGCCTTCTCTTCTCCAGGGAAAACAGTCCCAGCCCTCTCAGCCTTTCCTCATATGTGATGTGCTCCAGTCCCTTCAGTCCCTAGTGACCCTAGTGACATTGTTGGACTCTCTCCAGTGTGTCCATGTCTCTCTTGCACTGGAGAGCCCAAAACTGGACACAGCACTCCAGCTGTGGCCTCACCAGCACTGAATAAAGGGTAAGGATTGTCTCCTCTGATCTTCTGGCAATGCTTTGTCCAATGCAGCCTAGGGTACCATTTGGTATCTTTGCTGCAAGGCCACATCTCTGCCTCATTTTCAACTTGGTGTCCACCAAGGACCTCCAGGCCATTTTCTGCAGAGTTAAAATGCTCCTGAGCTCTTGAACTTTGGTATCCCCTTCCTGTTATTGTCAAATTACAATGCATCATAATTGCTCCCTATTAAACCCTTCTTGCTCTGTTCTCAAAATACACAGTATTCTGTAATATATTTTCAGTGTGTAGAATAACTGGTGCTGAGCATGTGGCTTCTCTCCACATTTGTGTGTCCAACAGAAATATGTCTATTGTTTGTGTGACTGCAACAAAAAATTAGTCATAAGTATACAAAACTCAGTTTCAGGTCAACGCTGAACCATTCCAGGAACACTCTTTTGCTCTAGTTATTGCAAAAATGTCCACAAAATACTGTACAATCTTTCATGTCTCATATTATGCCTTTTTTGTTATTTATGGTTAGGAATGAGTAGAACACATCATACTTCTCTCTGTCTCAACCACATGTCTGACATATACATTTGGTAGTTCTTTGCAAGTATGGTATAATCTTAAATCACATGGTTCAATCATGTAAAATTATGTCTATAGCAGTGACATCTACAAGGGAAAGATTTACACATGGGATATTTCTTCTACCTAGAATATTAAAACTCATTTCCAGATGGAAAATATTTTTTTCATAAAAACTAAAATCTAGGCAAACAGTTAGAAGCTTGTTTACTACTTGTGTTTTCATAGAATAATACTGTAGTGTATAGCAAGCAGTAAAAGGAAAACAATAAACCCTAGTAAATGCATTTGGCCAGCAGTGTAATAGAGACGTGCCAAGAGCTGAATCCTCATTTTCAACATTCATTATTCTGAGTAGCTACAGTTTTAAAGGACCTTATAAGACTAACTGTACTGCATCAGACCAAAAATCTCCCTGCTCCTTCTGTTTCTGATGTGACCCAAAGTACACACTCAAGGAAAGAATATCATAGCAAGTGTAGGGTGATATTTCCTGCAGTTTGCTCTCCCCATTTTCAGCAATCTGCATTTCAGGGATTTCTTTAGCCAGAGGTTGTAACTGGAGCTTCATGTTTAACATTGCTGCTTCTTCCTCCCTGAACTTGCCTAGTCACAACCTGAGAATGAGCTCCACAGCTTGTGTACTTTGTGAAAAAGTGCTTCTTTTTTGCTTGTCTTAACATGACACCTGATGATTCCCTTTGGCGAGTGCTAGTTTTTGTGTTTACTGAAGTAGGGAATAATTATCCCTCATTTACCTTCCTCCTGCTGTTGATGATTTCCAATCCCTTTGTTATTGGCACTTTTACAAACTAAAATGTCCTGCTCCGTTCAGTCTCCCCTTCTTCAGAAGCCCTTCCCTGCTCCACCTCATTTCCCTTCATCTGAACTTGCCTAGTCCTGTTGCATACTCTTGAGGTGACAGGATTGGTGCACAATATTCAAGACATCGGGTGAGTGTCTTATTTTCACAGTGACATAATGATGTCATCTATTTTCTTCTCTCTGACTTTTTAAATAGTTCCTAAAGACCACAGCTGAGCAGTAAATTGACTTTTTCAGTACATTTCACACCGCGATTCCAAGATGATTTCCTGGTGCATTTGCAACTGATAACTCTGTGTTTGCAGCCATATAGGCACAGGAAAAGGCATGGAGAAAGAGACCATGTCTATTAAAGCTATTTTTATTTTGCATTTTCCTTGTTGCTACTGTCGTATACCTTTTCAGTATTTGGACAATAACATGAAGGGTTGCAATTATCTGACATATAAATATCTAGTCTTGTGATCCCTATAATGGCACTTAGATGAAGAGAAGAGCTGCTCTGGCCTGTCAAGTGTAAAAGTGGCACACCTCCTGAAGCACGTAAAAGATCTCCTCAGAAACGATAGGGATAAATGTCAACAACATTGTGATGTATGTTGTGGAGATGAGATCTAAGCGTAGGTAGGGAGAGAAGCTCAGGCTTACCAGACCTACACATGGCAGCAGAGGGAGAGGCAGAGGCTCGGTGCTTCAGTGAAAACACAATGCGGGGAAGGACAGTTGAGATTTATTACTATCTGGGGAGGCCAGGGTCCACATAATCCAAAATTGAACCCGGTAACTGAGAATTAAAATTAAAAATTTAAGGGGGGGATTTTTAAGCTAAGATTGGGAAAAAGTCAAGTCACGCGAAAGAGCTCATACTTCAGGATGGTGCATCTCACAAAAATAAAGTACAAAACCTCTGTATCTTCAAATAAAGGATACGGTGGAAATACAAAATGCAGCAAAGCAACAGCAAAGCGCAGCTTAACAAGTAAATCCCCATTTCAGCACATGCATAAAAACTGGCAGGCAGGTGAAGACTGAATATATGTGCCTGTTTGTACTACTGCTAGAGATCTGATTCACACTAAGGACAGAGAAACTGGAAGGTCTGGTTTAAAATTGACATAAAGAATAAAGTAATATCTCAGAAACTTTGTAGAAGGAACATAATCAGAACAGTTATGATTTCAGGGAGTAAAATAATAATTTAAGGAGTGGCTGGAATCAAATAAGATAAATATTCTAACTGTGTGTACTGGTCTTGGCTGGGATGGAGTTAATTTTCTTCATAGTGGCTAGTATGGAGCTATGTTTTGGATTTGTGCTGGAAACAGCGTTGATAATACATGAATGTGTTAGTTACCACTGAGCAGTGCTCACACAGAGTCAAGGCCTTTTCTGCTCCTCACACCCCCCACCAGCGAGTAGGCTAGGGGTGCACAAGAAGTTGGCAGGGGACACAACCAGGACAGCTGACCCCAACTGACCAAAGGGAGATTCCATACCATATGGTGTTGTGCTCAGTAATAAAACCTGGGGGAAGAAGGAAGAAGTGGGGATGATCGGAGTTACAGTGTTTGTCTTCCCAAGTAACCGATACGCATGATGGAGCCCTGTTTTCCTGGAGATGGCTGAACACCTGCCTGCCACAGGTAACACAATAGTAATAGGAGACTTCATCTCTTCCAGATAGACTCGATACCCCTCCTGACATGGCATGTTATAGACAATATTATTTTAAACACTATAAAGTATTGCTTTTTCAATTAATTGTTCAGAAAATCCACAAAGGAAAAGCCATTCTTGATTTAGCTTCATGCAGAGCATGTGACCTGTTTCAAGATGCAGTCACTGAAGTTCTTGGTAAAAGAGGCCATAAAGTATTAAAATTTGACCCTCTTGTAGGCTGAAAAGTCAAAACACAAATCCACGATAACAACATTAAACTTAAGAAGTGGAACTATAATCAAGTAAAGAATTTTATTGAGAGCACACTGAAAGGAACCATTAGAAGGGTAAAATGTTTGCAGGTAACCTAAAGACCACTTCAGGACATCACCATATTCCAGGCTGAGAATAAAAACTTAAAGTTTTTTCAGAGGGCAAAAAAACCCCAACCCCAAAACATCCCAAGCAAGAATGATTAACAGTTCAGTGAAAGAGTAAACAAAGAAATGCTTTCAGAAGTGGGAGTTGTATCAGTATTTGGGAAGGAGACCAATTAATTCTTGGCATCCAGGATTACACATTCTAAAGAAGCTTTCAGAATTTTGCAGCGTTCCCATGAGGGCCACCGTGTGAGCAGTCTGAGGCACGAAAGGGCTTCAGCTATGAGAAAAAGATGCTAAAGTGATTCAGATATGCAGCCGCTAACCTGCCAGCTGTGGCTGGTAACCTGTTTCCTAACATAGCCTTGAGGCCAGTGGAAGAGACAGTGACACACGTAAATAAATTTTTGGAAAAAAAAAAATAATCCTGGACAGGAGAAATTCAGGAATTACAAAAAAATAGATCAAATTTCTGCATAGGTAAATTAGTCAGAATAGTAAACCCCAAGTTAGTACATGCATAAATAGATAATGGGCATGCATCCGCATGCCTTCTATGAAAGGAAGAAATGTCTTGTGAATCGGTTAGATTCTTTTAAAATTAGCAAGGAGACTAATACCCGACAGTAAAAGACAGATGACTTCTTGTCCTTTTTTTTTAAATTGGCTTTCAGAGAAGCTGAATAAATGTATATCTCTGATTAAATTTGGAACTGTTTCTAAAACAGCTCAGCATTTTAGAACTGCCCCAGAGTATATCAAGTTGGCAACAAAAACCTGACACATCATAAGCAAACATATGTCTTCTCTGAAAAACTTCATTTGAGTGTCTAGATACAGCCTACATCTTCTAAAATGCAGCACTGAAGTGCTGGTAATGTCTGTTGGGAAACACAAAGAATATACGCTTCAGTGATTTCGATTTTTGAAAATTTTTTAGTGATACACTTAGAACTCATCATGAATTTCAACCTCTTCTTTTTTACAACTACACTATATAATCGTTCACTTCTACTATCTTATACTGTAGAGTTTGTTTTAATTTTCTTTGTATGTGTGAAGCTATCTTTTGACATTTGTTTAGACCAGAACTTTGAAAAATTCCCATCGTTGCTGAACTTTCCTGAAGTTTTTTTTTTAATTTTTTTGAGAAGACTACAGGCCACTACTCATTGTTTTAATTTGCAGTTTCTGTAATTCCAAATCAAACCTAACTAGACTATTTAATCAAGGGAAAACTAGAACATTACTCAAAAAGTATAACAAATAATGGCAAAAGCAACAAATTGTTTCGTAAGGGGCTTTAAATGTTTATTCCAAGGTATGCTGATTGTGCCTAAGAGCAGCAAAATGTAAATTAAATTAGTACTCAAGCTTATCATTAGGAAACAAGCCCTTTCTTAAAAAAAAGGAGAAAACCCCCTAAATTAAGCCCAATGTGGGTTAGGCCCACCCGTTACATAAGCCACTAATCCACATCAAAACCCTTTTAGTAACATATGGGCCATAATAATTTCCGGTGCTCTTTACTTCTTAAGCATAACAAGCTGTTAACTGAGAGGGACTTATATTTGCATTTGTAGTTACTAAAGAGATCAAAACTGGAATTTTCCCATAAGGATCATTAAAGCCCATTAAAAAGTCTGAGATTCACGGCTAACGATATTAGTTAGCAAAGAGTAGTGTTAAGGCATGAGGACTAAGTGATCCAAATCATGGTCCCTGGTGGAAATGCCATGGCAAAGGTACAGTTTGTGCGCCGGATATTTTGGGGGCCCTTGAAAATGCACGCAGGCTGTCTGCGTTAACATCTGCCCAAGCGCGGGGGTGAGAGAAATGGTGTACTTTCTTCCTTTTGTTTTTAAAATGAGAACGCATTACGCGAGAGTATTTTTGTACCATCTACTAACAAGTTTAGATTTATTTTCTTTAGATTACAACCTTTGCATTACAAAAAAATACTTGATGATAGAGTATCCAATTAATTGCTAGCTTTATATGCATACAGCACGTAATGAATTTACATGAGTGTAGAAAACCGAAGCAATATTCATCCTCAGTGTAATCCCCCTAATTATGGATGTATGTTTCAGTTTTCATCTGTTCCATTTTTCAGAGCACTCGCTCTCCTTCCACTCATTCTTTTCCATCTCTCAAACCTTCTTCCATGGCCATATGCCCCCTAAAAAATAGCGTCTCATTAAGACATAACTTAATCTTGTAGGCCAGATGAATGACCTAACCACTATTCCTCATGAATGCCTAGGATTTACTTTAAATTGTGAGATATTTGCAAGTACAGTTTGAACAAGTCACTTTTCTCTCAATCTTTCAGGGAAATATAGGGACGTCACTGAAACATATAACGTATCTCTGCAGGGAAGAGAGTCCAAGGTTGCCTCTTTGCTCTGCGTGGTATAATGCTGGTCTGAAAATACAGAATTGGAGCTTTAAACTTAAATGTTAAGCTCTGCAGAGAAGGAGCTGGTCTTTTTATTTGCCTACAAAGAGCCATGCTCACCTACAGTGCCGCAGGAATCAGAATAATAGTAATGCTTTAAAAAAAAAGTAGATATAGGCCAAAACCTGGCATTAACTGAACTCTAATAGCTGCTGCATTGACTGCAATCCAGACAAAAAAGACGAAAACTAGTCACCGTAGTGAAGAAGGGGTGAGGACCTCCAAGTACAAAGCTGATTTCTGGCCTTTGTTGGTATTTAGCTCATTTAAAAGTAAGCTGAAAATTTCAAAGTAATTTTTTTAAATAGAAAATTATTCCTTTCTTTTTTTTCCTTCCCCTCCTCCCCCCACCCTCCAACAATATGTTCTAGTATTGTTCACTTTACTTGAGAATATGGTGAAAAATCAGGAAGAAATGTGTGGCGATGACTTTTCTGAATGGAAAGAAAATGCCAAACAGGATTGCTCTGCATGCATGTGTGCTACAGAGAGGTGGTGGATCAGCCTCTCTGCCCTCCTCCAGCAGACGGAGCAAGAAACTCCCAAACAACAGCCTTGGTCACATCCTCCCAGGACCCTCCCAGGGTTCCTTTATCGTCACCTTGAGCAGGAAGCTTATCTTCCTCCTTTCCAAAGTATAAACAAACCCCAGCCTCAGATGATTTATAATTCTGGCTAGAGGGTCTTCTTTATTTATCAGATAGAAGTTACACACAAAAAAGCCTTTTTTGCTTTATATTTCACCTCTAATTTGGAGTACCCAGTATTCCTCTAACCTTCCTTTGGCACCTTAGGACTCCCCTGTGGGAACCAAAGCAATGTCTAAATAAATATCAGCACAGTACAGTGTGGAAATTAAGAGAGAAAAAAAAGGTTATGTGAAGTCAGAAAGCACACCCTCTTTAAAACACCACTTTTTCAGACAGGTGTTTTCAGTAACATTTATTTCCTGTGAATTCCCCCATGGCTCGTGTCCTCTCTTCAGAGGCAGCACTCGTTCTTGAGGAAAGTGAATCAAACATTAAAGACTCTTCTTGGAGCAATTTCTCAGAGCAGGCAGCATCCTTCTCCAGTCAGAAAGTGTGAAGATTGATGCCCGTACCGAACTAGTTCCCGCAGAGTTGATGGATAGGGTGTCCATGGTCCTTTCACTGATTCTGCCGCTGGCATGAGCCAATGCATATTTTATGCAAAAGATGAGGAGTTTGAGGGAGGGAACAAAAACTGCTTGGCCTGCAGAAACTAAAATCAATAGTGGTGAAACTCCCTCTTTTAATGTACAGGACTTATAGGCTAGTAATTAAACTTTATATTTGGCCAGGATCAGCTCTACCCATTAAGAGCAAGACCTTTTTTTTTTTTTTTCTAGGAGTAACATTACTTAAATGTAACAATCCACCAAAACTTTGCTGGCAGAAAATGAGCCAGTGTCTACTCATGAAAGGCCAGGTAATTGGTATAAGGTTACTGGAGCTATTATTTGGAAAGTTTAGGGAAAGCATTCTCTCTCCAGATTTTGCATGAAATTTAGAGAAGTTAGCCTTACAGAGAGAGATCTAAGAGAGATGCTGCCAGACTTGTCGTGACTTTCTAGGCCACAGGTGCCAATGGGCAGTTGCATACTCTGTAAAAACCCTATTCTGCTTTCCCTTCCACCTCTGCTGGTCTCTCTGAGAAACTCTGAGAGAACTAAACAGAAGGGAGCAAAGTTTTGCCCCCCATGGCCAAGTGATGATCAGATGCTACAGAAATAAGACATCTGAATACAAATAAGATAAATAACCATATACAGTCTTAAGCATGAAAAATCTTTTAGGGGGATAAAAGAAGATTTATCTTTGCCCTAAAGTGGTTTATGAGACCAGCCTTTAGATGTGTAAGCTACAAAACAGAGAAACTATCTGGGAAATACTTGATTCTGCAGAAAACTAATCAAAATCAAGCTCTCCAACAAACGTGTTCTCCCAGGAGGAGGCAATCCCAAACAGCCAGTTACTCTCCATTTCGGAAGCTAATTATTGAGCACATGCTAGGTCTTCCTCTCTTATACATACACTCTCCCAGCATCTGAAGAAGCTAGATACAGAAAAACAAATAGCGTCTGTTCCCTGAATACAGACGGCCAGGGA
This sequence comes from Chroicocephalus ridibundus, assembly GCF_963924245.1. Lineage (NCBI taxonomy): Eukaryota > Metazoa > Chordata > Aves > Charadriiformes > Laridae > Chroicocephalus > Chroicocephalus ridibundus. Next base: position 104,951,916 of record NC_086284.1, read on the forward strand.
AGAAATATTCCTAGGCTCGTGTAGCTTAACTTCCAGCTTAGCATTGTACTCATGTATAAGGCTTTTGAGCCTGGAAGATTCACAGGAAGATAAGAACAGGTCAAGACCCACTTCTTATCGCAGTTATGCAATAATTTGCAATCAGGAGGTTGTTCAAGCAGATGCATTATCACTATTTGGGGAATACTGCTGCTCTCTGCAATGTGTCTTAAGAAATTAACGCTTGCCAAGTGTTTTGAAGAGAGCTCTCCCATGAGGACTGCCGTATTGTCTCTTGCTGCTGACATGCACCTTATGTCCAATCTTAGGAAAAACTGGGGAGGCGCACTGTCGGTATCTGCCACATTCCCCTCATGACTTTAGTTCTCAGCTCCACAGCCCCATTTTTGCCATCCAGGGACGCTGGTTGGGTGGCACATGTCCAGCTTGTGCAGGAGCTCTCTTGCGATGGCAGTGGCACCGTGCTGGTCAGATGGTTAACCCTCTCTCTCTGCAATGTACATTTCCAAACCACTTGCCTGCAGCTACCAACATATTATCTTGGTCTGTATAGCCTCCTCTCAAATTGCTTTGGAGTGAATGAGTGAAATAGCAGGCTGTAAGTACCCATGGTACACTGGGAGCAACACATATGGATAAGGGCTTTTTCTCTCTTACGTGCTTGAGTCACTGTGTACAATGGCTTGTGATCCTGCCGTAATATATATATATTTATTAAACCAAACTGACTTTTTTTTTTGCTATAGTCTCCTATGTAATTCAAAGCCTGACTGGTCTATTAAGCAGAAGGTTTTCCTTTCTTTCAGCTAGCTATTTAATGATCATATGTTGATACTATCTAGGTGTATTGATGAGAGCTTCTTCATTTGGAATAGTGACTACATCAGCAAACAGCTAACACAACTTAATTACACATCCCAAAATTATTCAGTTATATGATACCCATCCATGTATTCCAGCAGACGTATCTAACTGAGCATCACACAGACCTACAAGAAGTCAACAAAACCAGTTTCATTACAAGCTTGTTTGGATTTCAGTTCAAGTCACAAGGCTAATACTGCACAGGCCATAACTGCCATTTCAATACATCAAAAGGACATAATTGAAATGAAAGCAAGTAATTATGACATGCAGATAAAATGTATTTTAATGCATGCAAATCTACTGAAGTTCAATTTTAATGTATGTCATTGACCGAGGCAAATTCTGGTAATACCTATCTGTAACACTATTCCCTTCTGCCCTTTCCTCCTGTCTACTACTCTTCCCTTCCCTCATACACAAATTGAGATAACTATGATGAGTAAAATGCACCAAAACATTATAACAACACGGTTCATCACGAATAGGATATTTCACTGATTTTTCTGATTGCACTGTGAGAATCACTGAGTTCAAAAATTCAGAGGAACAGCCAACTGAAGGGCATATAATGAGAATTTGGTGTATTTCAGTCACTTAGTCATTTGCATCCTCTTAATAAAATTAAACAACCCCTCTTACTCCATTTCTATTTCTCAGCACAGCATTTAACATTTTTCAGTCATTATAAAAATGCCTGGTTTCTTTCTTAACAGTAAAGATGTTGAAGTTGTAACAGTGATGCTACTAACAATTCACACTTTTTTCCCAGAGAAATGCTATTCATCACGTTATACCTGAGAAGCTTTATATGTTTTTGAAATTTGTTTTAAAGGTGGACTTTGAAAGGGAATTGCTGTAAATCATTTGAGAATAGAGACATGTGATATGACAATGAAGAGTGCTAAGGCCAGAGGCATTTCCCTCCCCAAATTTAAAGAGTATGCAGTGTTTAAGAAGTATCATTGACATGACGCCAGCTAGCCAAGCACAAGAGAAGGAGTTAAATCACCGATGGGAATTCAGGAGAGTTTTGGGTTGGATTTTGTCTTTGCTATTGAGTTCCTTCCAATTTAATGGATATATATATACTTAATCCCTGTATGCTTTATATTCTGCTATATGAAGCTAAAATAATAGTACTTTCTGCCATGATACATCTTTCTTGTCCTGCTCTGCACACTCTTTTGGACAGGTACTGTCTCTTACTATATATCTGTGCGGTACCTAAACGTAGGACTCTGAAAGTGATTGATGCATTTTAGTAATAATACAATAACACTTTCTATCAATGCTTCTCTGTAGAGGGTGCTCCCGGCAATAAGATCTGAGGACTTAGTCAATTCATCCTAATTTACGTCATTCTCTGAGGTATTAGCATAACATCTTGCAGTGGACGACTTTAAATAAACATGTTCAGAGGTATTACAACTCATGTATATTATCTCGAACACTGACTCCCACAAGGACAGATGAACATCATGTACGGACGCTGAAGAGGAATATGTAAGTTTAATTTGCAACTCTGGCTCTTTCATGTGAAACAGAGCTTAAGGCTGATGAAGATCTGCTGGACCAAGAGTGCCTGGCTGTGCCTTGTGCAGCTGTTGTTTCTTCTGAACGTCATTTTGATGATGGGCTGAAGTAAAATTAATGGCTTAACTTAAATCCGTGGGCATGCTTATTGACTAACTTTAGGTGCCTAATTACTAAGCTCATCTCTTAGGCTCCTTCTGTGCTGAGAAAGGGGCATTTCAGAGCACCTGAAACAGGCTTCTGCTTTTAGCTGCCCCCTGGAGGAACATGTTTCTGTTGATTAACTACACAGGGAACCTACTTCTTAGTTTAGACATTTTAAGGTCAATGCCACAAGTTATTCAGTGTGAAATCCATAGCCCTGCCTCAACTCCATGGTTGCGCTTTTGGTTTTGTTCTCTATCAGTCCAAAAATTCATTCTCAACCAAAAATCTTCACAATGGTAGATGACATTCTCATCGATCTGAGTATGAAATACAGCAATATTTATTAAAAGGCTCAAATACCAATGTGCTTAATTAGGACAGGTTTTATTTTTGCATTAAAGAAGTGTGGCATCAACCTTTCTGGTGTGCTATAGCCATTTTGTGCCAAACACGATGTTAAATGGCAGGTATTCCCTGCACAGCCAGCGGGTGGTGGCAGGAAGGTGGCACAGAGCACAGCCGGCATCCTGAGCAGCACGTTGGTGACCTGAAGCTATCTCTGTCCTCTATTCTGCCATGGCCTCCTGAGCCAACGTCAAGGTCGAAAGGTACCGTTTATGAGACTTGAGTTCTTAGGTTACCATAAATACGTCGCTGCTACTGTGGCTGCTGCTCTCTCATTACTCTTGCTGTTTCAGTGGACCCATCCTGATACCATTCATCCTGCAGAGTACCGCCTGCAGCCGGGGTGGTTTTTGGGCTTTCAGGAAGGGTGTTTCTGTGAGTAGTATGCTCTGTAGCACAGGCATGACTGTTGACACGTGACCCTCTTTGTCCAATAGTTTTCCTATGTTTTATATTTTTCAGATTATCATTAATTTCACTAAACGTCAATATAGATTCAGTTCCCTTTCGGAAGCATTCTTAGAAAGGCCTAATGCTATTTGAACATAATTCATTATTATAAACGAGCACATAATAAATGGCCATGGTCTTCCAATAAAAAAAGAGCAGCATAAATTGCGGAATGCAACTTTTTACTGAGGTTATATAGTAAATGGCAAAGTTTCTTCATTGTCTTCACTTCTTGCAATGCCAGCTGCCACTGGCTTCCAAGCACTCTAAAATAAATACTCTAACATAGTATTTTGAATCTTTTTCCCTCGCGATGGGAATTTCACTTGGCTGACAAAGTGTGAATTAAGTCTTATCTCTAGCACTTCTATGCCATATAGCCAGTGACCACTTTTGAGAAAGAAAATATTTCCTTTGACATTTTAGCTGAAAGTAATGTATTCTGTTTTGTTCTACAGGTATTTCGCATAAGGGCAAAGTCCTGTTATATTCACAAAGACAGAGTTCAATGGTGGCTTACCGGTACCTTTTGTATCTGTGAAGACAGCTGCTCTATGGCAGTAGCATCCAGATTCAAACAGAACAGGCTTTCTGCCATAAGCAAGATTAGTTTATTTTTGTGTCAGCAGAAATCTTTGCTTTTCTTCATAGCTTGGGATTAAAATAGGCTTATTTATTTAGAAAGTTACAAGTTATTTTCCTTGGCAGGTTATTCAGATAAAAACACTAAGCAACTTGTAGTGCTTTTACTGGAAAAGGGAAAGGGCAAGTTTTTGGGACAAGGTAATGGAGTTACCATTCTAAACTTTCCTTAAGATGAACCAAGAGAGTGAAGAATGTGGTTTATAAATGAATCGGAGGAGGAGCTTCTAACTCCGGTGCCAATAAAAGTCAATCTCAGGATGCTATGTGTGAACACAATGGGCTTGACATGAGCTAAACCAAAACTCTGGGCATGCTTAGCTTCTTTGCATTAAGAAGTCAGGCTGCAAATAATGTTTGACTAGTTATAAGGCCACATCAAAAACAGTATCTTCCTTGGGGGAAAATATGAAAACGTTGCGTGGGTGATGCTTCAGAAAACTGATAGCAAAAAATCTGAATTCTGGGCACAAATTCTACTGCTCCGTTCTACAAAATTGTCACCAAACTGCAAAGCTGGGTGCTTGGGCGTAGATTAGGATATCAGAACAGTCAGAATTTAAGAAAGGAGATTAAACAGTAATGCTGTCTGTTAAGAAAATGACACACCCTTAGTAGCCAGATGTAAATACTTGTACCAACCAGATCTAGAAGAGGCAGAATAATCACATATACCGCAACAACACAGCTAAGAGGAATTGGGGTGGTCCCACAACATGATGGACAGGGAATGGCATAGTCTATTAGTACATTTACTTGAACTTTACAATCAGCCAGGCTGCCATATAAGTAGGCATAGATGCATAGCTATGTCACTTTACAACAGTAAATGCCTAACAGTGAAATGTTTAACGACGGCTGTCTGTGAGCAACGAATGGTAGAATAGGGGAAAAAAACTCAGAAAACTGGCTTAGTAGTTAAGTAAAGTAAACAGCAGATACTCAGTGCATTAGTTTCCCACATACTTTTGTGTCAGAGAAAGTGAGGCAGAAAGAGAGAGAACTTCATACTTTCCTCAAGGACTGTGGTTGTATGAGACTGGTTGACCTGGGAAAGTGGCAGCAGGATTTAAATTAGAGTAGCAGCAAATTTAAGTCATCTTTTGGATGCAGTGTGCTTTGTCCCGTATATGTTATAGGAAAGAGCTTCCTGAACAGCGCTGACAAGAACCCTGATCCTTAGGTAGCCACAGGAATCAGAGAAAGTCATCACATCTTCAGCCGGTGGAGGGACATCTGATATGTGACAACTAAAATATACCAGACGACAGCAACGATATCTAGTTTAAAATTTTCTCTTTTCTCCTATCAGAGAGGACAAAGCATGCACATTGAAATCAGTAGCCCATATGTGTAGACAACATAGCGCTTTTTGATATGAAAAAGAGATTCCAAGTGACCAGCAATTTTGGAGGTTCATTTCTCTTCTGCCGCTGCTCACCTTATAGTGGCCCAATATTTTATTCTGCAGTTCAAATTTCAAATACTTTTTTTTTCTTTTTACTTTGAACTTAGGTTATTCTTCCAGTTATCTGCAACTTGTTGATAAAGCAGTGACCATTCTTATACTTAAGGTTTGGCCAAAGGTATTTCATCATGAGGTCACGGACATTACAGGTCTGCAAGCAGAATTAGTGCCTCCCCACTCTTTCTCCAGAAAGGTAGCACGGGTAGATAGATGAGACTAAGTTTTATTCTCAGTGCTGCAAAATTTGCTCTCCAAAACATGAATGAGCTCTTCACAGAAATATTTGTGAGGTTTGTTTGTTGTTTTATAACCTTGGGAAAATATATGCTTTTTTTCTCCTGGAAATGGCCAAACTGCTTCTTGCTAACTTTTCAAGAAAGGTAAGTTAAAAATGAGGCATGATATCTTGTGAAATTTAGTCAAGTCCTAAGAAATTACATTTAGAGTTTTGTCAGCATCACTACTAGAACATCATTAGTGACGAAATAAATCTTTGGTGTTTGCTAGGTTCCTGTTAAAGTTATGGAAATCTGTTTGAAAAATAAAGGCTAAAATGTGCATAGTTGCTATACAATAAATTATATATTTGAAAAGGGATATATGAAGACAGGAATCTAAGCAATAATTTTTATCTTTTCCTTAACTTAAGATAGAGAATCACCACACTACGAGTTTTTTATATCACACCTGTTGTGGTTTGGGCCAGACTGGTCATTGAAATGAATGACAGTTCTGCCTGGAAAAGTTTTAAACTATAATTATTATAATTAGAATCATAGAATCATAGAATTCCTGAGGTTGGAAGGGACCTTTAAGATCATCAAGTCCAACCATTAACTTACCCTGACAAAAGCCACTTCTAAACCATGTCCCTAAGTACCACATCTACCCTTTTTTTAAACACCTTCAGGGATGGTGAAAAGTTTAAAGGATACACATGTGCATTCTACACTGTTGCATTCGGTGAATTGCTTTGTTATGTGTGTTAACTGATTGGGCTTTTTTTCCGATTCTTTGTCAACCAGTCTGTTTTTCCTTTCCATGTGTTTGTAAGGGAGAGAGGTAAGCCTCACACATCATCTCTCAGATTGTTCCGCTGAGATCAGTTATCTCCACCACCTACAACAAATGAAGAGATTCTGAGATTTGATATAAGTTCATTGCATTTATTTGGTGTAAAAAATTCAGAAGACTGGTGGTCCTTGGACCATAGATCTTCTTCTTTGTTACAGGCTTAATGAAGTGAAAGCCTGTTAATTTAGGTGAACCTCTGATATGCTTGGGCATGTGTGAGATGAAAGATGTATCACTGATGTTTCTTCTGGAACTAGAGTATGAAAACGATGTTTTAAAGCTGTGTACAACATTCTGACAAACTACTCCCCCAAGGCAGAAAGAAGTTTTTCACACCCAGATTTTTTTCTAGAAAATGTCATCACCCTTCAAGCCCCCCTTGACCTGTTTCTGTAGCTGTGTGTGTAACATATCTATGTGTAGCGTATATATATATATATGCTACACATATATATGGACTATGTTGGAGAGTGGGCTTCACATGGGATTAAATCATTCCAGCTCCACTGAACTTGGTGCTGCTGCACTGAGAAGTGCCTGAGACACAGATGGGAAGAGCTGGGATGGGGGGGTGGGGGAAAGTACCAGCCAACATCTTCATCTCTTATACCTCTCCTTACACTCCTCCCCTGAGGACCTGCTGCTGCTCTCGCTGGAGACAGGATACGGGGCTCATGAACCTTTAGTCCAACCCCTGGCAGCTCTTCCCATAATCATTTCCTTAGTGTGACTTCAAAAGCATGTTGAACTCTCTTGTGTTCACATTCAAGGTCTCTGAATTTGTCTCAGAATACCTTTGGGGCATGGAATTACTGTTCCTCTTACTTCTCTGTAGTTAACAGCTAGAGGAACAGAGATTCCTAGAAGTCAGATTTTATACAGGACACTTACTCTGTAAAGACAAGATAGCCATCATTCTCGCTTTGGCCTTTGATATAAATGTTTTCCACAGTGTCGGGGGTTTTTTCCCTGTCAAACAAGAGCAATAACCATTAAATATCAATTAACCTTAATACTTAAGAAAATCATAGAGAATGAATCATTTAAGAGATGCGAGCAAAGGTTTTGAGCTCAACAACCAAGCAAGTGCAGATGTATGTCAATTCTTGTCTGACCCACAATTTTCCTGCTGAGTGAAGTAAGAAACTGAACAGTTTTTTACTTTATTTTGTTGTTGAGCAACCCAGATTGGGTGGCTCTGCTTGAACATGGGGGTTGGACCAGATGATTCTTTACTGCAAGGGTGGTGAGACACTGGAACAGGTTTCCCAGGGAAGCTGTGGATGCCCCATCCCTGGAAGTGTTCAAGGCCAGGGTGGATGGGGCTTTGAGCAGCCTGGTCTAATGGGAGGTGTCCCTGCCCATGGCAGGGGGGTTGGAGCTGGATGATCTTTAAGATCCCTTCCAACCCAAACCATTCTATGATTCTATGTTTCTATGATTTCAAGAGGTGCCTTCCAGGCTCAGTCATTCTGTGATTCAGACAGAGATGTTGCTCAGTTTTGAATGTGGACCCCACATCCTGGAATTCATTTCAAACTTTTATTAATCATGTAATTAAAAATAAGTGTTTTTGAAAGTCAGATGAAATCACAAACATGGAAACATGGCAGTAAGATGATATGTTCTTTAAGTATTTTTTTTTTTGTTATTTTCACTAATATTTCTCTGAAGGAAAGTTTTCAATGAAAAGCCCTGAAAATTCCACATGTGGAAAAGAAAACACTGATCTACTTTCATGTGGTGAAAGGGTACTAGGTCACAAGCACTCTTAATGATGAAGACCTGACATCTTTACAGATGTGCTTACATACTAAGAACCCTGAAGGACTTGCAGGCGCTTTCTTGGGGAGGAAAGGCCTTGGGGACTGAAGGGTCTCCAACAATTTCAGGAACCAAACACGTCCTGCCCTTTGGTTCCTAGGATGGCCACAATCCAATGGGTTAGCCTTGATCTATCTGCCTGACACAGCCTTTCCAAAGCAGCTTCTTCTCCTCCAGGAAATTCCAGGTGATCTTAGAAGTGGACGTTTGGAGGACATGCTAGCTAGAATATTTTAACAATACCATTTCTTTAATTCCTTTTTGATGATGTTTTCAATCAGTAATTTTCCATACAATATTTAAACATGAAGATGGTCCAGTAAGGTTATCAGAAAATTAGTAAAGCTAATAAAAAGCCTTGTGCTGAAGCTAATGCAACCATAAGCAGTATCAGAGTATATGCGCACATTAATCAGCAGCTCTCAGAATAAAACCAGCTCCACTGAAGTTGAAATCTACTTTAGTGAATACCAGGAGGATCCTGATCATATGATCATAAAAATATCAGAAGAATAAGTGAAGATTTTTGGCCACTGCATGCTTCCTGTACTATATCTAATCTGAGAGGAAAATGAAATTTTTGGAATTCAGTGTCAGCAACGTAATCCCAAATCCGCAAAGGCAAATACCTCATCGATATTGGTGTAAGATGTATTTACTCAGGCTGTTTTGTTGCTCCATGGGTACTTCAGCTAAACTTTAGTATTATACTAAGGAGCCTGAAAACACCCTTCAGTGCAACACAACCAGCTCAGTATTTTTAATGGCACTCCTCCAGTGACAGAGGTTGGATTTTTGGGTCCCTGGATTATATCACAGTTCAGGATAAGAATCTGATTGATTTCAAGTCATTATGTCCGGATTTCAAGTCGTTTTGGCTTATAACACTTAAAGTGTTAAGTCTTAAATCAAATGGGAAAACTCCATCAATTTGGAAGATTTAATATTCCCTTCTTCTCTTTAATACAGCTCTAGGTACAATCCATTTTAAAATGTGGTAGGTTTGTAGCCCCAAATGGGCTCTGCCCTTACTAGCATAAACTGGCATAGGTCCAACAAAGACAAATGGAGCTATACTGATTTGCCTTGCCCTAAATTCTATGTATGATATTAACACTGTTGATACGGATAATCAGCAAGACATGCAAGTATACCCACTTATGAGCACCGAATACTTAAGCTTTCTCTGGTGGTTTTTTTCAGTATTTTGTTTATAGTGGTGAAATACCTTTCCATTCTTCTTTCTGCTTTGGTAAAACATGTAAAGGCAGAAGTAATCAAAAAACCTTCTATTTGTCATGGCGAGAAAATCAGCTTACTCACAGCAGCGTATAGATTACATAAGTAGGAAAGAATTGGAAATTAGTGTTGTGAAGGAAGGCTTAAGTAATCCAAAGCAGTAAAAATAACTGTGCTGATTAATTTCTGAGCTTGTGAAAGCATTTTATTCATTCCTAAAAGACACCACACTAAGTATACTCACAGCTATAGAAGTCACCCTATATCAACTGGATTGTTTCAATTAACCTGTACTTCAAGCTAATGCAGAACCACAAGTCAAAAGAGATCTAGGAAAGCTGGCAGTGGATTTCTCAATTACAACATCATTGTTTCAGATATGATCATCTCCTCCTGACCCTGTCTTTGATTTACATGGCGAGCTAACAGTGTCATGGGTAGAGAGGAAAAAGGTACACTTACAGCCAGTTTGAGTCTTGTTATATACAGTGCTTTCTCCAAAGGGGCATTAGGTGATGACAGCCCTAAATTTTTGACACAACACCAAAAAATGAAGGATTTTGGCTGAGATGTGTTATCTTCTTCTGTTTCCTACAGAAAAGGCAGAAAAGTGTTTCTAGTGGGTCTAATAATGGGATAGTCATCAGCTAGTTGTGGAGAGCATTCATGCAGCAACACAACGGAGTGGACAGAATGTGAATTAGTCAGGACTCAGGACAAAACAAAAACCCAGGTGGGAATGAAGAATATGGAGAATGTGACTGTTTTCAACTCACAACGTAATGCTAATGCTGAGGTCTTCAGCATCATTAGCCATATGAGAGGCAAAAAGCAAAACATGCAAGAAATTGGCTTACAGATGCAATGTAGCAGCTTAAGTTTAATTTGAACACTGCAGAGGAGAGTCACTTTAAAAATATGTACAAGTTCCTTACAGAAATGCAGTTTGTGTAGGCTTTGGGTTATAAAAACGACCGTAAAAGTCTAGCATGTTAAGGCATGGACTTTAGGATAACACAATTTGTTTGTACATAGGAACTTCAGGCTAACTCTGAAAGAACATTTCTCGTTAACTTGACTGCATTTAATACTGGAATTGTTTTCATGTATAATTCCTTTAGTAATTATAGGAAGTATATTAGATGAGAAACTTACTTCAAACATCAGAATATTAAAGAACTTGATCCAAACCCCAAAGTCAATGGAATGGGCAGCCCCCTGAGGAGCCGAACACAGCTGGAAATGAAATGTTCAATCTCAATCCCTGCAAGACCAACATGATGTTAGCTGCAAGGGGAGCACCAGCTAAGAGCAAGCTCCAGACACTGTCTGTTCAACTTGTCATTAGAGTTAGGGTAAATATCTGCATTGCACAATCTACCGACGTTTAGACACATGGCAAGAGCAGGAATTCGTCCACCTCATTCTCAGACACATGAATAGCAGGTACTGGACACACCACACTGCCCCAACTTTTATGCACTACTAAGAAATACAGTAAATGAGCCTGAGCAGAGCACTGCGTTAGTGATGCTAGACATTAGAATGACACAGAAGTGTCTTTACATGACATGTCCTTCTTGATAGAAGAGCCACAATGGCATGTTTTCCTGCTGTTCCCATTCATCTTGTCTGGAGATGTGTCCTCCCCCTTGGGCTCTGCACCTCCATCACCCTCAGGGACAATGCTGAGGGTCGAGAGGTGGGAGCTATGTGCAGGCCTCACTTGTATGGACCAAGGGCAGCCCGAGGTGGCTGGATGACGTTGATCTTGTACTTTTGTATTTGCGTATATAAAAGTACACATACACAAGTACACACTGATGACCCTTGTCCGAACATGGAGGAGTCCAAGTCCGCCCAAGACTCGGTGACGCTGCAGCACTGCTGTCTGTCTATAGGCACTCGCCTCTGTGTTGAGATCTGGCCTTGATGAAAACCCAGCAATGGGCACGGGTCATTCATCAGTACTAATAAAGCTGTCAAGAGCTGTAGCATAGGGAGAGGCCCAGGTGGGACCTCACGTCTCACCACAAGTAGCCCTGTGGGAAGTACAAATGAGATTGTTAATGAAAGCTTCCTCTTCCTCCCCCAAGGAATAAAATCCTCCCCCTTCCTGTGTGCCACATGCCAGACTCTCTGCGCCTAATTCAGGGACTATTTGATCCTTGGGTTGCAGCCACAAGAGCATACTGTTTCCAAGATATATGAACTCCAAATAATTTCTGTCTGCTTCTTAGTGCCTCCACTCCAGCTCCACCTGCCCATCTTCTTTCTTCATCTTTCCTTCTAGGACTCCCATTTCTCCCCTCCATCCTTCATTCTTAATAGGCTTCCTTCTACTTCTTTCCTTTCCTTGACAATTGTATACCAATTTAGTCCTCTAGTATTTGTGCTAACTCTTATGCACATAATAAAACTTAAGTATGATCAACATCAAGAAAAAAATGGAAAGCACAAGCTGCTTTTCCATGTTCTCTTTGACTGTGCAGGTGAAGTGTTACCTGCTTTGATGCTCACCCGTCTACTTTTTCTAATATAAGCTTTTTCCAGAGGGGAGAAGATCTCCCTGTGGATAGTGATTGAAGAGGAGAAGAAGCACAAGCAATCCCGCGTTCAACCAATTCCTCTCACACATAGAGAGAGGAGAGGAAAGTCTGCTAATAGATAATTGTAGAGTTCTGAGCAGGGTTGGTATGGCATAGCAATGCGTACTGCTTCATTCCCAGCGCTGCCCGCATGCGTGCCTGCAACAACGGAACCCCTGTCTGGGCTGGAAGCGCAGTGCGTTGCCACAAAAGAAACAGTAAATATAAATAAATAAGATCTGGTAACTCAGATGATTAACGATACACATGTACATAAAATATACATATATTACACTATATTATATAATATATACGAGTATGTAATATACAGGTATTAAAATCTTCTAACTAGCTTTTTAAATTACGTGCCGATAGGTATATATTTTAACACCTGTTTATCTATACACTAAGTTAAAAATTCCATATATTGTTTTTTATCACAGATAGCTGGTCATATTTTATTATCTGTGGATATGTAAAATAGATCATACAAATGCCAAGTGAAAGACGAAACATTCACAGAGCAAACACAGTTTCTGTGATCCTTAGAATGCCAAGCTTTAAAAACAAAAACTACTGCTCTCTGTGAACTTAATTTTGCCAGGGGCTACATAAATGATGATGCGAGCGATCAAAATATAAATCATACATGTTTAAAATGAAACATTCATTGTTATGGGCAAACTTATAGTCTTTCTGAAGTAGTGGAGGATATTTTCCAAATTCCTGATTCATGTCTATGGATGAGTGGATAAAGGCCTACAAATGTCAGAACTGCTGTTGGCACTCCTTGCTACTAGTCCAGCTGGGGCTACCCTTGGGAGTAGGGGCATTTTGGTCTGGGGTGGACTGCGCTGCACAACACGAAGGATAAGTTGCAGAAAGGAGTAGGGCGCTTCTGAGGGACCTCCAAAGTCTGCACTAACCCCTAGGATCTGCTGAAGCAAAGAGGTACCTACCACCCCAGAGCTGCTCCAGCTGGTGGTAAGAGGTGAATTATCTGCTGGAGTCCTTGAGAGGGCAAGCAGAAGCTCTCCCGTCTCTTCCTGCATTGCTGACTGCATCAAAGCAGGAAAAAAAGATATTTCTGGAGAATCAAGGGAACTAATTCCCCTGCTCTTGTCAATCCAAGAAGAAAAGGGCAGAAAATAGTAGGTTCATAATATCCTTTCTCCCTCAGGTCCCACTTGATTTCGTCAATGCTGGGGTACTACAATAATAAAGTGAAATACTCTCTTTTTGACATTTAAGTCACTCTTTGAAATAAGTGTGAAAGGAGAAAAATTACTTAGGACACATTTAAATAATACTGGATAGAGATTTGGAACAGTCATTAATTTACCCCACCAGCTTACTCATAATTAATATTAACTCAATGGCAGAAAAGAGAAATATGCACTGGGGAAAACAGTACAGTTTAATAAAAAATAGTATTAATTCTTCTCCCCTCTGCAGTATCTGCTAAAAGTTTTGGGTTGTTTTTTTTTCCGTAGAAAGGAAATATGACAAGAGCTTCAAGAGCAGAAGCATTGCTCTTGGTCAAATGTTGGAAGCTCACATTGATTCCTCTCATTTTAGTGGAACTTTCTAGGTTTCTATTAATGTGACTAAGAAGAAATTGATAAAAGTATTTTCTCCAATGGAAGATGTGCCAGGATGTTCTATGTATATACAGTAGAAGTCTTCTTTTTCAAAAAGTCTCTAGTGTACCATGTATTGGAGAAAAAACATGATAGGTCTTTGGCTGAGAAAGGTTTTCAGTAGGTTGCATTTGAGTTGCAGGTTATTTATGTCTTTTAGCTAAATAGTATGGTGGATAAAAGTATCTACTGCTCAGGGAAAAGTAGTTTTGCAGATTAATGTTAGACCCGTTCAATGGAGTGGATCAATGTTAGTTTGTTAAGGGATTCGCTGTAGCATTTTTAGTGAAAAGAGTTCGGAAAGGGGAGAACTGCATTTATGGGTTTGGGAACATAAATAAAGAGAGCACTTGAACCAAAAAGAGCTTTTTAAAATGTGATGTTTAAACTTGTTGTAATCATGGTGCTATTTTCATTGGGAAAATAATTTATATTTACTTTCCTATGTATGATGATGCTTCAGTAAAAATACTTGTGTCTCAACTTTTTTAAGTTTAAAAATTAATTTAACCTCCTCACTTAGGCGGAATTCAGTGATGTTTTGGTAACATGCTTTTAAAGAGAGAGGGAAAAAATTATAAAAATAATCTTTGACTTCAACTGAAGCAAAATTGAGGGCATGTCAGGAGAATCTGGAATAGTTCCACTCAAACAGCTCCCTCCTCTCCCCTGCCAATGCCAGCACGGCGCTCCATCACTCACATCCACCAGCTCTGCTCTACAGACCAGATTTCTTGCCTTGTCATGTCGCCTTCCACAGATCTCTGTAGCAGATCTCCCAGGACAGCTGTTCTTCACGGGCAACGTCACCCTCAGAGGCATAGAGGTTATTTGTGTTCCCGCTGGCTGCAGGGATACTTGGGGCTTTCTCCTTGTGTGTTCCCAGCCAGTTAAGTGGAGGACAAATCTCCTCTCCTCTCCTCTCCTCTCCTCTCCTCTCCTCTCCTCTCCTCTCCTCTCCTCTCCTCTCCTCTCCTCTCCTCTCCTCTCCTCTCCTCTCCTCTCCTCTCCTCTCCTCTCCTCTCCTCTCCTCTCCTCTCCTCTCCTCTCCCTCTCCTCTCCTCGGGATTTCCTTCTCAAGCACAGTGACGTGGTGTCAGGACTAGAGGCAAGATATGTGGAGACTCAGAAATTAATTTTGCAGGGGGATAAATGGGGCAAGTTAACAGCGAGAAGGTGAGGGAGTAATAGCAGAAAGCACTGAAGAGGCCAGTGGACAGATGACAGGAATGGAGGGTGGGAGATACCCCAGCATTTGGTTGGTCTGAGAGGGAAACAGTGGTTGAGAAGGGGAATCTGAGCTACTGCACCATCTTTTAAAAGTTCATCAGATGAACAGAGCCCGTCTCTGGCAGTGGCAGAATTTTTCAGGTATGTGGGACAGGTTCACTGTGATGACAAGGTCTCTGTGGTGGGACAAGACCATGGTCAGCCACAGGAGAAGGTGTGAGGAGGCAGGACACACCGGGGAGGTCCAAATGCTGATGGAGCAGCCAAACCTGAACCTGAAACCAAAGGAGCTGCAATGGATACTGGGGCTCAGGAGATGAAGAAAACGACAAATCATTTGGGCTTTTGGTTCCTATCTCCTTTGGAGCAATACTTATTTTGCAAATGATCTTGAAAGAAAATGTTTGAGCAAGTGGAAAGATAAAAGGGCAAGAAAGGGATGATTTTGTCTCTTCTTTTACTCCTCAGTTTCTTTCAGCTTTTTTCTAAGGCACATTCAGAGTGAAAGATTTTTTTGAAGATCCCAACAATTTGTTGGAAAAGCAGAACGTTGATTTGGTGTGGTTATTTCTAGATGATGCTATCAATTTCTGTGTTATCAGGTGTTGCACATAGGTTATGAAAGACCTGGGGAAATCTGATTTATTATGTTTCCATTTGGAGCTTTTACTACTGTGATATTCTACAAGCTGTTGCTGAGTCTTGTTCTGTGTGATGGTAGAAGGCTATTGGGAGACAAATGTGGAAAACACAGCCTTCCCAAATGAACACTAACTGCAGCCTGTGGTCTCAACTTAGAAAACAGCTCAGACTGGATAAGGTCTGGTCAAAGTCCTGAGGACAACACGAGGCAGCTAAGATTTCTCAGAACGCGACCAAGAAATTGAGAGGATTTCCAGATTTTCCTACTTGTTTGCATACACTTGTCCTTCTGGTATGTTGACCACATCCAAAATCAAAACCAGAGTTCTGAAATGGATGCAAAATGTGAGGGAGGTGGTTTACATCCCCAGACTCACTCATGAGGCCCTGATACCAGACAAGGTTTTAGCTATTTAGGTAATAGTATTACTTAAACTGCAAATTGCATAATAATTACACGTTATGTCTAACTGGAGTTTGATGCTGTGAAACAAGAATAAAGACTTCAAATTCCTGTGTAAAGGACTCTGTGTTACCGTTTGTAATACAAATGTTCTATGTGATAAAAACAGACTTTGGTTACACACACTACCTTTCACTATCGAGGTATTTCAACACATCTTACTAATAAATTCACCTAAATATTGGCAATGCAGTGAATCAGTGAGCAAATGGGGCAGCCAGTATGAGCTGAACAACAGCCCACATGTTAAGGCTCTGGGCATTCAAATCTGCTAAATTGGAAGGAAAAAGATTGGCAAGAGACCTGGGCGTTTTCCCTACTCTTTCTGAATGAAGTCCAAAAGGAGATTAAAGATTCGAGGATATTGATAACCGGAGACAGAATTGCAGAATCACAGAATGGTCAGGGTTGGAAGGGACCTCTGGAGATCATCTAGTCCAACCTCCGCGTCCAGGTGGGTTTGGAATGTCTCCAGAGAAGGAGACTCCACCACCTCTCTGGGCAGCCTGTTCCAGTGCTCTGTCACCCTCAAAGAAAAGAAGGTTTTCCTCATGTTAAGATGGAATTTCCTGTGTTCCAGTGTGTGCCTGTTGCCCCTTGTCCTGTCGCTGGGCACCACTGAAAAGAGTCTGGCGCCATCGTTGCCCCTTAGATATCTATAGGCATTGATTATGTTCCCTCTCAGTCTTTTCTCCAGGTTAAACAGACCCAGGTCTCTCAGCCTTCCCTTGTAAGAGAGGTGCTCCAGGCCCTTGATCATATTTGTAGCCCTCTGCTGGGCTCTTTCCAGTAGTTCGTTGTCTTTCTTGAACTGGGACCAGCAAGATGAACTGTAATGAGATGTCTCATTTTAAAATATCAGTCAGAAATAAAACAACATTCCCTGTAAAGAATGCCATGATTCTGTGTGATACGGCTTATTGGATTATTTACTTTACTATGTTGCAAGTAACAACAGCCACATGGATCAGACCTTACTGTAAAATTAGAAACCTGGAAGATACTTCAGGGAAATTTAAGTCAGTTTAAAACTTTTTCTGTCCCTTTGTGTTTCAAATTGGCCTCCTTCTAATTCTAATTTTTTTTTCATAACTATTTTGAGAAAAGTAAATTTTTAAAGTCTCTAAGTGGACAGTTTAAAACCCCTCTTCTTCTCCCCCAGTTTTCCTGTGAAGACTTGTGAAAACACAACCTTCCACTTCATATCTGCTGTGACCAGTACAGGACACAGGGGTCGTATACACAAATAAAATGACAAAAACTGGGCAAAAAAAGATCTTCCACAATAGCAAGCAGACTATTTTTCATTTCAAAGTTTGGCCAGTCCTTGCAGCATTAGAGCCAATTTAAATTTTTCCATAGCTGTTTGTATTTTTTTAAAAAACCATTGCTCTTTATGTACAAAGCTAGGTAACACAACCTAGGTAACACTTAGCTACACCCTGAAGCAGAAGCTAGTACCTCCTCCGAGTTTCCTTTGAGCCTCCTGCTACAAGGGTTAGGGGGGTGAGCAGAGTTTGGGCTGTTCAGGTTTCTACTGCTGGTACCAAGTCTCCGCAGACCTCTGACATGCAGTTGTCATTAAACTCTTATTTTTCCCCTTCTGTTCAGTCCATGTTCTTAAGGGCTTCAAAGAAGCATAAGACTAAAACCAGCGGTATTTTCAAAAGCATATAGTTCTGGCCAACTCCTTATCTCACTGAAATGAACGTTGAGGTGTCTTTAACTTTTGCAGAAACCCATTTACATTGAGGACCAGTGGTTCTGAAAATACCACTAAGTGTATTTTCCAGATGAAATATTTCCCTTTTTTTTCCCTTCAAAATAGTACCGCTCCTCAGTGAAGCGGAACTAATACGACTTCCCTTTGGAAACTGGTGCTTGCTGTTATATCAGTGTTATTTGCTGTGCCAGCGTCACTGTGAAAATAAAACTTGCCGGTCCAGTCAGAGCCACTTCTACTGCAGAGTGCTGTACAGTGGGGGAATGTGTACCTGAAGGGCAGCTGTTATTAGTCGTTGCTCCGTGGCTGAGGTTTCCCTGGGTTAGGAGACACACGCCTTCTCTTATGTAGAGCCATTTGAAAGGCAATGACAGATTATAAAATTGTGCCAAAGTTACCCAGCCATTCAGCCCAGTCCAGAGTGGCCTGATGGATTCCTTTTCTGCCTCCTACATGAGAGCATACGCTGCAGTTATTAACCACGCGAGTGATTTAATGTAATTGTCACCTTTAGCTGGTGTGACGTGCCTGAGACAGGCGAGGGTGCAGGCTGGGCCTGTCTTTCACCTTGTCTAAGGGCACATCCCACAGGAGTGAGAGACGGGGGCGGCCGGTCACGCAGAGCTGTGAAAGCCCACTCAGGGCCAGAGCAGCGATGGCGACATCCGCAGCCACGGCTGGGAGCTGAGGAGGGGTGGTGGCCCCAGAGGAAACATGGGCCGAGCTACACGCCGGCACTGTGGCAGGGCAGCGGGAGACAAGGCATGGAAGCTAACGGGAAATGAAGCTGCTTCACCCCAGGGGATGGCAGGGAGCGTGTGCCTGCCGGTGGATTTAGCTCTCTTCCTACAGAAAGGATGTCTCTTAGGTAAACAAACGAAAAATAAACATCCCGGGCAAAAATTCTCCAAGATGCACGTAATAAGTGCCGTAAGAAATGTAAAGTGGGGCACTAACTAGTATCCTGGCTGGGAATGTCGGGAGGGAGAACTCCTGAATAGCCTAAATTGCTCTGTAAACAGTAGAGGCAGGCTTTTCAGGAAACATTTGAGACTGACTGGGAGATATAATGTAGACACTTGCATTTCCATTGCACTTCAGCATGTGCTGCGGCTGCTCTGAGGAGTTAATTTCTGGAACAATAGTTAGACAGACTGGAGAGGAATACAAAATAAACATATTTAAATTATTTCAATTTTGGATCTCAGCAATGCAATTTTAGTTCTGTTGCTAGGTGGGAGTCATTCTCCTATTATGTTTTTTCTTTTTTCAGAGCAGCTCAGGACCCATATGTTTATTCTGTAGTGAAGCATTTTGAGTTTCACTGAACCTTTAAAACCGGGATTTTAAAAATAATTTGAGAACGTCAAGTCACGGGGGCAAAGCACTCTGCTGGCCATGTCAAGGCCAGAGAGCGTGAGGGTCCCTGTGCCCAGCTGTTCAAAACTGGCCTTGAGTTTTCATGACTTGAATGTTGTGAACTCCTGATCGCAGGTGAGCAGCCACACAGTCCCCTTGCTGAGGCTCCTGCCACATCTGGGGGGATGCCCTGTGGGGACATGTCTCCTGTCCCTCGCTCAGCTGCAGAGGTCCAGGGTAGCAAACACATCGTAGAAATGGTTGCCAACAGGGCAAACAGCTGACGGTGCCACCTTCCCTCCACCTCGTTCCCCTGAGTGTCCCTTAGCCTCCAGAAATGGTGCACCATCGCCTTATCCCATGCCACCCCTCTAGGAGGGAGCTGCGCACACACAGGGCTGTTCTGCCCCAGCTTTGCCTCTTGTCCGGATTTCAAAACAGCCATGAGGAATGTGGGGGAACTGTGGGGGCTGAAGGAAAGGAATTGTAGGGAAAAAGCAGAAATTTTGGGGCTGACAGGCACGGGGTGGGGATAAGCTTCCCCCAGGCCAAGGAGGGGCCTCCAGCCTTGCGGGGAGACACCCGCGGGGGCCGGCACAGCACAACGCGGGGTGGGCGGCGGCACCGTGGGCAAGGGAGCGTCTCTGCCCCCTCTCCCTGCCCTTTGTCCCTACGCCTGTCCCTGCCCCTACCCCTGCCCCCGCCGGGGAGCGGCAGGACAGTTTCGCCTGTCCGTGGGTGCGTGTCCCCGTCCCGCTCAGCCCCCGGAGCCGCCTCGCCCCGCCCGGGGCCGCCCCGCGGGAGGAGCCGCCCCCTCCGGGTCCCCTCCCTCCCCTCCCGACGGCGGCGGCGGCGGCGGCGGCGGTGGCGGCGGGGGGCGAGGGCAGCGGGAGCGGCGGCCGGCGGCGCAGCGCAGCGCGGCAGCGGCGGGAGCGCGGGCGGCGGGGCGCGGAACCCCCGCGCCATGGGCGGGCGGCGCGGAGCGGCGGCGCGCAGCCGGCCGCGCCGGGGGTAGCCGCCCGCGCCCCGCACCCGCGGGAGCCCGGCATGAACTGAGTGAGGCGGGCGAGGAGGATGGCGAGCGCCTTCGGCCGGCGGTGGCCCCGGCGCCCGGCCCCGAGCGGCGGCGGCGGGGGGTTCCTCTTCGTGCTGCTCTGCGCCTCCGCCGGCCTGCCCCGGAGCGGCCAGCAAGTGCTGCGGATCGGTGAGTGCCCCCCGCCATCCCCGCGCCTCCCCTCCATCCCGCCCCGGGCGCTGCGCCGGGTGTTGGCTTGTGCCGGGGCAGCGGGAACCGCGTACCTCCCGCGGGGTCGCGGCGCAGCCCGCGGGGAGCCGCCGCGGCGGGGCCGGGGCTGCGGGAGGCGGCGGCGGCTGGGCTCTTCCCTCCCAGCCCGCCGCTTTCCTCGGCGGGGCGTTTGGCCGGGGAGCGGGGCGCAGCCCGCCCCGTTGGCTCCGCTGCCGGGCTCGGCGGGGCCCGGCGGCTGCCGCTCCCTCCGGAAAGTTTGCCCCGGTGCGCGGGAGGCGGGACGCGGGGAAGTTGGGCACGGGGATCCCGGCGGAGCGGGGATGGGGATGGAGATGCGGATAAGGACGGGGATGGGGATGAGGTTCCCGGGAGCCGCTCGGGGCTGGCGGCGGGCGAGGGGGGGATGTCACGGCTGAAGCGCTCCGCGGCCGCGGGTGGAAAGTGCGCCCAAACCCAGTCGGCTGCCGCTCTCCCCGCCGCGCCGCGGGGGACGGCACACCGCATCAATGGTTCGGTGGCCCTAAAATGCGTGCCGAAAAGTGCCGAGGTTTCCCAGGTCGGAGCGGAGAGCGGAGAAGCTGCCAAGGGTAACCTTTCGGGATTTTGCCCTCCATCGCCCTCGGCCCCCCAGCCCTGGGGTGTTGGGGGGGCTCCGCGAGTGCTGTGCATACGTGTCCCCCCTAGAAAACAGGGATTTATTTTTAAGTGGAAAACTCCGCACCATGGAAACGGGGCTCAGTCCACAGGAAGCCTCGCTCCCTACAGTGGGTTTCTTGTGTCACTCAAGTGAGACGGTGAATACAAAGTATCAAAAGAGTTAGGGGTTAGGAAAAACTCTGGAAGAGATGGAGGCAGAAGCTGCCACGCTTCTGCTGCTCTGCCTGTCCCTCTTCTGTTTGACAAACGCAGAACATGAAGCAAAAAAAAAAAAAAAAAAAAAAAAAAAAGAAAAAGAGAAAAGAAGCTGTTTATGCCACCCGGGGAGATGCGTTCCTAAAGGCATGTTCCTGTGTGAAGGAAAAGATTGATGCCTTTCGACCTGGCAAGCGTTAACCCCACTCAGCTTTACTCACATGGGCGCTCCTTCGAACATCAAGTAGAAGGCTCCTCAGACGCCTAGAGAGCAAGGGACCCGATGACTGAAACATTTAAATAAATTAAGGGACACAGTCCCTTCAAGTGCTGAGCAAAGGCAAGGGGAGAAAAACAAGCAGAAAAGCTGAAGGCACTCGGCACCTTGCAGCTGAAAACCTGTAATAAGTTTATTACTGTCCACGTTCAGTATATGCTCACTGTTTTCAGGTGGGATGCAGGTGAAGTTTGCAGTTTCTCTGCTCACCACTACAGTGTAACCGTGCCAGCCTGCAGCCGAGGGGAATGGCTGTCTGGGCACATACACAGAGCACACGAAACGTAAAGCTTTGTGCTTTCACACACTGGTAAAATTGAGGCCAAAGAAACTTGTGGAAGAAAGTAAAACATGTTCAAATAACTTAGCCACATGCTACAGCAGGTTGCTTTGGAAGTACGTGAGCATCGTTGCTGCTGCTAGGCAGCCTTTACTTGCTTAGCTTTAATGGGAATAGCCTCTGAAGGAACAGAAGCATGCAGGAGTTTAAAGCGAAACATATTTGCTTGAACATAGTGTAAATGCTTAGCTCTGTGGAGGATGAAACCTGGGCTTCACCGCCGGCATCAGCATTGCAGGGACCCAGGCAGAGATTTAGGGTGGGCGCTACTCCCTCTTGTCAACCTCCCCGTTGCAGAACTTGCTTTGCCTCTTCTGTTTGGTCTAGCGAGGCTCCCAGGCAATTGCCCACGCTGCTTTTCCCTAAAATTGTTCTGTGTGGTTCGTAGACTCTCTGCTGCAAGATCTATGCCTATCTCTGGTTCGGCTTCGCTCCGTCAGTGCGTGCAGTGATGGTACCCTAATACTGAGTCAACTCCCTTACTTCCACCACAATATAAACAATAAGTGTGACAAACTGCTCAGCTTTCAGCCACAGCAGCCAAACATACATCCAAAGAGATGCTGCCGGAGAATAAATGCTCCTTGTGTGTTACCTGGTTGTCGATGCATAAAATACTACACGTATTCTTATTACTATAGTCATCCTGCCTATAAAGTAATGATGTTATAGAATATTAATCCTTCACATCCATTAACAGCAGTAAGTTTCTCTGTGGAATCTGTCACTCTTAGAGGTGACAAACAGAACTAATGGCAATAACTCCTCTGACACTCTCTGTGATAACATAATAAAATCATCCCAAAGCATTTCTGACAGTGAAGAAAATGCTATTAAGCCATCAGATTTTCTTCTTCATGTTTTAGTTAATTAAAGAAAGGAAAGCACTGCTATACAATGGTGTGGCAGTTTGCACCTGAATTAATACACTGGTAGTTTAATTGCATTTTCCACTGTTAAGGAGCTTTTGGATTTTTATTTTTTTAATTTTTCTGGCTTATAATACAAATGAATGGATTCTCTTGTTGGTATTTAATTAGTTGAGAAAGCACACGCGAGCGATAGAAATTCTATCTATTTCTCAGCATCCAGCTAATGATTACTTTTCTAGCCCTCTAAACAAGAAAATGAGGGATGGCAATATGACCCATAAAACCAACTCATTAGGATAAAAATAATGGATTTTGAGATAAGATACAGTTTTCAGTCTCAGGTAATACAATAATTAAATTTTAGTGTCTTAGTGAGTATTTCTTTCACGTTCACGTTAAAAAGCTTTTCTCTTGATATACGAACTAATAGAGCTGTCCAAGGAAATACCATCTTTTTCTACACATAACCCACTAGACTGTATTATATAAAGGTATATTTAAAGTTCATGACCCTAATATTTTTGATTTAATACCAAGGAATTTCTAGTTTTTACACTGAGTCAACCAAACCTTCTTATCTCTCCTACTTGTACCACTTGCATAAAATACATGAACTCAAATAACAGAAGGAAGACTATAAATTAAGGCAAGCAGGCACTAAGTTGCAGAAACGGCCTCCAAGAAGCTCAGCAGCAACAAAATTTATTTGTTAGCACTGGATGCAGAGCTTCCTCATTTCTTACTGTACGTCCTTAAGGACATTACAACTTCTAACTAGGTTATAAGAATATACTTCAGTGATATTACATGAAAATTTATAAATGCTAGTCATTCAAGCTACACTCTGGATTAGAACTAACCAATAGTTGAGAAACTATGCAAGTTATTAACATATCACTGGAGTTAATTAAAAAGAGAATGTGGCAGTTTTCAACAAATACTTGTAGGAAGCTATACTTGGATGAATCTTGCAATTAATCTCTAAAATTAACAGCTTCTGAAAACGAGCAAATGAGTAATTTTTAAGTTTCATAGAAACTGCTTTAGGTGATGAAATAGATACCCTTCAGTTTGTACCAGAAGTAATTTCCAGTAATTTGTGTGTTTCTGTAGTTACTCTGCACTCATCTATACCTTGCGTAAGCAAAATTCCCAATGGTTTAGTGAATTGTGTTTTTAAAGATGCAGGATTAGCCCATAATATTTCTCTGCGGTTGAGAAATACAGATTTAAAACAGACACACATAAGTCAACCTAACCTGCAAAATACTATTTTCCAATAAGTTGAACTTTTCAACATAGATTTCAAAATAAATGCCTATATTTCCCCAAGCAGGGCTAGAGTTGTGAAGGTTTTTCCTGCGTGATGTTACCATTCCCACACTGTGAGAATGATAAAGACAAAAACCTAATTAATTTCTCTGCAAATCTGCTACTTTTTGTCAACCCTGTTCAAGATTTTGTTTGTGAAGGGAGCGATATTAGTACACATTTGAGCTTCATCAGCGTGACATGGCAAAAAATGTATTTGGAAAGTCGCTATCATATTTGAACGTCATTAAAAATGTTAATTTTCAAAAGTATTTCTTACTAGGCGTCTACAAGTTGTTTTATTCCATAATGCTGTAGGAAGTGGGGCTGCATTTGCTATCATTAGATGATCAGGCATTACTACGTTTTGTTCACCAGATCCTGAATGCTCAGTGGTTTATCATTTCACTGCAATACAATTTGCTTAAATTTCCTCATTCTACACTTAACGTAAAATGATTTTCCTACAAGTATTTCTAAAGGATTGCTGCCAAAATGTCCAAACAGCAATTTTTATGCATCTCTCTCCTTATTGGATTTGAAGGTACGGTAAAAAGTGTGAGACTGTGCAAGGATTGGCTTGCACACTTTAAATGGTTAATCAAGGTAAAAATAACCCTATAAAAGGCAGATGAAAAATGTACAGCCAGCACCGTAGCAGGGCACTCGAAAGGTCAGTGCAGCCAAGTGGCCTCAACGTATAGAGTGAGCTCAGGGAAAGCACTGGACTGCATAACGATTTGCATAGTTTCACCCTACGTTATTAAAATCATGATCTTGTTGGTGATTTCTTTGTGTTCTGCCATTTAGGCTTGATGATGTGGAGGGGTGGATTACTTTGGGTTCCATACCATTGTATTTCCAGGTTTTTATACTGTGGAAGGTGTTTGCCGTACTGGGTTGCTCCACTGAGGAATATTAGAAAGTCGTGAAGCAGGTGCTCAGCTGATGTAAATGGGCGTCCTTTTATTGAACTCGAGAGAGGACGCCTGTTTAAATTGCCTGAAGAGCTGCCTGGACATACTTAATATATGGAGATTTATGAAACTTTTGCAATTCCCCTGACTAACCTACCTACGTACCACCCTTCCTAATGATGGGTAGGATCCGTCAAATTAAGTCCTGCCCATCTTTGGCTCTTGTTTTATGCCAGTGCAGTCCACGGAGCACTTCTGGAGCTCGGTCCCAAGGCCGAGCAATGGTGGTCATTGAGCACATGAAGCTCGCCAGTGTTATGGTGACCTGTTACACCGTCAGCTCTTGATACCTCAGTGAGGGTGTTTGCTGGGTGTCTGTGCCATGGCCAGAGCATCCTTATTGCTGGGGTGCTGTAAAGTGCTGCTCAGGATTTAAAGAAACCATAGAGGAGACCTTCACTTTCCAGAAAATTGGTGGTTTTGTGTCTCTGTCGTCAAAACATACCTACATCCTAAATATCTGCTTTAGCATGAAATAGATGAGCTGTAAAGGTGCACGATAGTCTTCAAATAGTCTATAATACTAAGGCTCTATGATTATGCCGAAGGCAGCCAGACGATCAGGGCTATATTAAAAACACCGAGCTTGAGTTGCTTCTGTCTTGGACCACTTGTCAGTAAAGGTTGATGGAGAACAGCAAAGAAAAGGTCCTGAGACCAGAAAATGAAAACCAAGGAAGCAAAGCTGGATTTGCCTAGCTTGGACCAGAGGTAGGACAGTTTAGACAGTACTGAGGGAGATAAAAACATTTTAAAGATACATCATGAAGATATGTTAGTCCTGCATTTCATGTCTTGGGAGATATGTGGTTAACTATGGCAAATTTCACGTAGCTATCTTAGTGACAAGTCAAGTGGGCTATAGGAAAATGAAATGGAAGGCATGCCAGGGCATTGGTATCTGTGCCGCAGTATTTTATTATTTTCCCTTAAGTTATGTAAGGTGTATCCTAATGTGCCCCTGTGCAACATCGGTCTGTAGAGCTGTGGTGAGCTCCAGGTGGCCAGATAAATAGGACATCCTGCTGTGCTTCACCAAGGCTTCAAATGCATTTATGTGACATGTGTGCATCAGTTCAGACAGTTAAGATTTTGGTAAAATACAGGATGGAATCTTCAAAACAATGAAATTGATGAAATTTTGCCGAAGGATAAGAATCTTTCATCAAGTATTTTGTTTATGCAAAATGGTTGATGCTTAACCTAGCACTTTTTCAATTAACAATTCATAGATAGTACAGTGATCATTGCAGGAGGAACAACCCTCATAAATAAAATAAAATTAAATTTCTCCGAATTTCATTTCTTGCTTAATAGCCTATTTGTAGTGTTCAGGTGTAATAATTATTTTTTTTTTAAATTCCTACGACTTTCCCATAACGCCTAATTTGACTTATTTGGAGGGCATTTGCCTGAGCATCAGCTCTTGCTGTAACTATAAGCTCCTCCATATGGCCCTGTCTTCGCTTAACGTTTTCCATTCAGACCGCAAGTACAATCTCAATACTGTTTTTTCATTACAGTCTGTTTTGTATATCCTGGTCAGTAATAAAGCTTAAATCCCTCCCCCCCCCCCCTCAATTTTTAAACAACTGCCTCTAATCTTCTTTTCTCAGAAAGGCTTGATTTGACCGACTAGACTATAGATTGTACTGCAGTAAAAAAAAAAAAAAAAGAAAAAAAAAAAAGAAAAATCCTATCCAAGAACTGATTAGTTTTACTCCACAGCTTTGGATCTGTAACTCGCAAACCCAGTATGTCCTACTTTTTGCTTGACTTCAGATTTTAGTTTGCAGTAATGAGTTTATGATTTGGGGAAAGCTTTGAAATGGGAATGTTATTACCCTTCCCTCTCTCTTTCTTTCTCTTTCTGCTGAAGGTGATACATATTATCTAGAAAATGATTAGCTTTCAAATGATGAATTTGCTTTCACCGAGCAAAATCAAAATTCAAAATTGCAACTGTTTCATTTCTAAATAGGCATCTTTTTGATTTCAGCTAGAGGAGTATCTGATAGTCCTGCTAAAATACCTGGTTTGGTTTTTTTTGTCATTCCTCTGACAGTGCAGAAGGTTCCTTATATTATTTTTACAGCTTCACCCATGCTGAGGCACTAAATTAGGGCAGCACAAATGCTGGGAAGTATGAATCAGTTATATGGCCCAGCAGTATGGACGAAGAGTTAGAAGTGGTCTCAGAGGCTCAGTTTTGAGCTTCTTTTCTTGAGTCCATCAGGCTCTTTAAAATTTCACCTTCTAGTTGTCTTTTCCTTTGGGCTTTCAGACTGCACCATCACAAGTTTAAGAGAGGAGCGTTATAAATTCTGTTGGCGTTAAAATTGTTCCCACATTCTGCCATCGGATCTGCACATGCAAACTTGGTCTGTTTCAAGGAAAGTTATGTTTAGAGCACATTGATTCTGGCTGGGGTTCAAGACCAGCCATCCTTCCATATTGCTAAATGGCACGGAGGTCCTGGTGCAATGCTGAGTAGGTGGAAGTGACAGTCAGAGTGCAGAAGTACCTCCAGAAATATGGAGCAGGACTTGTTTTGAGTGAGCAAGTGTGCGAAACTCATTGTTCTACCTACGTATGAAGGAGCTGCAAAACTTCCCACAGCCGTTATGTCCAAGCAACACTTCTGCTAGAAGCATTGCCACAGATGCTGAGGCTTTGCTTTGGCTCTCAGATGGAGAAGGAACAGAGCCCCCTCTGAATTCAGTGGTACAGGCAGCAAGACCTTAAAATCACTGCGATTTTGCATGCTTTCCTACAGAGAATAAAACAAACCAACAAACCAAATCCAACAAAAACCCAACACTTTTTTTTTTTTTAAATATCAAGCATGCTAAAATATAGTAAGAGCCATTCACAGCAACGTAAGTAATACAGGCTTTTCAGTTCTAAATATTTTGGACAGAATAAGTAGGAAAAGACACTAGTGTACACTGTGGATCAAAGGGTTTGAAAAAAATGCTATGTTAAAAGAACAACATTAGGTAACTGTAAGAAAAGAAGAAAAAATGTTTGAAGATAGGAATTTATTCTCGCCTTCCCCTGGGATGAGCGATGGAGCAGAGTCCCGCCAGGATGTTTATGAGGCACTTGGTGCCACTCACTTCTACTAAAGATCGCCTCCCCTTCCCCTCCCAGGGAGAGATGTGTCATTAATGTCCTCAGCATGCAAGCCCGATCCCCAGGTGTGTAATTAGGCTTGCCTAACCTGCCACTGCTGTTTCTGCAGTTAATGGCAGCCCGGATGTCAGCCCAGCGTATCCTCAGTATTACTTTAGTTGCTTACTTTAGTACTACGTGTCTCCTACCTGAGAGCTTTGGCCTTCGTGGTCCATGAGAGCACACACAGGTAACTCTGTGCTTTCCTGCAGTGAATAGCAAGAGCAGCCCACGCACCTGGGCTTACAGCTATGCCTCTCAACAGGTAAATCAAAGGGCGTTACTTCTCTTTACGAGTCTTGCCTCGCTATAGCTTAGCTGAGGTATAGTGACACTGCTGCTGTGCATTGTAGTGCAGTGGAACAATTAAACAATGAACAACTACTATGAACTGTGCTATCTTTAGGGGAAGCCAGATTATATAAATTGGGTTTAGCATGATTCTGCAAGACAGTACTGAGAAGAAAAGCTGTATGTACCTTGTATTCTTGGATCATAGAATTAGAAGGCAGATCCATGGAAGCCGGTGCTTTTGGGGTCTGCCATGCGATGAAAGGTTGTATTAGAACTAGTTTCCTTACTGCTCCATTGCATGTAGTATGAATTGTGTCATATTTCGACAAGCATTGTAATGGATAATAACAACAGTGAGATCTTCTGAAGCAGTAGGGCTTGGAGTACTTCACAAAGCACACACAATTAGTTTTATTTTATGACTGGGGAAGTCAAGGCCAGATAACTCAAGTGTTTTGCTGGCAAACTTGTGGCAAAGCTGGGAGTGACTCCAGGTTTCTCGAATGCCATCACCCCAGACCTCTGCCCATGGCATCACAACTTTGACATTTCCTTATAGTTTGTATATGAGGTGAAGATTTGCATAGATCCTTTGGAAATTAGTCGTATGAAGTACTAAATGTTGCTGCTACAGAGGCCCAAGTGTGTTTAACTAATCGATTTATAGGTAGGTTTGCACATGCTTGGAGCTCAGCCCTGGCTGTGCAGGGCAAAGCAGACAATGCTAAAGATTTTCCCTGACACTGGAGGATTTTCTGAAGAAGCAGAGCACGTGCCTTCCTCTCCCGATTTGGGTAGTGGCCAGATATTCGGTGCTGTGTCAGACCTTAGCCAGAAGCCCCTCAGGGGCCACCAACAGTCATAGCCCTCAGAAGTGCCTTTTCACTGCTCACATTTTTTCTGAGCATCTTTTCAGCATGGTTTGCCATGTCCTCTCCAGCCTCCGGCTTCTGCCTCAGCGCAGTGGTGTTCCACTGAAGATCAGAGGTGGTAAGTCTTGGCAAGGGATGGACACCTTTAGGGTATAGAAGAATTACAATCTTTTTCCCCCCATGTTGGCACTCCCACAGACTACTCCACTATGGCACACATGCTCTCTGTAATTATATATGTATCGGATACAGAAACATTTTATTATTTATGTCATTTCTAGAAGGATATTACATACATGGGCAAGGTGGTTAAGGGTTTTACTAGGCTGTAACTCCCCGGCAAATACAGCAACCCGTGTGAACTGCCCTGACTCGTTCTCTTGCATCATGTTTGTTCCAGCACTGTGTTTCCCCTTTCTCCCCCAAGAAAGGGTCTAAGCAGCTGGAAAGAGGCTTTCAGAGCATTCCATCAGAGCATTCAGAGCATACCATCAAAACTGTTGAAGTCTTTATCAAATATTCAGGTGTCCTTATAAAATTCTTCAGCCAGGCTAGCAAGGAATTAACTCTGGCTTCAGGAACTACACATCTCAGTGCTTACAATCCTTTGCTTTCACTGTCTCGGTCTCATCCCTGATGAAGATATGGAGAACTGAAAATTAGATGCACTGAGATGTAAACATCCAGAGGAAAAAACCCTCCAAAATACAACTTTTGCTTTCACAAAAATAATCTTTTCTCTGCTTACATTCAAGAAAACTAAAAGAGAAGCCAAAGGCATTTTAATCCTCCTTCCCGCTGTGCAAAAGGCTTGGCTTTCTCCTAAATGTCTTGGGGGCCCTGTGCCAACCCAGTCATTTCGATAAAGGTTATGAATAGGAAGCTCAGGCCTGATGAAATGTGAAAAGTAGTTTACGTGAAATCGTTACTTCATTTTTGAGGAACTGCAAATTAATCCCGATTTCGCTGGAATGGCCCCAAGAGATTAATCTCAAGACATCTGAGCTCATATCAAGTTTAGAGGCTCCTTATCAGTAGTCAGAGGAGAGGAGGCCAGGTTGCTGCAGCAACAGCGTGACATATGTAAAACTCTATTTGATTATGTCAGTATCAGAGAGAAAGCTGTTTATAAGTTAGGTCAGGTTTTTTTAGCTGTACTGTATTTTTCTAGAGACTGTCAGTCACTGTCAGGTTGGCCAATGAGTCAAAATGCATGATGAATAACTTTGGCAATCTCAAGTGGATAGCAAGTTAGCTGTCCACGTAAAATAATATAGTAATAAGCTATTGGAGTACTATTGAAGAAACTGAAGTAAGCCACTTAAGAAATCTTCCCTGCAATTTGGAGACAATTACAATTTCTGATTAAAATATTTTCATGTTTTGTTTTTGAATGCTTTTATTCATCTTAGGGTTCAGAAACAGCATAGGAGATTAATTGAACAGATGATCTTTGATAGCCTGTTGGAACGGGAGATCAATGAGTAAATATCTTGTACAGGGCACAAGAAGGACATGGAGTCACGGCTGTACTGTTTTCCCTTATGATTGTTCAAATGTATTTTGTGTGATAAACAGTGCTCACGTGAAACAAAATTGCTTTGTTATTAGAATCCTATATCCCCAATTTATTCATCCGTACTTAAAAATATTAAATGCCAAAGACAATAGTAAAAGAGTGCAGTAAATGAAGCAGAAATCCTGAAGAATAATGTCTGCAGTTAAGTAACAAAAGGTGGGATTTTGAAGTTTTTCAGTCAACGTTAGTTCAAGATTTCCCATCTTCTGGGGTTTCACTTTTGAATCTTACAAGTTTATATAAAAAGCTTTTGGTGTAATTCTTTATCGTTTTGTAAGAAATAGAACTGCCAGGAACGTTCCCCTCACACCCTGGGGACACGACTAGGATCCCTGGTGGTGCGGGAGCTGTGCAGTGCGGGATGGGGACCTGCGCCACCCATTGCCAGCAGATGTGGCTGTTCTCCCTGTGGACCCGGCCCTAGAGAAGGACGAGACAGCTTCTCTTGGTGTTTTTCCAGAGGTGTTTGGTGGCGGGAAGATGGCTGGCAGGATAGCAAAGGGGCAGCGCAGGCTCCTGGCTCATACTGCAGCATCACCAAACCTGGCAAGGGACAGGCTTGTTTCTGCGGCTCCGGGCACCATGTCCATCCTGCAAGTGGGTAGGGTAGGTACTTACCTGGCTGTTGGTAAAAAGCTGTCCCTGACTGCATTCACAGCACCAGGCCATCAAATTTTAAGTCCCTGCATGAAGATATTCTTGGTGAAAACATTCTCAGTGAAAAGTTCAGATCAGAATCTTTGTAGTTTGGGAAAAAAATGTATTTGTTATTCTCAGGAGCAGCTAAGCCTCCTGTGTTCAGTCTGAGACAGCTGCAGGATAGGGGAAATGTTGCTTTAGATGGCTAACACTTGATGGAGTTATAAGCAGCTAAAGACAAGGTTGCATGTCCGGAGTCAATGGAGACAAAGTCTGGAGTCCTTTCTTATTGACAGCTGCTGCAAGGTCTTACTGACACCTCTTACAAAAGATGAGGTGGAGCTCCCTCGTGGGAAAGCTCTTTTGTCTTTGCTGGGGTGAAGCACACGTAAGTCCTTAGCCAGCATGAGCCTTGCCAGCCCTGCAGGTCTGACCTGGATGGTCCATGTTTCAGGTCTGTTATCTGGTGAAGGACCATGGAAACTCGAGGTAAAGTGACAGGATGGTGGCCTGCGGCGGTGCCGACAGCTGTGGCAGGGCAGTCTGGCTTGTCTGAAACAGGCCTGCTAGGACAAGCCACCATGGGCTGTTCTTCTCCTGACATGTTGCCTAGTGAAATACCGAGATCTTTACACCGATGTGCTGTTTCCTTCACTGGAGCTCCATCTGCTTAGATAAACCCATTTAAAATGGGCATTTGTTGAAGGAGTTTCCATTTGTTTGTCTGCTAATGGCCAAGTAGTGTGAAGTACAAGGTTCCCTGCTTCTCCATTCGGAAATGGTTCGGGGAAGGTCCCTCTGAGGACACACAACATTCTTGTCCACAGCACATGGTCCCTACGCCCGGTGGCAGGGATCTGGGCAGAGAGGGAGCTCGCTGCCGAGAAAGGCTTCATATTCAGTACATATAAGCCAGCATGGGGGGTGGTGGTGGGGAACTTTGAAAAGAGACTGCTTGGCTTGTGACTGTGCTGAGCTTCAAGGGGGGTGATTTGCTGGTCTGTGACCCGCTGCTAAGCTGTCGTGGTGTTGGTGTCGGGATGACTTTAGCGCTCAGCCGCAGCTCGCCGCGGCCCACAAAGACCCACGGAGCAGAGCGGACGCCGTTGAGCACAAAGTTCAATGTGCACGTGACTAAAGATTTTATGCACAGAGCCGAAGGAGTCCGAAGGTTGTAAGGAAGTGGAACGTCGATGCAATTCAATGCATTGAGCGGATCGCTTCTCTGCGCAGGAGCCTTTGAACTTCCCAGCCTTGTCCCCTCTGTTTCTGCTTCCCCCCTCTCTGAGCGTGGAGATGCTCAGCTCGCTCCAGCCACGTGCTCTGGCGTGTTATTCCATCCTGCCACCAAGGCCTCTTTCAGAGTTTCGATGTAAAAATGATGTCTTTCTTCTTACTATCTCTGATCCGACAAGTTGTACACAAAAAGCTTTTTATTCTTCTGAAGCTGCTTCCTTTCAACTAGGCCAAACCACCCCAAAAACTTATCAGTGGGGCACTGCAGCTGAAGTCTAATATGAGCTGATGCTTTTCCAACTGTAACTATCTTGAAAATTTTCATTTCACGTCCAAATTGTTTACTTATCTGCTAGAAACATATGTTAAGAGAAGTTAAGGCTCTGTTGCCCAAGGTGCATTTTAATACAGGGGAAGAACTGCTTCAGATATTTCACATTACATCTTCTAGCTTTATCTGGTGCTGTAAATTATAAAGCTGCTCCATTGAACTGAATGAAGATTAAATTTTTGAACACTGTTCTCTGAAGAATGCAGTTTTTTCTCTTTGAAATGAAGCATCTGTCCTGCATCAGTGTGACTCACTGCGTACTTTGCTGCCCAAGCCTTTTTTTTTTACATTAGGGTGCCAGGCTGTTCCACGGGGACCATGTCCTGTCATTGATCCGTATACTGACATTAAAAAGCATCTGCAGATGGAGTGAGTGTGGGATGTGCCCTGAACAGCAAGTGGTCTGAGGAACTGTAATTCTTATGCTGTCATCTTGAAATCAGAACTATCATGAAGAAAAATTGGCAAGAAATGTTTATCTTCTCATCTGCCTAGACCTTCTCCTGTAGATGCCCGATGTATATGTGATACACAGATGTGTTTTAACAAACCAATTGTCTGTAGCATCCAAGTGAAATACTTACACGCTGCTATTTTACTTAGACGCATGCCTCTATCAGGGTGAATTCCTGCCTTCCAGCCTTCTTCTCTTCACTCTCCCAACGTGGGGATCTCTCATTTGTGTTTGTTTCCTTCTGTGCTTAACACCGGCCCCTGGGAGGAAACTAAGTGGGTGCCTCCTTTAAAGCGACATAGTACCAATAGGATCGAGTGCTGCGAACAGTTCTGTTGCCTCTGTATCAAAGGATGAATTTAGTCACCTTTCCTCTTATGAATTGTCTCCCATGTATGCACACAAAAGACAAATATTATTGCTGCCCCAAATGCCCCAGTACAGGTTAGGGGCTGACCTGCTGGAGAGCAGCTCTGTGGAAAGAGACCTGGGAGTCCTGGTGGACAACAGGATGACCACGAGCCAGCAATGTGCCCTTGTAGACAAGAAGGCCAATGGCATCCTGGGGTGCATCAAGAAGAGTGTGGCCAGCAGGTCGAGGGAGGTCATCCTCCCCCTCTATTCTGCCTTGGTGAGGCCACACCTTGAGTACTGTGTCCACTTCTGGGCTCCCCGGTTCAAGAAGGACAGGGAACTGCTGGAGAGGGTGCAGCAGAGAGCTACCAAGATGATTAGGGGACTGGAACACCTCTCTTATGAAGAAAGGCTGAGGGATTTGGGTCTCTTCAGTCTGGAAAAAAGACAACTGAGGGGGGACCTTATCAATACTTATAAATACTTAAAGGGTGGGTGTCAGGAGGATGGGGCCAGGCTCTTTTCAGTGGTGTCTGGCAACAGGACAAGGGGTAATGGGCATAAATTTGAGCATAGGAAGTTCCATCTAAACATGAGGAGGAACTTTACTTCGAGGGTGGCAGAGCCCTGGACCAGGCTGCCCAGAGAGGTGGCGGAGTCTCCGTCTCTGGAGACATTCCAAACCCACCTGGACGCATTCCTGTGCAACTGCTCTAGGTGACCCTGCTCTGACAGGACGGTTGGACTAGATGATCTCCAGAGGTTCCTTCCAACCCTGACCATTCTGTGATTCTCTGATTCTGTGACATTTCATGGGGCTGGAGGATTTTAACCAATGTGGGAAGAGAACCATCATCGATGTTCCCCGTGGCCCCTTCTCTGTGTTGTCCTCATTGCCTTCATGGTGGGGAGCAAAAGGGGAGACACGCTGTCATGACATTTTGTTTCCTCCCCCCGTGGCAGCTGTACTCCCCTTTTTTCAGGAGCAACAGCACCTCCTTTCCATTGAAGAGGACGCAGTGGTGGCAAACACACCTGGGACTGTGGCAGGCAGCGTTCCTCTGGGTGAGTGTGTTGAGGCCATCTCCACCCTGTCAAGTTCTCCATCAGCAGAGACACTCGGGGTGTGCAGCACACGCCTCAACCTTTTCAGGAGTGCTGGGGTTTGCACAAAATCAGCGGAAGAGAAAGGAAATGTTTTGTGCTAATTAGATGGCTATATACCTTATGCCCTCTGGTTCTTTGCTTTAAATGGGAATACTTCTATGTGTAAGCAGATTAATTCTGTGTTAATCAGGGTGTTTCATAGCCTATTTTATATAGGCAAAAGTTAGTCCAGTTTTCTATAATGTACTGAAATACTTTGCACAGCAAGATAATGAGAAATGGTGATGAGGGAGAAGATAATTATTCCTTATAAATCCAGAATAATTCATATGACAACTGCTGTTTTAAGATGACTTGTGTACTAATTTATCTCTACTAGTCCGTAAGCGAAAAGGGTGATGAGATCCCACCTTTTCTTCCTTCTCACAAAGGTAATTTCAGGAAGCTGTTGTGTGAGTCTTTGTCCTGAGTATTTCTGTGAGTGCTAAATTGTTATTATGCATTGTCAGTAAACAGGTGAATCTTGTTCTGGGGAGCTGTACTTATGCTTAGCACTTTCCCTCTTTTCTGTGAGAAACTTCATCAGAGTCAATCTTGACCGGTTTTGAGGGTTACCTATTGTTTTACAAGTATCATGCCCAAGAAAGCGCAAACTTTAGAAATAATGCTTATGACTTGCTGAAACTGCTCCTAGAAACGAACACAAAACTCTGCCCGGCAGGGAGGAGTGAGGGGAAAAGTGTGAGAAACATTCCTGCAAGCATGGAGGGGAGAGAAGAAGGAGGGGAGGAGGCGCTCCAGGCACCTGAACAGGGATCCCCTGCAGCCCCTCGAGACACCACGCTGGAGCAGGTATTGCCCTGCAGGCCCTGGAGGAGATCACAGTGGAGCAGATATCCACGCTGCAGCTGTGGAGGACCCCAGGCTGGAGCAGGTGGATGTGCCCTGCAGGAACTGTGGCCCATGGAGAGCCTACGCTGCAGCAGGTCTATCCTGGAGGAGTGCAGCCTGTGGAGAGGAAAAGCGTGAGAAGGAAAGGGTGGCAGAGAGTAGATGCTATGGAATGACTGCAACCCCCTATTCCTCATCACCCCTGTACCGCTCAGGGGGGAGGAGGTAGAGGAGTCGGGAATGAAGGAGTGAAGTTGAGCCCGGGGTAAGGGGGAAAGGTGATGTTTTAATTCATCTTTGTTTCTCACTATTCAAATCTATTTTAACTGTCAGTAAATTAATTTATTTTTCCCTAAGTGGAGTCTGTTTTGTGGGTGACAACAACTGTTAAGTGATCTCCCTGTCTTTACCTGGATCTTGGCCTTACCTAGCTTTTTAATCTTAGTTTTCTGCCTCTGTCCTGTTGAGGAGGAGGAGTGAGAGAGCGTCTGGGTGGGCATCTGGCAGCCAGCCAAGGTCAACTCACCACAACTAGGATGTGGAAAAATTAAGAAGCATTCTTTCCATGGCATTTATATTGGAATTGCTCATTTTTAGCAACCTCTAGTAAGAACAGTGTGAAGCTACTTCTCTCCGATGACTTTTAACTGCTGTTACAAGGAGTTCTTAGGTGTGAGACCGAGCTGCTCAGTGATACCATCTGACTATTCATTTGCAATATGAAATGGGATTTTTAAATAATGTAAATAACTAAGTTAGTTTAGAGGATTCAGAGCAAGCTTTGATGGGGAGCTTTAATTAATGCTAGAATTCCTGGCTTTTGTGTTTGCAACGCAGCTGTTTGCAAAGGCAATAGCATATTTTATTACAACTCTTAGAATGATGCAATGATTCATGGTATTTTATAATGAAGTATTATGAATGCACATTTGTATTATTAAAGTCTCTTCATTGATTACTTGACCCATAATTCCAATTCCACAGGAAAAAATCTGAATGAAATGTAGTTACTGCTCATGCCAAATTGTCATTTTTTATATTTCGTTACCACTGCTGGATTAGTCCATATTGGAGAATTAACAAGAACCAAAGAAGCATTTCAAAAGGAATATTCAGCATATGTAGTTGCACTTTTTAGAATTTTAATACACACAACTCCATTCCTTCATTACTCCTGTAAGTTAAAACAGACACAGGCAGGATACAAAGAGGTGATAGTCAGCTATATTTCTGATTTAACCCCTTGAAAGCGAGGCTTACAATTAAAATGTTGATTCCTACTGCGTCAAGTAATGCTGACAAGTTCCTTCAGCATATGTCGTATTTAAAATCCTTTCCTACGTTTGGCAGGGGCTGAAGGAAGGGGGCACAGACTTTTTCAAAGATTCAGAGCTCAGTCCTTCTTCCATAGCAGTCAATTTGTCATAAACTTCATTGCCAACAGGTGAAGACCAATGACTGCACATGCAGCTTCTCTGGGAAGTTTGATTGACACGGGCTTTAAACTGAAAACCAAGCCCTCAGTCTTATCTATGGGTTCTTACAGAAAATCTGTGAGAAAATGGGGTACAAAGTCATCTCTTCTGATTCTCTGTCCTTTGTTTTAAGTGACAGACCACTTTCTCCCAGAAAAAAAAAAAATGACCCAAAGGCTATTTTAGCTCTGCCTCTCCCAGATTCAATGAAGCTGCGGCAGTTTATAGTGATGAGGTTCTGGCAAGTGCATTATTCTGACAGAAGAGAACAGTTGGGCAATTTACTGCGGTTCATCCAAACTGCAAATGAAGGTTCTGGATTCCATTAGTTTAAGGAAATCAACGGTAAAAAGCCTCTTCCTACTTTCTTTTTCTCCAGCTGCTGATTTTATCAAGGTCTCCTACTTTTGAAAAGGTTTCTGATGATACTAAATTAGAGGGAGCTGTGCACTCCCTCGAGGGTAGAGGGGCTTTACAGTGACATCCGGATAGACTGGAGAGCTGGGCAATCACCGACCATAGGAAATTGAACAAGAGCAAGTGCCGGATTCTCCACATTGGACTGGGTAATCCTGGTTATACATACAAACTGGGGCACGAGGGGCTGGAGAGCAGCCCCACGGAAAGACATCTGGGGGTTTGGGTTGATGGCAAGTTTAATATGAGTGAACAGCGTGTCCTGGCAGCCAAAAATACCGATGGTGTCCTGGGTTGCATCAAGCACAGCATGGCTAGCCCCTCAAGGGAGGGGATTGTCCCACCCTACGCTGCACTGGTGTGGACCCACCTCGAGTGCTGTGCGCAGTTTTGGCTGCCTTAGTATAAGAAGGACATCGAACTATTAGAGTGTGTCCAGAAGAAGGTGACCAAGATGGTTAAAGGCCTTGAGGGCAAGATTTTGCTGAGGGCACTTGTTAGTGAGGCTTGTTCAGCTTGGAGAAGAGAAGGCTGAGGGGTGACCTCATCGCAGTCTACAACTTCCTAAAGGTGGGTAGGAGGGGGAGAGGTGCTGCTCTCTTCCCTCTGGTGACCAATGATGGGACATGAGGAAATGGAATGAAGCTGCATCAGGGGAAGTTCAGATTGGACGTTAGGAAAAGGTTCTTCACTGAGAGGGTGATAGGTCACTGAACCAGGCTTGCCAGGGAAGTGGTCATGGCACCAAGCCTGTCAGAGTTCAAGGAGCATCTGAATGATGCTTAGTCCAATGGTTTAGTTTTAGGTAGTCCTGTGAGAAGCAGGGAGTTGGACTTGATGCTCATTATGGGTCCCTTCCAAGTTGAGATAGATAGTCTATGATTCTGATTCTGTAGTTTTCTTCTCTGCCCTGCTTGTTCTCACCAAAGCGGAGGCATAGAAAGAATGCCAAAATTCACTAGTTTGTAGTAGGAACAGATGCTGTCAGGTGTAAGTTGTTCCGACTTCTGATGGTGCTGTAAACAGGCTTGAATAAGAGAGCTGGAATGTCTTCTAGCCACAGTTTCCAGAAATAGCCTTATTATTTACATACGATCACATGGTTGGAGCTAGCACAGCAAACACTAAAAGCACAAAACTCTATTTATATAGAAGAATGTCGTGTTAGAAAAGAATCTTCCCTTGCTTTGTGCAGCTTAGCGTGGAGCTTCTGATTCAGCACACGAATATATCAAATAAGGTCAAGTATGATACAATTTTGATGTCACGCTGAATTCATGGTAAAGCTAATATTGTTACAGTCCTGTTGTGACTGACATAAACCTGTCACATTTTCAATAGGGTGATTCATGAAAGATACAGAAGAATCAATGGAGATAAAAATAGGTAATGCAATAACAGCATCCATCCCATCATAATTTTGCTTGTATTATACTGAGTAACTTGATTAAAAGGGTCATGTTTAAATGTAATCTGGCAAAACTGCTTATAAAAATGAGAGTGAAGAAACCCAAACCGGTGAGCTTTGCAGGTAAGCCAAGGGGGAACACATCAGTCTCCACAGGACAAGCAGCCCCCGTCGCCAGCAGAGAGCTCCCTGTGTGCAGGGGGGCAGCAGACAGCCCCCACCATTTGTGAAACCGGCTCTTAACGTCAGAACCGCAGGCAGCCGGACACATTTCTACCTGATGAGAGCCAAAATGAGACCCTGAATGCTAAGCTACAGAGTTAGAAATCTCCTTTGTATTCACACCTAGGATGGTACAGGGGTCTCTGGGTCTCCATGGCCTGTGATTCTGCCTGAATATTTTGAGGTCATCGTAACAGTCGTATAGCTAGTAGGAATAGTGCCTATTGTACTTTAGGATGGATTTACTTCTGCCATTCTTCATTACATTCTTGATGGACTCTGGAGTACGTTGCTCGGTGAAAGGAAAGACAGCTTTGAACACACAAAACACAGAGTTACAAGCTAGTTTGTTTAATTTTATTAATTTTAATATTTTCCCACATTATTGATGTCTAAATACAGAGGAATACTTTGGATGAGATCTGATATAATCTGAAGAGCTCCCTGACCTCCAAAGAGTCACATGGACTTCTGTCATCCAAGGATCAGGGTCTGTTCAGCTAGGAGAGGAGGGGAGAGGAGAGGAGAGGAGAGGAGAGGAGAGGAGAGGAGAGGAGAGGAGAGGAGAGGAGAGGAGAGGAGAGGAGAGGAGAGGAAGGTCCAAGAAATAAACTATTTGCTGAATAGCTGACCTAATGAGGCACAGATTTATCTTCTGCTTCTCCCCATCCAACAGTTATTATCACCTCAGCTGCCTTTCTCATTCCCTTTTGACCCCATGGCAGCACCTGTTGTTCTCCTCTTTCTCCAAAGTCCTCTTGCCTGTCCCCAAGTGACAAGCAGCAAGAGGCAGTAGTGTTGTTTCCAAGAGACACACAGCCAGCAGACCAAACCTGCAGGTAACTTGAGCTTTTCCTTCATTGAGGCCTTTACTACGTTCCTCAAACTGGTCCTCACAAAATTTGTTGGAATTGCATGACTCTGAGACCTCTCCCATTTGTCAGACTTGGCTAAAGGTGGCCAGTGGTTTTATTATTGGTGCTAACGGGACTGAGATAGATGAGCAGATAGCATGATTCTGCAAATCTCATTTCCGTAGAAAATCTTGCTAAAAAAGGGACTTAATTTTTTTTAACTTAATAAATCAGGTGCGTCTGTTACCCAGAAATTAGATTATATCTGAGATAGCCAAAATACAGGTTTCCCCCCTTCTACACTCTGTGAAGATGTATAATTGAAATCAAAGCGTCGCCGCTTTTATTGTGCAGCCCGTGCTTTTGCAAAAGATTAGATCTAGGGAGATTTGTGTTCCTTGTGGGGCAAGAGCAGATTAAGATATTATGCTAGTTCCATTCAAGCCACACAGCATTATGCCACCAATATCTTTCCTTCCTCTCCAGCCTGGGAGACAGTGCAATCAGGATGTAGACAGACATCAGAGGGAAAGGCTTTGATAGCAGTTTCTGGAATATCAGGCCCATCGGTGTAGCTCAGCTTTCTCTTCATTATGGGGAAATATGTTTCAAGTAATCAAGGAGCATAGGAAGTTCAGAAGTACACTGATGTTTGTTATTCAAAAAGTGTGATCTACATCCTTCACGCATCTCAAAATATACGCCGCTGTGTTATGTTGTGGATGATAAGTAAAGCACAAAATCAAAGAGAGAATTTTTCGTCTTGCTGTAAAAGCCCTTTATGATGTGGGATATTCACAGATAGCTTCATAAACATTTATGTTTGAATTAGAAGGAAGAAAAAAAAAACCCTCGCAAAGACAGCAGAGAGCAATTGAGGCAGATGATGTCCTCTACTACCTAAAGTGGTGGAAGAGGAGCTGGGACTTGTATATTATTTTCTCAATGACTCAGATTGCTGCAATATGCAGAAAGGACACGGAGACATTAGGAAAGCAGATGATACATTTGTACAGTGATAACCTGCATATGGTGATAAGCTTAAATGTATGGACCACATATGGTGACAGGAGCAGCACTCCTCCTGAAGCAGTACTGTGCTGTTTGGCTGTAGTCTTTTGCTGACGTTAAGGTAGGTTATAGTCCTCCAAATTCCTGCTTGTCACCATTTTTCAATCTATGCTCCATTCACCTGCCCTCATAGCCCTAAAAATTGGAGCTGGAGGCTGCTTCTGAAGCCTGCAGGCTTGCTGTATAAAGGTGATCATT
Source organism: Chroicocephalus ridibundus (assembly GCF_963924245.1). Classification (NCBI taxonomy): domain Eukaryota; kingdom Metazoa; phylum Chordata; class Aves; order Charadriiformes; family Laridae; genus Chroicocephalus; species Chroicocephalus ridibundus. The sequence continues at coordinate 104,993,661 of NC_086284.1, forward strand.
TTGATGAGATTCAGTGATTGGAGTTCTGCTACAATAGCCCTTTATGGCAGTCTTGCTATCTCCTGTTATCATGAGCTCAAGCACCGGTACACAAGGAGGATAAAGAAAAGGAAATGGAATGACAAAATCTTAGATAAGAGCAAATTGGCAGGTTGTTGATAATCTTAAGTATGTGGAACTGTGTTTATGCACGTTTTCTAGTGAAACTCAAGTACTTTCCAGGGTGCAACATGCTTAAGAGATTACAGAATGCAGGATTTATTGCAAAAACTGTCATGAAATCTTCAAATACACTTCTCTTATCCTGGCATATTGCGTTGTTGTGACCCAAGCTTGAAAGAACTCTGCAGTGTGAATTCGGACATCTAACAAGTCACGTGAATGTGCTTATAAAACTACCAAGACAGTATAAGAATGCATTGGCAGCTAATGGGGCATAAGGGATTTATTATTTTTTCTTTCAGGAGGGACACCTTTGTATTTAAAGTTAAGATTCAAAGACATTCAGTATTTCTGCCAGGAGAAAAAAAAAAAGACCAAATTGTAAGAAAGGAAGCAAGTTTCCTGGATTTGTAAGTCTTAAAAATTCAAATAACTGGCAGCGACAAGGCAACGACAGCTCTGACTGCTACTGACAGTCTGTTACTTTTACAGTCACCTTCCAGAGCTTTATTGCTTATCATCAGATAGAACAGTTGGCCCCAATGGAAAAGACAGGTTGCTACAGATGACAAGATCTTTACAACGGGCAATCATGATGGCATTAGTGTTTATCCACTGCAGTAAGTGTATAAATCACAGCAAATGGGCTTCCCCTTGGAGTCAGAATCTGTTGTGTTATTTTTGCCCAGCCACAAGTATTTATCCACCAAATGGTGAAATTGCCAGACACACTTTATGGCTAGTCCAGCGAGCAGTTAGAGATTACTGTCCACAGATCACAAACCCGATATTAGAATGCCACTTGGAGACACAGATGTTAAATTTAAGGTAGTTTGTGTATTTATTGGAGAGCTCTCCCTACTCTCTGTGAGCTGGAGGTGGTTTGTAATCTGTCAGTGTAAATGAATACAAGGTTTGAACAGGTGCTGTTGCTCTTTGGGGTCTTCGGTGGGAGAGTTAGATAACATACTATGGACACGGGGCTGCATACTGTCCCCAGTTCACGTATGAAACTCACTGTTGTCAGCAGCTTTGAAACAGAAGGTTAATTTTACCCAGGTAAGTACTGATATGCAGTTTTAGCTCCACAGTCAGACTGTTTATTTTTATAGAACAGGCACTTCCCAGAAAATGTTACATAAATCAGAGGAATTACAATATAAGCATCCTCTGGTGCTTTTTCATTCCAGTTTTCAATGTCGGAAAATATCGAGTATTAGAGGCTTGAAAAGAAGAAATTAGGAACCCTGTAATGGAGAATTATGGAACGATATCCCTCAAGAAAGCTCCTTCCCAGCTTCTTACCCTCTGGTGTTTCACCTATTACTAACATGCATGAATTCTGCATTTAATCTTATCTGATGTAATCGTAGCTGTTCTCATTCTCCTTTAAGTGTCTCATCTTGAATCCAGTTGAACTCTCGGTTCTCAGTATCACCTGGTAGCAACACATTCCCCAAGTTAATTATTCTTTGTATCAAACAGCATTTTCCTTTATCCGTTTCAAATTTGGTGCTTTCCTATTTCACTGAGTATCTGCATGTATCCATACAAATGAAAAGGATAAACTGGGGAGGATAATCTTCCGCCTGTATCCCTCTTGCTATTTTCTGTATCTGCATCACATTTTCTCTGCTCGGTCCCATCTGTTGGGCTCTCCGTCCCCAAAGGCAGAGCCTGAGCTGTGAGCTAGTCTTCATTCCCCTTAGTATTAACAGTCAAATCCAAATCTTAGTTGCAGTTAAACAAAGTGCTGTTTTGTTGAGGGGCGAGGAAAGGAACAGCTAAGAGAAGAAGGGTGATTACTTTTCCCTCTGGAGGCATCCTGATGGGAAATTTTGGTCCTGAGAGGAAAATTCCAAGGTTAAACAACAGTAGCAGAAATTTCACAGCTTGGAGCCGTGCATCTGTGCTTTTGCTTCTGCTCTCTCTCTTCCCTTTGTCAGAAAAGGATGCCCTGAGAGGAGCAGCATCTTCAGCAGCATCCTCTGATCTCCAAAAAAAGCCATCCCACTTCCCTAACTGCCCTGCAGAGGTGAGCTCTCTCCTGTAAACCCTGCTGTGGCATTGTATTTTTTTGACATAGCACTCCAGGTCACCCAAACATGCTTTTTATAGCACTTCTCCCTCTGAAGGACACTTTCTTGTACAGAGCAGAGCTTAACTTCTTTCAGATAGAAAGCCTATGATGTTAGCCGCTAGAGATACAGCTAGAGATAGGTATCGACTCCTGTGTAGGCACCGATGTAAAGGGAAGGGTAATTTTCCATATGATGTAAATTATAACACCAGGTATAACATCAGGCCTTCCACCCTGTATAAAGTTAGCTTTTCGGAAAGTAGGCTGTCCACTTCACTAGACAAAGTTTCCTTTGAGATCCACCTCCCACCTTTTATTCAACACCCGATTTTCTGGAGCTCTTTCAAGTGGCCTATTCTGTAGAAGGTTTTTGGTCACTTTATGAGGAAGAAAAGTTAGACTCTTGCCAGCTATATTTGTCCAC